>NC_091988.1:80131864-80445765 GCF_044704955.1 Pristiophorus japonicus | reverse complement strand
ACACTCTGACTGCCACATGATGCGCCAGGTTGGTACCACCCCACACCAGCAGCATAAAGCATCCCTGCAATGCCCAAGCTATTCCTTTCACATACATCACCATTGTGGGGAGTACCCTTACGTCTCACCATTCACTACAACTCACTAAGCCACTTCCAAAGGTTCACACAAATCTGTTCAAGAATGCAAAGTGTTCAAATTAAAGATTTTAATGTTTGACAACACATTAGCAGAAACTTTACAAGAACATTGGCTAAAAGACCCAAGTGCCTGCACTTGTATGTTGTTAGTTGGTATGATTGGGCAAGGATGAGGGTGAGTGTGAGGGGTGGCTAGTGAGATGGGGATGTGATAATGTAGATAGAGAGAGAGGGATGGGTGGACGTGTAAGGCAAGTTGGTGTGAGTAAGGATGTGCAGGAGTAGGGTAGGGAAGGCAGAGTGATGGGGATGTGATGAGTAGCACAGCAGGATGAGGTTGAACATGGCTTTGCAGTTACGTTTCGTGATCTACTGAGATCATTGAAAGGTTTGTGCTACTGCAGCCAGCTCTTGCTGACCACATCCCTGCTTGTGCCCTCCTGTGCAATGTGCAACCAGGCTGCGTTGGTGTCTTGGGGAGGTCTCTTCCGCCCATTGGAAGGGAAGAGAGCCTCCCAGATGCTTATGGAGGGAGTTATGGGAGAGCCTGGGTGCAGCCCTGCACCTCTGTGCCATGCTTGGCAGTGTTTGCAACACCTCAATGCTGTAGAACACTGACAGTACAACTGTCAACATCAATGTGGGCCATGGTCCCTTTAAGGAAACCGGCTGATGACAAGTCATCAAATGTGGTCATCAGACCCGCTTCCTTCAATTGGCCGGGAACCTCGCAGGACAGGTTTAACAAGCCCCATCAACGGAAGATTCTTCACACACAGCGTGATGGAGTCATGAGCGGCTTTTCCACTCGCCACCCACCCCGGCTGCTCCGGACTCCCCACAGTTGTCGAGCGCACGGCCATTCTGTGGGCTTTTGCACTGGAACTTGCAGTTATTGGAGATCCAAAACAGTGCGGTGCCCTCTAGAGGGGATCTGGGACCAGTGTCAACAAGGATACGCAATGGTATGTTTCTTTATAAGCAGCACAGAGTCTGAACCAGGAAGTGTAAGTTAGAATAGTTAATTCAATGCTAAATTATGTACATTCAGAAACTGCTAAGCAAAATAAAGAGAGTGAAATAACGATGGGAAGCATTTTCTCTACCCTCCTGGAACTCACCTGCAGTGACGTGGCTCAGAGAAGATGCTTGTTTCAGGAGTCTAGTATTGGGCATGCGGACAATGTGACCTGCCCATCTCAATGCCCCTTGCACCAACATCTACTCTCAATTCACTCGCTTGTCCAAGCATGGGATTAAGGAATCATTGGCACGTCTTATACTTGGGGGTGATTCTTTCCAGCTGCTCTGGGCCTGTGATTATTTAATCCTCTCGGCTTTGGACCTTATTGTGTTTATTGAGAATATTGATGAGTCGCTTTGAGGACATGCAGACTATGAAAGATCTTTGACTAGAATTTTTTCCCTATATGGTTATAATCCACCCTGAATTAAGAAGTGAAAATGATAGTTAAATAGTACAAAGCGAGCGATTGCATGAACCCTCACTTTCTCGTGTCTGAGTTGATAACTCCGCCAATACGTACCCAGCCATCCTGGCCAGGTGAGGAAATGAAATTTAAAAAATAGAAAATTCCGGCAACACTCAGCCTGTCATCCAGCATCTGTGGAGAGAGGAAGGTTGGGTTAACGTTTCAGGTCGATTGCTCATCGGGAGTCTGGAAGGAAATGAAATGGGGAAGGAAAAGTGGATCACTCGTCTTTTTAGGTCAGCATACTCCAAATATATTTTTATCCATTCTCCAATGATGATGGGTTAGAATGCTCAAGGAGCGAGGATACAGTACCAACGTGGTGCTGTCTTGAAGCAGCCTTATCCAGAAAAGCCCCAGGCTAGTGAGGGAAATGAAAATACCTATTCGAATAGTGAGGTGTTTTTTTTAAAGGTAAGGTTAAAACTTATTGTAGGGCAATGGATTTTATTGTTGTAATGTATGCACCTGTGAGCATGCTCACAGGTTTGTAGAGCTGTTGCATTGTGAGTGGCTTAGCCAGTCACGTGATGTTCACAAGACTCAATAAAACCCCAGCCAGTTGGTTTCAGGAGATCCACGATGAGGTATGCAGTTCTGAGCCTTGTGGATGAACTGATAATGTGTAGTGTGATTGTTAAACCTTTTGCTAATAAACCAATGAGTTCTCAATAGCAACGTGTTGCTATGAATTCTTAAGGAAAGAACCCATGAAGCAAATGCATTACAGTAGGGAATTTGTTTTTGAATATGACTGGTATTGGCTGCCAAAAATGAGTTCCAATAATGGCTCCAGTAGCCAATGCGAGGTGATCAGTGCCAGTCTGCATACTTGGCTTGTGAAGATCTCTTGCAGTTGCTAGGCATGACAGTGGGAGCTTTATTGTTGATCTGAGCCAGACCATATCTTGCTGGGAGGTGGACAATGAAAGCAGTCCATGCCAAAAGAGCAAAAGACCCCACATTACTCCACATAAACATCTTTCACCTTAAGGAGCGTGTACATGAATTACGCCAGTAAGTATTTTGTTATAGAAACCAATGCAGTTAACTATATAAATAAGGGATTGTAACTATTTTAGAGATAAAGGCAGGGCAAACACATCAATGCAGAACTGGCCCATTACCTGGTCAATGAAATCCATCTGCAACACCAGGTAGGTTTGGGACTGCAGGATTTTCCCTGTACAGTCACGGTATAACCTGCAGGGTTACAGACCTAGAGCTGGAAAGTGGGATTAGGCTGGATAGCCTCTCGGTGGCCAGCACGGACATGATGGGTCGAAATGGCCTCCTTCCGTGCTGTAAACTTCTATGATTCTATTCTATGAAGGTTCCTACACTCAATAGTGCAGCTTAAGGAATTTCTTCCAAAGAAAGAAAGACTTGCATTTATATAGCAGCTTTCACGACCACCGAACGTCTCAAAGCACTTTGCAGCCAATGAAGTACTTTTGGAATGCAGTCACTGTTGTAATGCAGGAAACGCGGCAGCCAATTTGCGCACAGCAAGCTCCCACAAACAACAATGTGATAATGACCAGATAATCTATTTTGGTGATGCTGATTGAGGGATAAATATTGGCAGGACACCGGGGATAACTGCCCTGCTCTTCTTCAAAATAGTGCCCTGGAATCTTTTACGTCCACCTGAGAGGGCAGACGGGGCCTCGGTTTAACGTCTCATCCGAAAGACAGCAGCTCTGACAGTGCAGCACTCCCTCAGCACTGCACTGGGGTGTGTCAGCCTGGACTTACATGCTTAAGTCTCTGGAGGGGGACTTGAACCCACAATCTTCTGACTCAGAGGTTAGTGCGCTACCAACTGAGCCACAGCTGACACTCAGGATCATTAAACAGTTTAACCCTTATTTTGGAGACTTTCAGATCCTCATTTCGGTTTGTTATTAGGTCACTGAGGTTACCTGAACCATTTGTGAAGCTAGAATGAAAACATGATCCCAACGCATTCAGTAGGCTTCAGTGGGGAACTAAGACTGGAAAGCCTAGATCTAGGGGTCATAGTCTCAGGATGAGGACTGAGATGAGGAGAAATTTCTTCACTCAGAGGGTTGTGAAGCTTGGGAATTCTCTATCCCAGAGAGCCGTGGAAGCTCACTGAGTATATTCAAGACAGAAATCAATAGATTTTTGGACTCGAGGGGGATCAAGGAATATGGGGATAGTGGGGGAAAATGCAGTTGAGGTTGAAGATCAACCATGACCTTGTTGAATGGCGGCGCAGGCTCGAGAGGTCATATGGCCTACTCCTGCTCCTATGTCTTAACTTGCACCAAGTCCCGCTCACCCATTATCCCTGTGCTCACTGAGTTACATTGGTTTTCAAATCCCTCCTTGTCTTCACCCCTGCAGCCCCACAACCTGCCGAGATGTCTGCACTCCTCTAATTCTGCCCTCTTGATCATCCCTGATTATAATCGCTCAACCATTGGTGGCCGTGCCTTCAGCTGCCTGAGCCCCAAGCTCTGGAACACCCTCCCTAAACCTCTACGGCCCTCCACCTCTCTTTCCTCCTTTATGTGCTCCTTAAAACTTATTTCTTTAAACAAGCTTTTGATCATCTACCTTCATTTCTTCAGTGTCAAATTTATCTGTTTGTCTGTAACACTGTTGTGAATGAAGCGCCTTGGGACGTTTTACTACATTAAAGGCGCTATATAAATAAAAGTTATTGTTATTATTGTAATTCTGATGTTCTTGTGGTCTTACCATAACGATTCTGTCATTTCCATAATCTTATCTGAGATGGATGAATTAAGAAGGCTTCAAATATGACCACTGGAGGATTCTTTCTGACCTCGTCCCACTGAAGGAGCAATTAAGATCGGGGCTTTAAAGATTGATGCGACCATCATTAAACGTGTTGAATAAGATTTGCCCTGAAACAAAACCTGACGAGAAATGCTGGGGAATCTGTTACTGTTAACTCATCATCTCTTGTAAAGCACAGCAGAGCAGAGACAAAGGAAAGACTTGCATTTATATAGCGCTTTTCACGACCACCAGACGCTCAAAGCGCTTTACAGCCAATGAAGCACTTTTTGGAGTGTAGTCACTGTTGTAATGTGGGAAACGCGGCAGTCATCTTGCGCACACAAACAGCAATGTGATAATTACCAGATAATCTGTTTTTGTTATGTTGATCGAGAGATAAATATTGGTCAGGACACTGGGAATAACTCCCCTGCTCTTCTTCGAAATAGTGCTGGGGGATCTTTTACGTCCACTTGAGAGAGCAGACGGGACCTCATCCAAAAGATGGTGCCTCCGACTGTGCAGCACTCCACTCCCTCAGCACTGCACTGGAGTGTCAGCCTAAATTTATGCTCTCAATTCCTGGAGTGGGACTTGAACCCACAACCTTCTGACTTAAGAGGTGAGTGTGCGACCCACTGAGCCATCACAGTTTTCATGATACGAGCTCTAGATATATCTAATGACTTCAATTGGCATCAAAAATACAGATCATGATCAAGTATGGTCACTGGATCTTTATATTGGGCAAGTTACTGGGTGTAAGGATATTTGTGGCCTGCCAAAAGCGCTAGATGTGAAACCTTAAACGAGATATGCAGCAATATATTTGCAAGCTCAAAAAAGATAGGCCCTCCTCTGGCTCTTGCCCCAAGTGCAGGTGCAGAGTAGTAGCTTAGAGATTGCACGAAGTTTATGGAGGAACAGGCTTTCTTCAAACAGATCAGCCTTGATCTCATTGAATGGCGGAACAGGCTCAAGGGGATGAATGGCCTACGTATGTTCCTTCCTATGTTTCTTTGAGACTACTTTGACTGGAATGAATCACACAAAATTCTTACAGGGCTTGACAGGGTAGATGCAGGGAGGATGTTTCCCCTGGCTGGGGATCTAGAACCAGGGGTCACAGAGTAAGGGGTCGGCCATTTTGGACTGAGATGAGGAGATATTTCTTCACTCAGAGGGTTGTGAATCTTTGGCATTCTCTACCCAAGAGGGTTGTGGAGGCTCTGTCTTTGAGTATATTCAAGACAGAGGTCGATAGATTTCTGAATATTAAGGGAATCAAGGGATATGGGGATAGTGCAGGAAAGTGTTGAGGTCGAAGATCAATCATGATCTTATCGAATGAAAGAGCAGACTCGAGGGGCCGAATGGCCTGCATCTGCTCCTATTTCTTATGTTCTTAGCCACTGATGCTGATTCTGACCTCAATCCTGAGGAAGGTTGTCGTTATCCAACCTGATTTTATGCTGAGGCAAAGATCTCAAAATTGGTTTTGCTGTCTTGATCTTATTGTAGCCAGATTGTTGAATAATCAGGAATTTGGACCAGCAGGCGATCCAAGTGTCTTCATTGGAATAAGAGAACTATCAGTCAGACATGTGGGTGTAACGTGGGGATCACAAGTGCATGGCCAGTCTGTACAAAATTTGCAGACTCTTTATCTTTGATTGATAGCTTTTCAAGGCTACAGTAACTTGATATGATTTTGCTTGTGGGTGGAGGGAGACTGGGATATGTACAGCGTTGCAAGCCGGCACTCCCACAAGTACCCGCACTATGTCTATGCTGCAAAATAGGTTGAAGTCTCAAATGAAAGTCTGCCAGGAACCTACAAGAGACATTGCTTTAATTTATGATTTTAAAACGTGTAATTGGAACAGTTTTGAATTTGCAGCATCTATTTTCCAGGCTAGTCTTAATCTTACCAATTAACATGCTGGTTATATAAGTTGGTGCACTAACTAACCATGGAGTACCTGTTAATTCACTGGAGTAAAAGTTATCTTCTTTAATGGAATGCAGAGTCCGGCTTTCCTGCCCATCCTCTTCACTTCCAGCTGCCTGATGGTATGGGCTGATGCTGGAATACAGTTTCATAGACACCAGCCACCTTCCAGGACTTGCCCCAAAATGGACCTTCATTCGCGAGTCTACATCACGTGAATGCCATCAAGGCTATTTGGTCAAGGCAAGCCTTGACCAAATAGCCAAACTGGATCCTGATCTTGCTTAGCATCCACTCGCATTTATATATTTTTTTATAATCGGCGGGGGGGGGCAGGGGGGGGTCACTTGAGAGTGGGAAGCAAGGTCATTTCAACTCTCCCTAGCCCGATGGTGCTGAGGCAGTTATCAACTGTTACCTTAACTGAGATCAGATCTTCATAGAATCATAGGAATTTACGGCATAGAAGGAGGCCATTCGGTCCATCATGTCCGTGCTGGCCGAAAAAGAGCTACCCAGCCTAATCCCACTTTCCATCTCCTGGTCAGTAGCCCTGTAGGTTACGGCACCTCTAGTGCATATCCAAGTACTTTTTAAATGCGATAAAGGTTTCTACCTCTACCACCCTTTCATGCAGTGAGTTCCAGACCCCCACCACACTCTGGGTGAAAAAAGTTCTCCTCAATTCCTCTCTAATCCTTCTATTAAGTACTTTAAATCTATTGACCTCTCTGCTAAGGGAAATAGGTCCTTCGTATCCACTCTATCTAGGCCCCTCATAATTTTATACATTTCAATTAAGTCTCCCCTCAGCCTCCTCTGTTCCAAAGAAAACAAACCCAGCCTATCCAATCTTTCCTCATAGATAAAATTCTCCAGTCCTGGCAATTTCCTCGTAAATCTCCTTTGTACCCTCTCCAGTGCAATCACATATTTCCTGTCATGTGGTGACCAGAAATACACGTGGCCGAACTGGTATTTTATACAGTTCAAGCATAACTATAGACCAGTTAGCCTAACATCTGTCATTAGGAAAATGCTGGAGTTCATTTTTAAGGAAGCAGTAGCAGGATATTTAGAAAATCATAATACAGTCAAACAGAGTCAGCATGGTTTTATGAAAGGGAAATCATGTTTGACAAATTTGCTGGAGTTCTTTGAGGATGTAACGAGCAGGGTAGATAAAGGGGGACCAGTAGATGTCGTGTATATTGGATTTCCAGAAGGCATTTGATACGGTGCCACATAAAAGGTTACTGCACAAGATAAAAGCTCACGGGGTTGGGGGTTATATATTAGCATCGATAGAGGATTGGCTAACTAACAGTAAACAGAGAGTCGGGATAAATGGGTCATTTTCAGGTTGGCCACAGGGATCAGTGCTGGGGCCTCAACTATTTACAATCTATATTAATGACTTGGATGAAAGGACCAAATGTAATGTAACCACATTTGCTGATGATAAAGATAGGTGGGAAAACATGTTGTAAAGAGAACGCAAAGAGTCTGCAAAGGGATATAGATAGGCTAAGTGAATGGGCAAAATTTGGCAAATGGAGTGTAATGTGGGAAAATGTCAGGCTATCCACTTTGGTAGGAAAAATAAAAAAGCAAATTATTATTTAAATGGGGAGAGATTACAAAATGCTGCGGTACAGAGGAATTTGGGGGTCCTTATACATGAAACATAAAACTGATACAGCAAGTAATTAGAAAGTCAAATGGAATGTTGGCCTTTATTGCAAGGGGGATGGTGTATAAAGGTAGGGAAGTCCTGCTACAACTGTACAGGTTGTTGGTGAGACCACGCCTGAAGTACTGCGTACAGTTTTGATCTCTGTATTTAAGGAGGGATATACTTGCCTTGGAGGCAGTTCAGAGAATGTTCACTAGGTTGATTCCTGAGATGAAAGGGTTGACTAATGAAGAAAGGTTGAGCAGGTTGGGCCTATATTCATTGGAGTTTAGAAGAATGAGAGGTGATCTTATTGAAACGTGTAAGATTCTGAAGGGGCTTGACAGAGTAGATACAGAGAGGATGTGCCCGAAATTCAGTATCACTGGAAAGCTAGTGCTCCCCCCACCTTTTTGTGGCCATTAGCGGCAACATTTTTTCATGGCTGGGCCACCCCATATTCAGCTCCAAAAGTGAACAAATGGGTTCCAGAGCTAATGAGCCCTTCCAAGGTGAATTTTTCAGTGGTGTGGCTGTCTTAATTTGAGCGTTATCACCACTGAGAAATTCAGCATGTAGGTAAGGGTTTCTAACGAGCCAGCTGCTCGCTGGCCTTTTTATAGACCAGGGTTTGCAGCAAGGCCCTAAGGAGGGGAGGAGGTTGGAAGGATGGCTGGTGTAAGAGGTGCAAGGAGAGCCAACAGGTTCACTGGAGCTGGAGACACTGATCGACGGTGTGGAGGATAGAAGAATACTGTTTCCTGACGTGGGGAGACCTGGCAGACAGGCAGTGCACAATGCATGGAGGGAGATTGCAGGGGAGGTGTCAGGCACCTCCATAAGTGTGAGGATGCACCCTCCCAGGAGAGTGCTGGCCAGTTTACACCCCGCCCTCCCAGGGTAGCGATGGGTCGACGCCTCCTAGCTCTGTGGCGACGGGGCTCCCTCCTCCTCCTCCTCCTCCTCCTCAGGTGGTACTGCTGGCTCGACCTCCAGTGGTTGTCCCCTCATGATGGCCAGATTTTGCAGCATGCAGCAGACCACGACAATGATGGAGACCCGTTGAGGAGAGTGCTGCAAGGTTCCACCAGAGCGGGCTAGGCACCGGAATCTCTGTTTAAGGATGCCTATGCACTTCTCGATGATACACCAGGTGGCACAATGAGCTTCATTGTATGCAGGCTCTGGCGCTGTCCTGGGGTTCCGCAGTGAAGTGATCAGCCAAATGAACAGAGGATATCCCTTGTCCCCAAGCAGCCAACCGCAATCCTGATTTGGGCCGGTGAAGATGCCGGACACACTGGTCTGGCGCAGAATGAACGAACCATGGCTGCTGCCTCTGCACGGTGCTGATGGCCACTCCTTCTCCTGCATGCCGCCCTGCTTCTGAGCAGGTGTACCAGTTGAAGCCCTCCCAACACTCCTCCCATCCTCAGGGTGAACCCTGCCACAGGCCCCCATTAAAGAGTCAGACCTGAAAGTTGTACAAAAGTATGTGCAAACCTCCGAGCAGCACTCAGCAGGTTGAATGAAGCCAAAACATTTAATAAAACTATATGAAAAGATAAATACAGTGGATGATGCAATCTGAAATTATGGGCTCAATTTTCCCGGGTCATTTGCATTGTTTCTTTTGCCGTATTTTTTTTTTTCAAAGTTTCCCCCTGTGATCTGCGCGGAGTAACTGACTTAGTTACGATTTTTCCAGGCCAGTTTTTTTGACGTTCTTTTCAATTGTTCACAATTTGGCCAACATTTTTTCTCCTAGGTCGGCTTATCTGGCCATTCCCGAAAAACCTTCTGGTGAGTTAAGAAAACCAGCGCACATTCACAAATCTGCGCTGAAAGACGCCATTGTTTTTAAATCGAAAATTTTGGAGGGAATCAAGAACGCTGTCAAAATCAATAATAAAGTTCAACTTTTTTTTACCTGTCAACATAGAAGTGTAAATTTGTTGGATTTCAGAAGTTCTCTCATTTTTTAACTCACTCACATGCCACCAGCAAACGTCTTGAAGCAGGGCTGGAGGGTCGTAGGTTTGGCCGGCAGAATCAGCCTCACACCCGGACACAGCGCCTCGGTGTTCGGCTACAAACCAAGCCGTGGGGGCGGGGGGGCGGGGGGAGGGGGGAGGCAGGAGAGAGAGAGAGAGAGAGAGAGAGAGAGAGAGAGAGCGAGGTGCCGATCGGAAGGCTTGGAGCCCGGGGCCGGGGGAGGGAGAGAGAGAAGTCACAAGACCTTTAGGTTTGGTCCATCCATACAGACCTGGAGAGATACAACCGTGAACCTGTGCTGCCTGCTTTCCTGCCGTTTTGAGTTTCTTTCAAAGGTTAAATTTAAGTATAGGGGCAATACTGACAATGCCATACCTTGTGTGAGCCTTCTGCATCACGGTGCTACGTAGAAGACAATTGATTTGACTTCATCGCATCAGGAACATCAGAGCCCATAGAGTGATGGGCAGGAGGCTTTACCCACCTCGGGTATATCGAGACAGGCATTCGTACTTCCACCTGAGTGATGCAGACTGTGTCAGAAGGCTGTGTTTCTGCAAAGAAGTTGTAAGTGAGATCTGTGAATTGGTCAAAGCAGGCCTGCAACCTAGAAGCATCAGGAGGACTGCTTTGTCAGTTGCACTTTCATTCTATGCCTCCGGATCGTTTCAAGCTACAACTGCGGATGTGTGCGCCATCTCTCAACATGCAACATACGTCTCCATTCTCCAGGTCACGGCTGCACTATACGCGCATAGGAATTACTATATAAAGTTCCCCATGACCGCCCAAGCAATCCATGACAGGGCTGTGGGCTTCTCCAGGATTGCTGGCTTTCCAAAGGTACAGGGCTGCATTGATTGTACCCACATTGCCTTGCGAGCACATTTGAAAGATTCCGAGATGTACAGGAACAGAAAAGACTTCCACTCCATTAATGTGCAGCTCGTGTGTGACAACATGCATCATATAATGTCAGTCGATGCAAGATACCCTGGCAACACCCATGATGCGTTCATCCTACGTGGCAGCTTTCTATCTGCCATGTCTCAGCAGCAGCCAGAAAGGCAGAGCTGGCTACCGGGAGACAAAGGGTACGGCTTCGCCCCCTGGCTCATGAGGCCCCTACGCGTAACCCGGACAAAAGCTGACCGTCAATACAACATGTCGCACATTGCGACGCGCAGCGTCATTGAGAGGATCATTGGCATATTGAAACAGTGTTTCCGATGCCTGGATCATTCTGGAGGCAACTTGCTGAACTCCCCTGAGATTGTCAGTCAGTTCACTGTTGTGTGCTGTATGCTGCATAACTTAGCCATCATGAGGCAGCAGCACCTGGTAATGGAAGACCCACTTGCGGTGAGAGTGGCTGATGATAATGATGTGGAAGATGCAGGTGACGAGCAGGAGGAGGAGGAGGAGGTGAAGGAGGAGGAGGAGGAGGACGATGAGGATGAGGAAGCCATGCAAGTGCCTGAGGCCGGAGCACGATGGTGGAGGAGGGCGGGCCATCGTGCCCCTTTAACGATTGCTCGAACCTTGCGCTAGCAGCTCATCTGTGAACGCTTTGCTGATGCCTGAGGGCTCAGCGACAACTATTCCACATGGACATGTTTACTGTTTGGAGCTGTTCCGTAATGTTGTGTTGTGTTAATGGAACATGATTCAGTTTTAATGTAAAATATATTTTATTCAAAAGTTCACAATATACTTTACTTAACTTTAATAAAAATTATTCTTGTATCAAACTTTACTTTAATATCACTCTTTAAGATCGCTTAAAAACTTTAAGATCACTTATAAACTTGTAAACTTACATAACTTACAAAAAACTTTTAATTTGATAACAGTTACAACAGTAACAATAATAATAACAACAACAACAACAGCAACGAAAGGCTGCACCATCTCTCCTCCCCCTTATTCTAAGACCGCCCGCTGCGCTTGGTCTGGGACACTCCACCTCCCCTGCCCACAGGCGGTGGCACAGTGTTTCTGGGCTTGATACCAAGCTTATTCTTTCTAACATCTCGGGTACTGCGCACCTCGAGGGAGGGGGCATCATCATCAGGCGGCAATGTGGGTGGCCTGGCTTTGGACTCCTCAGAGACTGGTGTGGGGATTGGAGAGGGAGTGACACTTGATTCTGTCAATGGATGCAGGGTCTGGGCGTGTTCCCTTATTGCAGCAGCTAACTCCAACATGCCGTCCCTCATGCACCCTGCCAGTGTGTCAATGACCTGCAACATTCCCTCCCTCATGGTCAGTGATAGTGTTTGCACTACCTTTGACATTCCCTCCCTCATGGCCACTATTCCCTCACTGATGATTCTGGATATGGTTCCCATTTCTTGTGTCATTGCTGTTACTTCTCCTGACAGTCACATTACCTCATCACTCACCCCACTGATGGTGTCCAGGAGTGATTGGGTAAGTTCAATGCTCTCCGTACTCAATGACATCATCTGAACCACATCTGTTAGATCCTGCACCTCAGGAGAGTGCAATCGAGCTCTCCTTCCCTTCCTCCCCATGGGTGTGGCTCGAATCCCAACACTGGGACCTGCAACCTCGAAAGGTGGAGCCCTGGGTGTGCCTCACTGCACCACACCACTGGGACCGCAACCTCGGAAGGTGTGAAACAATGGAATGTCCCACCAACACTCAAACCACTAGTTACGGAAGGGGCTGTCACCTCCATGAGCGGCACCTTCTCCAGTGAGTACCACAGTGGGGGCTTCATCCAGCTCCATCCCCTCCCCCTCACCCCCATGAATGGATTAGAAGATGTTCTCCTCTTCAGGCTCGTCCGTGTCTGAATCTTCTTCTGCATCCTCAGGGTTGATCTCAAATTCTGCTAAATATATCAGAACAGTCATATGGTTAGCAGCAGAGGAGGGGGCAGGATGGGTGGCATGAGTAGGCTCACACATCGCAGGCCAGGCAGCAGGTTGATTTGAAGGACCAAGATGAATTTACAGGATTTACCCTCTCCCTTAAGTTTAGGCCCAGCATGTGCAGTGGTGGTTGCTTTTTTCCAGGCAGGGCCCATCACAACAGCAACCCTCTCTTCCAAAGTGTCAGTGGGTGTAGATTTGCCATGCCTCCGCCTTTTCGAGTTCTTTCCCTTTTATTATGTGCCACCTTCCCCTGCAAAGATGAAAATGCAACTTTGTAGAGAGGGTGTCTTTCTGCTGGGTGGGACATGTACAGCTGGTCACATTTACAATTGCAATTGCAATTCCATTGAATAAATGAAAATATTACTTACACTAGCTACTTGACCAAGGTTCTGCCATTTCTTTTTACACTGGTCTCCAAATCTCGTGGTGGTTACCATTGAGCAGTAATCTTCTGCAATTCGGTTCCATTGTTTCTTCATTTCTTTGGGTGGAACCTTTATGTGACCTCTGCTGGTGTCCAGCTCGTGCCATCTGTTCTCAATCACAGTAACCAGTGCCTCCACTTCAACCTGTGAGAAATTCTTGGTCCTTGCACGCGTTGCATTTTATATTGCTGCAGCTGCGATATTTCCAATGCTCTCACACAGCACTCCTTCTCACACACGCAACTGGCTCTTTAAAAATGCCCGATTGAAAATCCGAGCTGTACTGAGCATGCGCGTCCATTGGAACGACGTAAAAAACGTAACTACTTTTGTCGCACATGCGCAGAAGGTGCGACTTCGCTTTTTGGCGCAGACAGCAGGCTCCACCCCCCCGAGATGACTGGACACGCTGCGCGCCGCCAAATTCGAATTATACATCGGGGAAAGTTTGGCAAAATAATTCTGCCGCATTTCTGGCCTAGAAAAACGTAGGTAACTCTGGAAAACGGGCTTGGGCAAAATTGAGCCCATAAACTAAAATTAATAAAACTATTTCCCTACCAAAGGGCCTCGATCGCGGCAACACTCCAGCGGTGTCATGTTCGAGCACCAACTTGGATACCTCGCTGGGGCACCGCTGGGAAAAGATTTACCTTTTTATAGCTGAAAGATCCCTGTCCTTGCCTCTGCACGCTGCAGAGCTCACCGCTGGAAAATTACCTTTACAATGGCTTCACCCCGCTGTGTTCGGCAGAAGTGAGCACCGCTCAAATCCACCCCCCCCACCCCCCCCGCCCCCAACCTGAATATGGCTCGGGGAGGGGAAACCGTCCGACCGCGGCGGCCCATCGATTTTTTTTTGATTGGCTGCCCAAACGCCGCGGTAGCAGTCCCTTTGGGGACGGTCAATTTCGGTCCCCGATGTTTCTTCTCGTGGGGGAATCTAGAACTAGGGGGCATAGTTACAGAATAAGGGATCGCCCATTGAAAACGGAAGAATTTCTTCTCTCAGAGGGTTGCAAATCTATGAAATTCTCTGCCCCAGAGAGCTGTGACAGATTTTTGAACCATAAGGGAATCAAGGGTTATGTTGGTCATTTTCCAACATTCCATGGAGTCTGGATCAGTTCCTATGGATTGGAGGGTAGTTAATGTAACCCCACTTTTTAAAAAAGGAGGGAGAGAGAAAACAGGGAATTAAAGACCGGTTAGCCTGACATTGGGTGGTGGGGAAAATGTTGGAATCAATTATTAAAGATGTAATAGCAGCGCATTTGGAAAGCAGTGACAGGATCGGTCCAAGTCAGCATGGATTTATGAAAGGGAAATCATGCTTGACAAATCTTCTGGAATTTTTTGAGGATGTAACTAGTAGAGTGGACAAGGGATAACAAGTGGATGTGGTTAATTTGGACTTTCAAAAGGCTTTTGACAAGGTCCCACACAAGAGATTGGTGTACAAAATTAAAGCACATGGTATTGGGGGTAATGTATTGACGTGGCTAGAGAACTGGTTGGCAGACAGGAAACAAAGAGTAGGAATAAACGGGTCCTTTTCAGAATGGCAGGCAGTGACTAGTGGGGTACCGCAAGGTTCACCGCTGGGACCTCAGCTATTTACAATATATATTAATGATTTAGACGAAGGAATTGAATGTATTATCTCCAAGTTTGCAGATGACACTAAGCTGGGTGGCAGTGTGAGCTGTGAGGAGGATGCTAAGAGGCTGCAGGCTGACTTGCACAGGTTAGGTGAGTGGGCAAATGCATGGCAGATGCAGCATAATGTGGATAAGTGTGAGGTTATCCACTTTGGTGGCAAAAACAGGGAGGCAGATTATTATCTGAATAGTGACAGATTAGTAAAAGGGGAGGTGCAATGACACCTGGGTGTCATGGTACATCAGTCATTGAAAGTCGGCATGCAGGTACAGCAGAAAGTTAAGAAAGCAAATGGCATGTTGGCCTTCATAGCGAGAGGACTTGAGTATTGGAGCAAGGAGGTCTTGCTGCAGGACCTTGGTGAGACCACACCTCGAGTATTGTGTACAGTTTTGGTCTCCTAATCTGAGGAAGGATATTCTTGCTATTGCGGGAGTGCAGCAAAGGTTTACCAGACTGATTCCTGGGATGGCAGGACTGACATATGAAGAAAGACTGGATCGACTAGGCTTATATTCACTGGAATTTAGAAGAATGAGAGGGGATCTCATTGAAGCATATAAAATTCTGAGGGGATTGGACAGGTTAGATGCAGGAAGAATGTCCCCGAAGTTGGGGAAGTCCAGAACCAGGGTTCACAGTCTAAGGATAAGGGATAAGCCATAAAGGACCGAGATGAGGAGAAACTTTTTCACCCAGAGAATTGTGAACCTGTGGAATTCTCTACCACAGAAAGTTGTTGAGTCCAGTTCATTGGACATATTCAAAAAGGAGTTAGATGTGGCCCTTATGGCTAAAGGGATATGGAGAGAAGGCAGGAGTGGGGTACTGAAGTTGCATGATCAGCCATGATCATATTGAATGGTGGAGCAGGCTCGAGGGACCAAATGGCTTCCTTCTGCTCCTATTTCATATGTTCTTCTGTTGTTATAAACTTCCTGCTCTTGTATTCTATGCCTCTGCTAATAAAGGCAAATATCCCATATGCCTTCTTATCCACCTGGCCTGCTATCTTCAGGGACCTATGGACATGCACCCCAAGGTACCTCTGTTCCTCTACACTTATCATTATCCGCTAATTTTAATTTTTTGTATTTATTTGTTCACGGGATGTGGGCCTCTCTGGCAAGGCCAGCATTTATTGCCCATCCCTAATTGCCCTTTCATAGCGGTTTGTTACTGAGTGCCTCGCTAGACCATTTCAGAGGGCAGTGGGTCTGAAGTCACATATAGGCCAGACCGATTTGATTTGAACTCATGTCTCCGGATCATTAATCCAGGCCTCTGGATTACTAGGCCAGTAACATAACCTTCCTCGGAATCGAGGAAGACTTGCTTCCACTCTAAAAATGAGTCCTTAGGTGGCTGAACAGTCCAATACGAGAACCACAGTCCCTGTCACAGGTGGGACAGAGAGCCTTTGAGGGAAAGAGTGAGTGGGATTGGTTTGCCACACGATCTTTCTGCTGCCTGCTCTTGATTTCTGCATGCTCTCGGCGATGAGACTCGAGGTGCTCAGCGCCCTCCCGGATGCACTTCCTCCACTTAGGGCGGTCTTTGGCCAGGGACTCCCAGATGTCAGTGGGGATGTTGCACTTTAGTAGTGATGCTTTGAGAGTGTCCTTGTAACGTTTCCTCTGCCCATCTTTGACTCGTTTGCCGTGTAGGAGTTCTGAGTAGAGCGCATGCTTTGGAAGTCTCGTGTCTGGCATGTGAACTATGTGGCCTGCCCCGCGGAGCTGATCAAGTGTGGTCAGTGCTTCAATGCTGGGGATGTTAGCCTGGTCGAGGACACTATCGTTGGTGCGCCTGTCCTCCCAGGGGATTTGCAGGATCTTGCAGAGACATCGTTGGTGATATTTCTCCAGTGACTTGATGTGTCTACTGTACATAGTCCATGTCTCTGAGTCATACAGGAGGGCAGGTATTACTACAGCCCTGTAGATCATGAGCTTGGTAACATAACCACTATGCTACCGTACCCATAAGTTTAATTGTATATTCCCTTGCCTTGTTAGCTCTCCCAATATGCATTGTCTTCTGCTTTCTTGCTCTCTTTAGCGCTTAGTTCCACACCAGGCAGTACATTACTTACTGAGTCATTAAGCAAGCTGTTTGCTAATTTAAAGAAAAATTAATAGCCACTCCAAAATGTTTAACACTGCATTTGGTGTATGGGGGGTGGAGTGGGGTGGGGGCAGGGGGAATCCGACATAATAATCTTGAATTCATTACCCATTACATTGATACAGAATTGCATTTTGTTGCTGTTTGGGTGGAGTTTTTCTGTCTTTTAGGAAAATATCTGACATTAGTTAGGTGGCCCGTGCGATTAAGAGCACAAAGATCATCGGAAAGCTTGTATGGATCCAATTTGTTGAAGGTTCTATATTTGATTTCAGACATTGCATGGTGACACTCTGTGTTCTTTTCAGTTATCTCCTTATCCATGTCCCATAAGAAAGAACCTGCATTTTTATTGTGCCTTGAGCTATAAAGAAGTATCTTTTGAAGTGTAGTCGCTGTTGTAATGTGGAAAATGTGGCAGCAGAAGGCAAGCTCCCACAAACAGCAATGTGATAATGACCAGATAATCTGTTTTAGTGATGTTGATTGAGGGGTAAATATTGATCCAGGACACCCGGGGATAACTCCCCTCCTCTTCTTCAAAATAGTGCCGCGAGTTCTTTTATGTCCACCCGAGAGAGCACACAGGGCCTCGATTTAACGTCTCACCTGAAGGCTGGTGACTGAGACACTGCAGCGCTCCCTCAGGAGCGTCAGCCTAGATTTTGCGCTGAAGTCTCTGGGTGAGACTTGAACCCACAAACTCCATGACTCATAGGCGAGAGTGCTGAGCCACCGCTTAACTAGATTTGTTTTTATTTTCAGAATAAGGGAACAGAAAATGTTCAACGGTGAGTTTCTTGGTTTACAGTTTCTTTTGCTCTTTTTTAAGAGCTCCTCAGGCGGAGTTCCAGTCTCTGCACGTTACTCCTGTAATGGCACTGATTGCTTATGCAGCTCCAGGCATTTATGGTGCATAAGGTATGTCCCAGCCCTATCTCTTGATGTAACACTTTGATCCCCCTACAATCTATTTGACACAAAGATTTCTGTCCTAGTGGAAGCAGGGGTGACGTCAACAGCAAATTCTTTGGGCATTTTGGGGCAGCCAGTAACCTATTGCCCTCAGCTGATGTGTTCGGTAGCTGCATTTAAGGGGAAACTAGAAAAACGCATGAGGGAGAAAGGAATAGAGGGTTATGATTACACAGGGTATACAGCACAGAAACAGGCCATTCGGCCCAACCAGTCCATGCCGGCATTTATTCTCCACTCGAGCCTCCTCCCATCTTTCCTCATCTAAACCTATCAGCATAACCCTCTAGTCCCTTCTCCCTCATGCGCTTGTCCAGCCTCCCCTTAAATGCATCTATACTATTTGCTTCAACCACTCCCTGTGGTAGCGAGTTCCACATTCTCACCACTCTCTGGGTAAAGAAATTTCTTCTGAATTCCCTATTGGATCTCTTGGTGACTATCTTATATTGATGGCCTCTAGTTATGCTCTTCCCCACAAGTGGAAACATTCTCTCTGTATCCACTCTATCAAAACCTTTCATCATTTTAAAGACCTCTATTAGGTCATCCCTCAGCCTTCTGTTTTCAAGAGAAAAGACTCCCAGCCTGTTCATCCTTTCCTGATAGGTGTACCCTCACATTTCTGATATCATCCTTGTAAATCCTCTCTGCACCCTCTCCAGTGCCTCTATATCCTTTTTATAATGGATATGTTGACAGAGTTAGATGAGGAAAGATGGGAGGAGGTTTGAGTGGAGCATAAACACGGGCATGGACTGGTTAGGCCGGATGGCCTGTTTCTGTGCTGTAATTACTATGTAATACATGTAAATCACTGGTGAGTTTCATGGTCCATAACTAACACTCAAAAACAGTACAGTTTCAAGGAAAATTGACGACTTTTTATGGGGGGATAAAAAGATTTACTATCTCCAGTTTTTCATCTCTCCTCTCTTAAATGTATCTGGAGTTAGGTCGCAGATCAGCCAGGCTCTCATTGAATGGCGGAACAGGCTCGAGGGGCAAAATGGCTTACTCCTGCTCCTCAGTTCCTATAAAGCCGCTGACTCAGGTTTGGGTGTAGTTCTACAGGTGCCAGGACCTCACCCACGCAGTGGACATTCTGCAGCTCATTCGCTTATGGAGGCCATCACAGGTGAGCCCCAATCCTGTCCTCGCCCCATCCACCCATGCTTTCCATACTGCCTAGTATGCAAGAGTGAGGCCTTGGTTGAATTCCACCCCCTCAGCTCAAGGTGAAATTGTAGCCCTTGTGTAGAATGGGCCTAAACTATGGAGTTTAGAAGAATGAGGTGATCTCATTGAAACATGCAAGATTATGAGGCGGATTGACAGGGTAGATGCTGAGAGGTTGTTTCCCCTGGATGGAGTGTCTCGCACCAGAAGGCACAGTCTCAGGATAAGGGCTCGGCCATTTAAGACAGAGATGAGGAAGATTGTGAATCTTTGGAACTCTCTGCCCCAGAGGGCTGTGGATGCTCAGTCGTTGAGTATATTCAAAGCTGAGATAGATTGACCTTATTGAATGGCGGGGCAGGCTCGAGGGGCCATGGGGCCTACTCTATTTCTTATGCTTTTATGTTCTTATATGATCAACTTGGCTGAGATCATCTAATTCAGCACTGAACATGAATCAACTTAGGACCTATATGGCTCAGCCCTACATCGAGAAGCTAACTGAAAGAAAAAAGAAAGATTGCATTTATATAGTGTCTTTCACAGCCACTGGACATCTCAAAGTGCTTTTGAGGCAATTAAATACTTTTTGAAGTGTAGTCATGGTTATAATGTAGGAAACGCGGCAGTTCATTTGTACACAGCCAGCTCCCACAAACAGTAATGTTATAATGACCAGATCATCTGTTTTGATTGAGGGATAAATATTGGCCAGGACACCAGGGATAACTCCCCTGTTCTTCTTCGAAATAGTGCCATGGTATCTTTTACGTCCACCTGAGAAAGCAGACAGGGCCTCGGTTTAACATCTTATCCGAAAGACGGCATCTCCAACAGTGCAGCCCTCCCTCAGCACTGCACTAGAGTGTCAGCCTGGATTTTTGTGCTCCTGTGTCTGGAGTGCATGACAAAAGAAGGTTTGTTATGGTCAGCCACAGACTGTTTAAGTTGAGGACTATTTGCAAATTCTCACCACTTCTCTTAATAGAATTTCCACAAGTTGTAGTGGGCTTGCATTGTATGGATGCTGAATCCATTTGATGCAAATCATCCATGTGCAGGGATCACAACAGTTCAATTAGTGCACAGGGTAAGAACCCTTAGATTTGTGAATGCACCTGTAATATTGTGCCCCGATTGCTGGTGGAACTCAGCACCTTTGTTGCACCCAGTGATATTCTAATAAACTGACCCTGTGACTTGTGGTGGGGTCAGCATCGGGGTCACTGGGCGGGAAGCAGTCTCGCCCCACCGCACTTCTGGCAGCGCATTGTGGGACTCAGTATTTCAGGGGCTGTGTTTCAATCAATATTAACAACAACTTGTATTTATATAGCGCCTTTAACATAGTGAAACATCCCAAGGCGCTTCACAGGAGAAGTTGGGGCAGACGATCAAAGACGTAGGTTTTAAGGAGCGTCTTAAAGGAGGAAATAAAGGTAGAGAGGCGGAGAGGTTTAGGGAAGGAATTCCAGAGCTTAGGGCCTTGGTGGCTGAAGGTACGGCCGCCAATGGTGGAGTGATTAAAATCAAGGATGCGCAGGAGGCCAGAATTGGAGGAGCGCAGATATCTCGGGGGGGTGGGGGGGGGGGGGGGTTGTGAGGCTGGAGGAGGTTACAGAGATAGGGAGGGGCGAGGGCCATGGAGGGATTGGTAAACAAGATGAGAATTTTATAATAGAGGTGTTGTAGGGAGCCAATGTAGGGAACTCCTCCTAGCCAACTTTACCAGTTGATTTTACTGTACCGACTGATAGGCCCATTCCCAATACGACCTTACCATTGGTCCTTCTATTGTGGTTACTTTGACAGGAGGTTCCCTGCTCAGGAATTCCAGTGGGAAGTATTTGGATTCTGACCCAATAAAGACGCTCTGGCAGTGATGGAGTGAGTTATTGAAAGCTTTGGAAAATACTCGGAAGCTGTGTTTGTGAAGGGAAGTAGAGTATTGAGGTATAGTGGTCCAAATAGTTTGTTAAATAAAACAAGGTCAGCCTATCGATACTCATTTATCCAATTTATCATTCCAACTAACCACCTATCGACCAAGTCATTCAGTCAAAATTGACCAGTACATGAAGGAAGGACTTGCTATTTATAAAGAGCCTCAGAATATCATCTCTTAGAAACCATTCAGTGCACGTCACACACAATGAATTACTTTGAAGTGCTGACTCTTTCATTTTAATCTAATTGCCAATTAAAAGTCAACCCTGTGTCCCCTTTTTAAAGGGGCACAATCAATAAAACCTGTAAATTAACCAAATTAAAGGAATGTTAATAAATCAAATTAAAATTTGGTTGTTGGGGGTGCCCACCTCTCGCGGAAAGCTGCGAGCGTACCAGTGGTCACCGCTTGCTCCATATCCAGGGACATCTGGGCGCGAACGTAGTCATGGAAGAGAGACAGGCAGTCGGGCTGAACGACCCCATCGACCACCCGCTGTACTTTGAAGGGCCGTGACTGTTATGATGTATGCAAAATTGGCTTCCAGCAAGGTCCTACAGACAGCAATGAGATGAAAGACTGGTTATTTTTTTTGTGATGTTGTTTGAGGGAGGAATGTTGGCTAAGACACCAGGTAATTTCCTTGTTCAATGGGTGCCATAATGTCCACCCAAATCACTGGCGTAGGCTGATTGGAACCTCACTTCAATAACTCATCGGAAAGGCTGTACCTTCAGTAAAGCAGCATTCCCTCGGTATAGCAATGGAGTGCCAGCCTAGATTATTGTGCTGGAGTGGAGTGAAGGTTGTGGGTTCAAGTCCCACTGCAGGGACTTGAGCACAAAAAAACATCTAGGCTGACACTCCAGTGCAGTGCTGAGGGAATGCTGCACTGTCAGAGGTGCTGTCTTTTGGATGAAACATTAAACCGAGGCCCCATCTGCTCTCTTAGGTGGATGTAAAAGATCCCATAGCACTATTTTGAAGAAGAGTAGGGGAGTTATCCCCAGTGTCCTGGCCAATATTTATCCCTCAATCAACATAACAAAAACAAACAGATTATCTGGTCATCATCACACTGCTGTTTGTGGGAGCTTGCTGTGCGCAAATTGGCTGCCACGTTTCCTACATTACAATAGTGACTACACTTCAAAAGTACTTCATTGGCTTGAAAGCGCTTTGAGATGTCCGGTGGTCGTGAAAGGCACTATATAAATGCAAGTCTTTCTTTATCTCTTTCTTTTTTTTGTGATGTTGTTTGAGGGAGGAATGTTGGCTAAGACACCAGGTAAATTCCTTGTTCTTCTTCGATTGGTGCCATAATGTCCCCCTGAATCACTGGTGTAGGTTGATCGGAACCTTTCAAAGATTCATCGGAAAGGCTGTACCTTCAGGGGAGCAACACTCCCTCAGTATAGCAATGGAGCACCAGCCTAGATTATTGTGCCGGAGTGGGGTGTGAACCCATAACCTTCTGAACCAGAGCCACATCAAATTATCTTGGATCTGAAGCTGACAAAGAAAGGTAATGCAGATTAAAATATACAAATTTAAATGATGGGGCAGGGCAGGGAGTGAGGCAGGGCATTCACATCTTGCATTCACACCATTCACACCTTTCACCACTTCAAGACTTCACAAACCACTTTACAGCCAATTAAGTACTTTTGAAGAGACCGAGTAAATTCCCTGTTCTTCTTCGATTGACATCATCATAAGCAGTCCCTCGAAATCGAGGCAGACTTGCTTCCACTCCAAAAGTGAGTTCTCAGGTGACTGAATAGTCTAATACGGGAATTACAGTCTCTGTCACAGGTGGGACAGACAGTAGTTGAAGGAAAGGGTGGGTGGGACTGGTTTGCCAAATGCTCCTTCCGTTGCCTGCGCTTGTTTTCTGCATGCTCTCAGCGACGAGACTCGAGGTGCTCAGCGCCCTCCCGGATGCTCTTCCTCCACTTAGGGCGGTCTTTGGCCAGGGATTCCTAGGTGTCGGTGGGGATGTTGCACTTTATCAAGGAGGCTTTGAGAGTGTCCTTGAAATGTTTCCTCTGCCCATCTGGGGATCGCTTGCCGTGTAGGAATTCCAAATAGAACGCTTGCTTTGGGAGTCTCATGTCGGGCATGCAAACAATATGGCCCGTCCAACGGAACTGATCGAGTGGTCAGTGCGTCGATGCTTGGAATGTTGGCCTGATCGAGAACACTTACGTTGGTGCGTCTGTCCTCCCAGGGGATTTGCAGGATCTTGCGGAGGGGCATCGTTGGTGGTATTTCTCCAGCGATTTGAGGTGCCTAACTGTATATGGTCTAGGTCTCTGAGCCATACCGCTTCCGGGGGAGATGGGACCTGTACAAACTGGACATGTTTCACCTCAACAGCGTCGGGACCAATATCCTCGCATGGAGTTTTGCTAGTGCTGTTGGGGAGAGTTTAAACTAGCTTGGTAGGGTGATGGGAACCTGAGAACAAATTCAAAAGGGAAGGAAGTAAAGCAGAAATTGGATAGCAAGAATCTAGAAAGCGAATCTGTAAGACCAAGGAAACAGGGCTTAGTATGTAGTAAGCAAGGAGGTCTTCCTGTGTTGAATGGTATATACTTTAATGCAAGGAGTATAACGAATAAGACGGATGAGCTAAGAGCACAGATAGACACTTGGGAATATGACATTACAGCTATTACAGAAACATGGCTGAAAGGGGGGCAGGTTTGGCAGATCAATATTCCTGGCTACAGGATTTTTAGATAAGATAGAGAGGGGGATAAAAAGTGTGTGTGGAGGTGGGGGGGTTGTGGTACTGATTAAAGAAACTATTACAGCGATGAGGAGGGATGATATGTTTGAGGGATCATCAAATGAGGACATATGGGTCAAATTGAAAAATAAAAAAGGGGCGCTCACACTGCTGGGCATGTATTATAGACCTCCAAACAGTGGGAGGGAGATAGAGGAGCAAATATGTAGGCAAATTGCGGTGAAGTCCAAAAACCATAGGGTAGTAATAGTAGGGGATTTTAACTATCCAAATATTGATTGGGACAAATTTAGTGTGAAGGATATAGAGGGTGCGGAATTCTTGAAATGCATTCAAGAGAAATTTTTTAGTCAGTGTGTAGTAAGCCCAACACGAGAGGGGGTGGTCTTGGATTTAGTTTTGGGGAATGAAGCTGGGCAGGTTGAAGGGGTATTAGTGGAAGAGCACTTAGATGCCAGTGACCATAATTCAGTCAGATTCATGTTTGTTATGGATAAGGACAAGAATAGGCCTGGAATAAAAGTTCCGAATTAGGGAAAAGCTAATTTTGCTAAGTTAAGGAATGATTTGACCATAGTGGACTGGAAACAGCTAATTGTGGGTAAATCAGTGTCGGAACAGTGGGAGGTATTCGAGGAGGAGATCCGGAAGGCCCAGGCCAAACATGTGCCCTTAAAGAAAAAGCCGGGGAAAAATAATTCCAGTGCCCCCTGGATGTCTAGGGACTTACAGGGGAGGGTTAAGAAAAAAAGGGACGCTTATGCCATACATCAACGGCTAAATACTATGGAATCTTTAGAGGAATAAAGAAAGTTAAGAGGCAATATTAAAAAGGATATTAGGAATGCTAAGAGAGAGCACGAGAAATTCTTGGCCAGTAAAATTAAGGAAAACCCTAAGATGTTCTATAAATATATTAAGAGGAAGAGGGTAACTAAAGAAAGGGTAGGTCCTATTAAAGTTCATGAGGGTAATCTTTGTGTGGAGGCAGAAAATGTTGGTAGGGTTCTTAACGAATACTTTCCATCTGTTTTCACAAAGGAAAGGAGTAATGCAGATACTGCTATCGAGGAGGAGTGTGATATTCTGGATGAAATAAATATAGTGAGAGAGGAAGTTTTAAGGGGTTTAGCAGCTTTGAAAGTAGATAACTCCCCAGGCCTGGATGAAATGCACCTCAGGCTGTTGAGCGAAGTAAACAAGGAAATAACAGAGGCCTTGACCATCATTTTTCAGTCCTCTTTGGATCTGGGTATGGTGCCGGAGGATTGGAGGACTACTAATGGCGTACCCTTGTTTAAGAAGGGAGAAAAGGATAGACCGAGTAATTACAGGCCTATTATCCTAACCTCAGTGGTGGGAAAATTATTGGAAAAAATCCTGAAAGACAGAATAAATCTGCATTTAGAAAAGCAAGGATTAATTAGGGACAGTCAGCATGGATTTGTTAAGGGAAGATCGTCTTTGACTAACCTGATTGAATTTTTTGAGGAGGTAATCAGGAGGGTCGATGACGGCAGTGCATACGATGCAGTATATATGGACTTTAGCAAGGCTTTGATAAGGTCCCACATGGTAGACTGGCCATGAAGGTTAAAGCCCATGGGATACCGGGCAAAATGGTAAGTTGGATCCAAAATTAGCTTGGAGGTAAGAAGCAAAGGGGGTAATGATTGATGGATGTTTCTGTGACTGGAAGGATGTTTCCAGTGGGGTTCCGCATGGCTCAGTACTGGGTTCTTTGCTTTTTGTGGTATATATCAACGATTTAGATTTGAATATTGGGAGTATGATTAAGAAGTTTGCAGACGACACTAAAATTGGTTGTGTGGTTGATAATGAAGAGGAAAGTCATGGGCTGCAGGAGGATATCAATCTACTGGTCAGGTGGGCAGAGCAGTGGCAAATGGAATTTAATTCAGAGAAGTGTGAGCTGATGCACTTTGGGAGAGCTAATAAGGAAAGAGTATACACATTAAGCAGTAGGCCACTTAATAGTGTAGATGAACAAAGGGACCTTGGAGTACTAGTCCACAGATTCCTGAAAGTAGCAGGTGGATAAGGTGGTTAAGAAGGCATACGGAATGCTTGCCTTTATTGGCCGAGGCATAGAATATAAGAGCAGGGAGGTTATGCTTAAATTGTATAATGCTTTGGTTAGGCCACAGCTGGAGTACTGCGTGCAGTTCTGGTCGCCGTATTATAGGAAGGATGTGATTGCACTAGAGAGGGTGCAGAAGAGATTTACTAGGATGCTGCCTGGAATGGAGAATCTTATGAAGACAGATTGGATAGGCTGGGTTTGTTCTCATTGAACAGAGGAGGTTGAGAGGAGACCTCATTGAGGTGTACAAAATATTGAGGGGCCTGGACATAATGGATAGTAAGGGCCTATTTCCATTGGTGGAGGGGTCTATTACGAGTGGGCATAGTTTTAAGGTGGTTGGTGGAAGATTTAGAGGGGATTTGAGGGGAGGGGATTCTTTATGCAGAGGGTTGTGGGGATCTGGAACTCGCTGCCTGGAAGAGTGGTGGATGCAGAAACCCTCACCACTTTTAAGAGATGGTTGGATGGGCATTAAAGTACAGTAATCTGCAGGGTTACAGACCTAGAGTTGATAAATTGGGATTAGACTGGATGACCTTTTGTTGGACGCCGCAGATATAATGGTAAGTACTGCAGGGAATAGAATATGGCCAGGGTGATCTCCTGGATTTGTTTCGATTGCCTGGATGGGTCGGCGAGGAATTTTCCCAGATTTTTCTCCCTAAATTGGCCTGGGTTTTTATCTGGTTTTTGCCTCTCCCAGGAGATCACATGGCTCCGGTTGGAGTGGAGTGTAGAATGTTTCAGTATAAGGGGTGTCGCAGTTGTGTGAGGTGGACTGG
Source organism: Pristiophorus japonicus (assembly GCF_044704955.1). Lineage (NCBI taxonomy): Eukaryota > Metazoa > Chordata > Chondrichthyes > Pristiophoridae > Pristiophorus > Pristiophorus japonicus. The sequence goes on along the minus strand of NC_091988.1, from coordinate 80,418,870 downwards.
TTGGGCTGGGTACTCTTTGCCTTTCCGTCATTGTTCAGAGGTTTATATGTAACCTTTAGGGCTGCTGACCAGGGGCTGTGCGGTTCTTTGTCGGCCGGCGTGGACATGATGGGCCGAAATGGTCTCCTTCTGCACTGTAAATTTCTATGTTTCTATGTTTCTATATAGGAGGGCATGTATCACTACTGCCCTGTAGACCATAAGCTTGATGCCAGATTTGAGGGCCTGATCTTCAAACACTCTCTTCCTCAGGTGGCCGAAGGCTTCGCTGATGCACTGGAGGTGGTGTTGAACCTCATCGTCGATGTCTGCCCTTGCTGATAATAGGCTTCCGAGGTATGGAAAATGGTCCACGTTGACTGACTGGGAGGCAGTGCTGTTTGTCGGGGTCAGGTTGGTGGAGGACCTTTGTCTTACGGATGTTTGGTGTAAGGCCCATGCTTTCGTATCCCTCGTGAAAACATTGACAATGACTTGGAGTTCAACCTCTGAATGTGTGCAAACTCAAGTGTTGTCCGCGTACTGTAGTTCGACGTCAGAGGATGGGACGGTCTTGGATCTAGCCTGGAGGTGACGAAGGTTGAACAGGTTCCCACTGGTTCTATAGTTTAGTTCCAATCCAGCGGGAAACTTGTTGAGTGTGAGGTGGAGCTTTGCAGCGAGGAAGATCGAGAAGAGGGTTGTAATGTAGGGCAGGGGAGCAGGATGGTGCAGTGGAATTAAGATTAAAGCTAGACCAGATAATGAGAAGTAAATCTTTCTGATGGTTATATGGGTTTCTATGATACGAGTATGGGTTGGTAGGATAGCTGCGACGTATTTACTGAGGTGAACGAAAGCATGGGCCTTACGCTAAACATCAGTAAGACAAAGGTCCTCCACCAGCCTGTCCTCGCCGCACAGCACTGCCCCCCAGTCATCAAGATCCACGGTGTGGCCCTGGACAATGTGGACCACTTCCCTTATCTCGGGAGCCTCCTATCAACAAGAGCAGGCATTGACGACGAGATCCAACACCGCCTCCAGTGCGCCAGTGCAGCTTTCGGCTGCCTGAGGAAAAGAATGTTTGAAGACCAGGCCTTCAAAACTGCTACTAAGCTCATGGTCTACAGAGCTGTAGTAATACCCGCCCTCCTGTATGGCTCAGAAACATGGACCATGTACAGTAGACACCTCAAGTTGCTGGAGAAATACCACCAACGATGTCTCCGCAAAATCCTACAAATCCCCTGGGAGGACAGACGCACCAATATTAGGGCCTCGACCAGGCCAACATCCCCACATTGAAGCAGTGACCACACTTGATCAGCTCTGTTGGGCAGGCCACATAGTTCGCATGACAGACACGAGACTCCCAAAGCAAGTGCTCTACTCCTTCACAACAAACGAGCCAAAGGTGGGCAGCGGAAACGTTACAAGGACACCCTTAAAGCCTCCCTAATAAAGTGCAACATCCCCACCGACACTTGGGAGTCCTTGGCCAAAGACCGCCCTAAGTGGAGGAAATGCATCCGAGAGGGTGCTGAGCACCTCGAGTCTCATCATCAAGAGCATGGAGAAAACAAGTGCAGGCAGCGGAAAGAGCGTGTGGCAAACCTGTCCTACCCACCCTTTCCCTCAACGACTGTCTGTCCCACCTGTGACAAAGACTGTTGTTCTCGTATTGGACTGTACAGCCACCTAAGAATTCATGTTAAGAGTGGAAGCAAGTCTTCCTCGATTCTGAGGGACTGCCTATGATGATGACAAAACTGCCCACAAACCGACAATACATTGACCAGCCGACATCAGTCATCCAGAAGGTAGATGAGGAAAATGGAGATGCGCACACTGATGCAGGATAGGTGATTTATTGAGATTGAGTTTAAAGCATGTTCGGCTTTTGGTTCCGAGAGCGGATATAACTCTAGTTTGGATTTATTACCACTAAAGGGAGTCAAGGAATAGGGGATCGGGCGTGAAAGTGCAGTTGAGCACACTTTCGGAGCCGTATGAACATAAGAACATAAGAATCAGGAGCAAGAGTAGGCCATACGGCCCCTTGGGCCTGCTCCACCATTCAATAAGATCATGGCTGATCTTCGACCTCAACTCCACTTTCCCGCCCGGGCCCCATATCCCTTGATTCCCTTCGAGTACAAAAATCTATTTGTCTCAGCCTTGAATATACTCAATGATTCAGCATTCACAACCCTCTGAGTGAAGATACTCCTCCTCATCTCTGTCTTAAATGGCCTACCCCTTATTCTGAGACTGTGACCCCTGGTTCTAGACGCTCCAGTTTGGGGAAAGAGATTCTCAGCATCTACCCTGTCAATCCCCCTCAGAATGTTTCAATGAGATCACCTCTCATTCTTCTAAACTCCAGAGAGTATGGGCCTACTCCTCCTATTTTTTATGTACTAAAGTTCTTGTTTGAGAAATCATTCTTCTTTTTCACTGGGAGAAACCTTTCACCTCTTTAGTGTTGATGTTAGCGCTGGAAAGCTGCCCAATTCCTGTTTACATGTGATAACACCTGTTTCACTAAGATATATAATAAATGCTGATGTTAACCCGCTATGGAGAGTGTATTTTTGGACTACTACTTCTTGACTGTATGGAAAAAATTTCATCCCATGTGTTCTCACTCTCCAAACTTGTCGGTTTGAGTGGAATGCACCTATATTCTCTGGAGTTTAGAAGAATACGAGGTGGCCTCATTGAAACACACAAAATTCTTAGATGGCTTGACAGGGTAGGTGCTGAAAGTCTTTTTCCCTGGGCTGGAGAGTCTAGAACCAGGGGTCACAGGTTCAGGATAAGGGGTCGGCCATTTATGACTGAGATGAGGAGAAATTTCTTCACCCAAAGGGTTGTGGAGCTTTGGAGTTCTCTACCCCAGAGGGCTGTGGAGGCTCAGTCGTTGAGTATATTCAAGGCCGAGATGAATGGGCTGGATTTTCCGGTCCTTTGCGCTCGGGTTCTCGCCTCAGAGCAAAGTGAAATGCTGCTGCGAGGTCTCCTGCATCTGGTCGCGATTCTCGGGTCGGGTTTTGTGGCTGTGCTGAGTAGCACCGCTGGGAAGAGCTGCGCCGGGAGTGCAACGCTTCTCATTGTGACACCATTTGAGTTTTGACTCAAACCCGACCCAAACGCCTGGAATCAGGTCTCGCAATGACCGCCTGGGAAACCAATGTGGCCCAGCCATGCCGGCGGCGGTGAGGACGGTAAAGTGCTGTAAAGGTAAGTGCGAGTGTTTGTTCTTTTAACTTTTTGTGTTGGAGTAGCGTGGGCAATGCTTTGGGAATGTTTTTGTGTTTTTATTTTAAGGTTTCCCCCTCCCCCCCACCCCCAGACCTCTCTTGGAGTTTAGGCCCGGCACTTTAGTTCGCGAGTTTCCCTTTTTGCGCCTCGAAAGGTGTACAACGCCTCCCTTCGCGCCGCACACCCTGGTGCAGGGCCCAGATGGCGAAAATTCCTTACTAAAGTGCAGACTATTCCCGGCCGGTAACTTTCCCACCCCGTCTCCGTTTTCGCCCCGAAAACAGAAAAGCCTAAAATCTAGTCCATTAGATTTTTAGGCGCTGAGGTAATCAAGGGATATGGGGATTGGGCAGGAAAGAGGAATTAAGATAATGAGAATTAGCCTTCCTCCTCGATATGGTTTGGCAGCATCGAATTATCTACATCACAGGATAGAGTGCTACAACGTGCTTCATTCAGTGAAGGTATAAGAAAAGAAAGAAAGACTTGCATTAATATAGTGACTTTCCCTACCTCGACGTCCCAAAGTGCTTCACAGCCAACGAAGTACTTTGGAAGTGTGGTCACTGTTGTAATGTAGGAAGCGCGGCAGCCAATTTGTGCACAGCAAAAACAGCAATGTGATAACGACCAAATAATCTGTTTTGGTGATGTTGGTTTAGGATCCTTATTAGTCAGGAAATTATGTTAGGGAAATTGATGGGATTGAAGGCCAATATATCCCCAGGGCCTGATAGGCTGCATCCCAGAGTACTTAAGGAAGTGGCCCTAGTAATAGTGGATACATTGGTGATCATTTTCCAACATTCTATTGACTCTGGATCAGTTCCTATGGACTGGAGGGTAGCTAATGTAACACCACTTTTTAAAAAAAGAGGGAGAGAGAAAATGGGGAATTATAGACCGGTTAGAAAAGGCTTTTGACAAGGTCCCACACAAGAGATTAGCGTGCAAAATTAAAGCACATGGTATTGGGGGTAATGTATTGACGTGGATAGAGAACTGGTTGGCAGACAGGAAGCAGAGAGTCGGAATAAACGTATCCTTTTCAGAATGGCAGGCAGTGATCAGTGGGGTGCTGCAGGGTTCAGTGCAGGGACCCCAGCTATTTACAATATACATCAATGATTTAGATGAAGGAATTGAATGTAATATCTCCAAGTTTTCAGATGACACTAAGCTGGGTGGTGCTGTAAGCTGTGAGGAGGATGCTAAGAGAATGCAGGGTGACTTGAACAGGTTAGGTGAGTAGGCAAATGCATGGCAGATGCAGTATAATGTGGATAAATGTAAGGTTATCCACTTTGGTGGTAAAAACAGGAAGACAGAATATTATCTGAATGGTGACAGATTAGTAAAAGGGGAAGTGCATCGAGACCTGGGTGTCATGGTACATCAGTCATTGAAGTTTGGCATGCAGGTGCAGCAGATGGTGAAGAAGGGAACTAGCATGTTGGCCTTCCTAGCTAGAGGATTTAAGTACAGGAGCAGGGAGGTCTTACTGCAGTTGTACAGAGCCTTGGTGAGGCCTCACCTGGATATTGTGTTCAGTTTTGGCCCCCTAATCTGAGGAAGGACGTTCTTGGTATTGAGGGAGTACAGCGAAGGTTCACCAGATTTATTCCTGGGATGGCAGGACTGACATATGAGGAGAGACTGGATCAACTGGGCTTGTATCCACTGGAGTTTAGAAGAATGAGAGGGGATCTCATAGAAACATATAAAATTCTGACGGGATTGGACAGGTTAGAGGCAGGAAGAACGTTCCCGTTGCTAGGGAGTTCCAGAACCAGGGGTCACAGTCTAAGAATAAGGGGTAAGCCATTTAGGACCGAGATGAGGAGAAACTTCTTCACTCAGAGAGTGGTTAACCTGTGGAATTGTCTACCGCAGAAAGTTGTTGAGGCCAGTTCGTTAGATATATTCAAAAAGGAGTTAGGTATGGCCCTTACGGCCAAAGGGATCAAGGGGTATGGAGAGAAAGCAGGAAATGAGTACTGAGGTTGAATGATCAGCCATGATCTTATTGAATGGTGGTACAGGCTCGAAGGGCCAAATGGCCTATTCCTGCACCTAATTTCTATGTTTCTAATAAATAATGGCCAAGACACTGGGGAGAACTCCTCTGCTCTTCTTCGAAATAGTGCCGTGGGATCTTTTACATCCACCTGAGAGGGTAGACGGGACCTCGGTTTAATGTCTCATCCAAAAGACGGCAACTCCGACAGTGTAACGGGTAACAGGACTACTGCTGATGGGCGGTCACCAGAGGAGTCTTCAAGGATGCTTCGAGTTCCTGAGAGGAGACCCAGATGTTCCAAAATTTCTCTGCTTACGTCTTAGGAAGTAAGCCGTCTAATGGGCCCCTTTGAGTATGGGGTTCTGGGCCATGTCTGTACCTGTAGCTGCACTTTTTGTCTCCATGGCAACACTGTACAGGAAAGTCTGGATGCTCTGAAAATGTCTCCTGACTTCCTGATCCCAACTGGATCCTTAGGGCTTAGCAAAGTGCTCAGTACTGGCCAGGTTAATTCCCAGTGTGGTGACAGAGTAAATACCATCCCAAAACCAGCAGAGGCTTTTTTCAAATTCATTCATGGGATGTGGGCATAGCCAGTGGAGAGTATTCCCCCTGATCCCCATTGACTTCGATTTTACTCGGGCTCCTTGATGCCACACTCGGTCAAATGCTGCCTTGATATCAAGGGCAGTCACTCTCACCTTACCTCTGGAATTCAGCTCTTTTGTCCATGTTTGGACCAAATCTGTAATGAGATCTGGAGCCGATTGGTCCTGGCAGAACACAAACTGAGCATCTGTGAGCAGGTTATTGGTGAGTAAATGGCGCTCTGTAGCACTATCGACAACACCTTCCATCATTTTGCTGATGATTGAGAGTTGGCTGATGGGGCGGTAATTGGTCAGATTGGATTTGTTCTGCTTTTGGTGGACAGGACATATCTGAGCAATTTTCCACATTGTCGGGTAGATGCCAGTGTTGTAGCTGTACTAGAACAGCTTGGCTAGAGGCACGGCTAGTTGGGGAGCACAAGTCAGCACAACAGCCGGATTGTTGTTGGGGCCCACAGCCTTTGCTGTATCCAGTGCACTCAGCCGTTTCTTGATATCACATGGAGTGAATCGAACTGGCTGAAGACTGGCTTCTGTGATGGTGGGGACCTCAGGAGGAGGCCGAGATGGGGGGAGGTGAGTGGCAGGGGAGAATTCACTATCCTGTATAACCCATAAGTGATGGATGTGTGTCAGTTAATTTATGATGGCAACTTAATTAAACAACTGGATGAAAAGCCCATTGAAGTTTCACGCTTAAAGGTTGGCATCTGAGCCCTTCCACTGGATTACTGTTTTGTGGTTTTCTCCACTTATCCTTTTCCGTTACGTGACACTTGCAACTTTCTAAATATATATAAGTACCAGTACGAAGAAATGTTATTGTGTCTTTAATTAACTTCCAGGGGAAAATCATTGTAATTTATACTTTTCCAAGCTTAATTATTTAAATATGCTTTTCAAGCATTTAGGCTATTACAGATCCTAACTTATCTGTTTGTCAAACCATCCACTGGATCCTGGCCCCCAAGATGGACTTGATTAAAGTTTTGTTACAAATCCAAATATTTCTTTTATAGAGAAACTCGGCCTTTGATGTTAATGAGTAACCTGTGAAAGTAGACAGCAAAGGAACTCTTCAGAGAGGAGAGGTGGAACTATGATTCACTCTAACCTTAGAGGAGAACTGCACCCTAAGTGGAAAGCTGAAAGACTGCTCGTTATTAATTTAGGTTCTGCTCCCCTCCTGCTCCCACCCCCACCTCCACCCCTTGGTCTTTCTCTCCTCCCCTCAGAAGGTGCTAACTCCTGTGGGGGTCACTTCCGTGGTCTCTAGTTGTCCTTCAAAGGAGCAGTGTGCGGCCTGACCCAGCATTCTGTGCAGCAGCCTGACCTGCAAGGACCATCAGCAAGTCAGGGCCTTCAAAGGAGGAGCGTGGAGCATACCACTTCAAGGTACAACGCGTGCTGGAGAGCAACGGCTGTGAAGAGGGCGACTGGATTGGACGTCATGAGGTCCAGGTCGCTGACTGGAGCGTGGGTAGTACAGCAAGATTGGCGAGGTCGGGGCGAAGGAGCGGCGAGAGACTGTAGAGGGACGTGATCGGGGCCCAGGAGAGGCGTGAAATCGGGGTCTAGCAGAGGCGAGGGCCCAGGGACAGCACGGGCCAGCCCACACTGCGATATGTGTGCGCACTAGGTCCATGCAGCAGAGCTGGTCTTCAATCGCCTTGGTTAATCTTTGCCACTGGACCAAAACCTAGCTCTGTCAAGCCTGTGTGGTGGCTGGTGTGCAACACCTGTGAACTCATCCCTTTTTGGTGTGGAAGCAATTCATCCTCGATTCGAGGAACCACCTATGATGATGATGATAGTACCTTGCCCAGGTACCAGTCTATGGACGATGAATGTTGACAGGGTATTTGACTGTGTGTCACAGCGGAGTCTAATCCTCTCTGCACACTGTGTCAACACGCAGATATTTGCCAGAAGAGGTCACTGGACAGGGTCGATTCTAAAATTCTCAACTTGTTTTCAGATCCCTCCTGGCTGGCCTCCCATATTCTATTCTACGTAAACTAGAGCCGATCCAAAACTCGGCTGCTCATGTCCTAACTCACACCGAGTCCCGCTCACCCATCACCCCCCGTGCTCACTGACCTACAGTGGCTCCTGGTTAACCAACGCAGTGTGAAATAGAAACAGAAAATGCTGTAAATGCTCAGCAGGTCAGGCAACATCTGTGGAGAGAGAGAGAGACATGGTTTAACATTTCAGGTCTGTGAGCCTTCGTCAGAACTGGAAAATATTGTGGCTATAAGAGGTTTTTAAGCCAGTACAAAGGCTGGGCGTTTCTCTCTCCACAGATGCTGTCCGACCCATTGAATATTTCCAACATTTTCTGTTTATATTTCAGATTCTAGCATCCACAGCAATTTGTAACAGAGGCTGTAAATGGGGCAAATAAAGTAACAAAAGATGGGTCTAGAGGAGGTGTAACTGTCACAGCAGAACCATTACTAGCACCTGCTCACTTCTGTATGCCTCAGTTCCTGTGTCAGCTGTGGCTCAGGGGGCAGCACTCTCACCTCTTATATTCGCAAATAGTCGTCAAATTAAACAGTCTGTGACTGACCATAATAAACCTTCTTTTGTTGTGCACTCCAGACACAGGAGCACATAAATCTAGACTAACACTCCAGTGCAGTGCTGAGCGAGTGCTGCACTGTCAGAGGTGCCGTTTTTCGGATGAGAAGTTAAACCGAGGCCCCATCTGCTCTCTCAGGTGGATATAAAAGATCCCATGGCACTATTTCGAAGAAGAGTAGGGGAGTTAGCCCCAGTGTCCTGGCCAATATTTATCGCTCAATCAACATAACCAAAAACAGATTATCTGGCCATTATCACACTGCTGTTTGTGGGAGTTTGCTGTGCACAAGTTGAGATGGCTGCTCGTGTTTCCCACATTACAACAGTGACTACACTTCCAAAAAAAAGAGCTTCATTGGCTTTGAGATGTCCGGTGATTATGAAAGGCACGATATAAATGTAAGTCTTTCTTTCTTTAGCTCTAGAGCTGGTGAATTTACGCTCGAGTCCATGGGAGAATCGGAGATTGGGTTGCATTCCTAATGGCGAAGGATGAATACACAGAGTGGAATAAGAAAGACAGCTATAAACGCATACCTTTTGGAACATCTAAAGCACTCTGTCAGTAACACTTCCTGTCTGGACTCATCCAGCCTCACATCACACCATTCCAACAGCTACTCAGATAGGGTAAAAGCCTGCCTTTCATTGAGCTTCTTCTTTGATTACCAACAGAATATTCATTTGACTTTATTGTGAAGGAACTTGCCTGGTCCTTTTCATTTCTAGGTTTAAACTTGTTCTTTGTAAGAAATCTGTCTCAGAACAATTTTGTTTCCAAAGGTGTCATTAGATAAAGATTACCTCCATAATCTGATGCCCTTGCACTTCCCATCCAAATTGTGCGCGCCCTCGTCTTTTTTAATAAACGGGAAAAAAAGACTTGCATTTCTACAGTGTCTTTCACGACCACCGGACATCTATCTTTTGCCGTTCGTGCTGCCAGCATTGAAGTGCTGCAAACACTGACAATGACTGCACAGAGGCAGAGGGCTGCACCCAGGTTCTCCTATGGCTCCCCCAGATGCTTTGTTTCCAATAGCAACTGGTCATTATTCCGTCATTCGCACCCTATCTAGACTAACCTTTTTCTAACTTCTGTCAGTACCATTTCAATTCAAGCCATCACCCCTTTTGTCTCTCTAATCTCTCCTGCCTTCCACCCTATCACAGACCTTCTCTTTTGTTCTTTCCTCCCCTCCCCCTTTCAGTGCTCCTTAAGAATCTGTTCTTTTCGAACATTCGCCAGTTCTGATGAAGGGTCATCGATCTGAAAAGTTAACTCTGCTTTTTCTCTCAATTGATGCTTCCTGACCCGCTGAGATTTCCAGTATTTTCTGCTTATGGAGGGAGTCAGAGCATGCAGTGAGGTTCTCTTTCGTTCCCTCCCCCTCCAGGAGACCAAAAGAGCTTGGTTTCACATTGCAGAGGAGGGCACAAGCAGGGATGTGTTCAGGAGGACCTGGCTGCAGTGTCGCAAACATTGCAATGATCTCATTAGATCAGGAAATATTAGTACAAAGCCACAATCAACTGCATTCTCCTGTATCTCTCATCACAGCCCCATCATTCTGCCTTCCCTACCCTATACCTTCACATCCTTACTCACACCAGCTTACCTTGCACCTACACCCATCCCTCTATCTACATTACCACATCCCCATCTCACTAGCCATCTCACACTCATCCTCACTCTAGTGCAATCATAGCAACTAACAACACATGGTGCTTTATCCAATGTTTGTTTAAAGTTTCTATTAATGTGCTGTCAAATATTGAAACCTTTATTATCAACACTTTCCGGTCTTGGACAGATTTGTGTGCATCTTTGGAAGTGGCTTAGTGAGTTGCAGTGACTGGTGAGACATAATGGTACCCCCCCACCCCCCCCAATGGTGATGAGTGTGAAAGGAATGGCTTGGGCATTGTAGGGATGCTTTATGAAGCTAGTATGGGGTAGTGCCAACCTGGCTCATCATGTTGCAGCCAGGATGTAAAGCGTAGAGTTAAGTCAATCTGGTCATGATGAGGCCTCCTGAGCAACAATGTGGTCGGGTGCTGGTGCCCTGTGCAACATCAGGAGATTGCGGAGAAGGCTGGTGCTGTTATTGGTGCTGCTGGTGTGCCTGGTGGTGTGCCTTGGGACTGATTGTGGTGGGATTGTGAGGACCAAGGTGAGACAGTATAAAGGGCACCCATGCTGATGGAATAGATGGCAAGTGAAGTATAGATGACAGACGCGATCTGTCAATGGCGAGAGAGGTACAGAGTTGAGACTGGATGGAAAATCTGGATGCTGAATCTATTGTGGAATTGCAGTGAAGAGCAGCTTGTGGCTGAGGAAAGTGATCATCTTTACGTGAGAGCTTTTACTGAACATTTGAAGCTGTCAAGTAATCAGCTAGAGCAATGGCCACTGACCTCCTGCCTCAGGTTGACAGACATGGTCCCTGTGGCCATGAAATTACAGTTAAAACATAAGGTTAAAAAAGCCCGTTAATGAGTGTAATTGGGTTGCCCGCCGCTGCCTGTTGCGTCTGCCCAGCATCGAAAGACTTGACAGCGGGTTCCCGACCCTTTGTCAAACAAACCCACTTTCCCTTCCGACCCACTACCGATCCCGCCCGCTGACACCCCGGAAAATTCCAGCCATTGAGTATATTAAAGGCTGAGATCAATAGATTTTTTAGACTCTTGGGGAATCAAGGGATATGGGGATCGGGCGGGAAAATGGAGTTGCGGTCAAAGATCAGCCATGACTTTTTTGAATGGCGGAGCACGCTCGAGGGGCCGTATAGCCTACTCCTGCTCCTAATTCTTCTGTTCTTATGTAGATCGAACCCGAGGCCTTCCCGTTAATTCAGATTTTCCGATAAAAGCCACCATCGCCAAATGCAAAATGAGTGTGTGCAGATTATGAAACCTCAAGTCAGTCTGGAACAAGACCCTTTAAGCTAATTAAGGCATTCCCTCTTGCAGGAGATTAACATTCAGAGCTCCAACAGGTTCCTTCTAGTGAATTAATCTCCGCAATGAGCCAAAGGGAGATTTGCTCAGAGGAGAAACCTCTTGTGAAATTGCTACCAGTTCCCTGAATATATTAAACCAAAAAGTCCAGGAAAGGCTAAATGCTCCAGATAAAAGAAAGAAAGACATGCATTTATATAGCGCCTTTCACCACCACAGGACGTCTCAAAGCGCTTTACAGCCAATGAAGTACTTTTGGAGTATAGTCACTGTTGTAATGTAGAAAACACAGCGGCTAATTTGTGCACAGCAAGCTCCCACAAACAGCAGTGTGATAATGACCAGATAATCAGTTTTTTTGATTGAGAGATAAATATTGGCCAGAACACTGGGGATAAGTCCCTTGATCTTCGAAGAATAGTGCCATGGGATCTTTTACATCCACTTGAGAGCACTGCACTCAAGTGTCGTGTCGGTCTAGATTTTTTTTGTGCTTAACTCCCTGGAGTGGGATTGAAACCCACAACCTTCTGACTCAGAGGCAATAGAGCTACTAGCACTGAGCCATGACACTGGAAAGATGTCATTTTGTTTTGGACATAGCTGCCTGCAATCATCACCCACCCATGCAGGTCAGCAATACAGTTTGTTCATTGCTGGCCTGAATGGGATATCCTGTGGTGGGCTGGAGAGGCGTAGGAAGGTGGGGGGGGGGGGGGGTGGGGGGCGGGGTGGTGGTAGGAAGGTGGGAAGCGAAGGGGGGTAGGAGGGTGGTGAGGGAAGGGGTAGAAGAGAGGGGAGGGAAGGAGGGGTAGGAAGGTGGGGAGAGAAGGGGGTAGGAGGTGGGGAGGGAAGGGGTAGAAGAGAGGGGAGGGAAGGAGGGGTAGGAAGGTGGGGAGAGTAGGGGAGGTAGGAGGGTGGGGAGGGAAGGAGGGGGTAAAAGGGTGGTGAGGGAAGGGGTAGGAGAGTGGGGAGGGAAGGAGGAGTAGGAGGGTGGGGAGGGAAGGGGGTAGGAGGTGGGGTGGGGGGGTGGGGAGGGAAGGGGGTAGGAGGTGGGGAGGGAAGGGTGGGGTGGGAGGGTGAGGGGGAGGGAAGAGGGGGTCGGAGTGTGGGTAGGGGAGGGGCAGGGAGGAGGGAAGGGGGTAGGAGGTAAGGGGGAGGGGAGGGAGATAGGAGGGTGGGGAGGAGGGTAGGAGGGTGAGGAGGGGAGAGGAGAGGAGGAGAGGGGGGGGTCGCAGGGTGGGAGGGAAGCCCGTAATCAGCAACATAGAATTGTGACTAGCAAGCTCAAGATAATGCTTCATATTCTGAAGACATCATGGGGAACGGTAGCACAGCGGTTGAGCTATTGGTCCAGAGGCCTGGATCAATGATCCAGAGATGTGAGTTTAAATTCCATAACGGCAGCTGGGGAATTTAAATTCAGCTAATTAAATACATCTGGAATTTAAAAAAATGGTCGTATCAGTAATGGTGACCATGAAACTATCAGATTGTCGTAAAAACCTATCTGGTTCATTATCATAGAATCATAGAAAGGTTACAGCACGGAAGAAGGCTATTCGGCTGGTTGAACCCGTGCTGACTCTCAGCTCGTCACACTCCCCGCCCTTTCCCCGTAGCCCTGCATTTTTTTTCCTTCAGATGCTTATCCAACCCCCTTTTTGAAAGATAAAATTGAGTCTGCCTCCACAACTCTTTCCGGCAGTGCAGGATGTGGGCGTCGCTGGCAAGGCCAGCATTTATTGCCCATCCCTTCTTGAACTGCTGCAGTCCGTGTGGTGAAGGTGCTCTCACAGTGCTGTTCGGGAGGGAGTTCCAGGATTTTGACCCAGTGACGATGAAGGAACAGCTGATATATTTTCAAGTCAGGATGGTGTGTGACTTGGAGGGGAACGTGGAGGTGATGGAGTTCCCAGGCGCCTGCTGCCCTTGTCCTTCTAGGTGATGGAGGTCGCGGGTTTTGGAGATGCTGTCGAAGATAACACCTTGTTCTGAAGGGGGTTGTCAGTATCAAGATTGGCATAAGATTTAAGTTAACACTATTAATCTAAATTTTTGGAAGGATATGATCTAATAGGTATGCACATGTATTTACCAACTTTAACATGTCACTTCGGGCAATATAGCAAGTGAAGAATGATGGCCCTCATAAATCTGTCCCATGCAGTAATTTGTGCAGCGTGACCTTCATGTTGGGCTCATAGCCCTCTGTGCCGACCCAGCCCCTTCCACTGCCCTGCATATGACATTGTCAAAGTCCAGGAAATATCCTATTGAGCATTCATAAGACAGGACTGTGCAATGATGTAAAGTTCAGATTTGGGGTCAGCCACAGACTTTGGGAATTTGTGGAGGTTGCAGTCAGCTGAGTGGGAACTATGGTGAAAAGTGTTAAAGCACTGATGGGAAAGTGCTCATGGGAATATTTAACCTGCAACTAGGCCTATTAATGCTCCCTGTCCGAGAGGCATGATTGCAGTGTCAGATGTGGTTCAGTGGGTAGCACTCTTGCCTCTGAGTCAGAAGGTTGTGGGTTCATAGTCCCACTCCAGGGACTTGAACACAAAGATCGTGACACTGGGGATAATTCCTCCGCTCTTCTTCGAAATAGTGCCCTGGGATATTTTATGTCCACCTGAGAGAGCAGACATTTTAACGAAAGATGGATGAGACGTTAAATCGAGTTGTTGTCACTTGGGGTCCCCGATGATGTGGGAACAGCATCTTTGATATCACGGGATGAAATCGTACACGTCAGAACAATGGAGAAAACCCCCCACTGCTGATGGACTTGTAACGTTATCTCCTGCAACTCCTTTGGGCTGTAGAGAGCTATCGTTTTGTTAAACTTTGGGGTGAGCGTTTGTGCGAATTGTCAGCTTGCCTCAATGGAGTCAGGTCAAGCTCCAGTGGTGACTTGAACACATAGTCTAGGACGACATTTTAGTGTTGCATTGGCAGAAGTGCCGCCTTTCAGATGAGACGTTAAACCAAGGCTCGCCTACCAGAGCAAGGGCATATAATATACTGCACTGAAGAAATGCAGCACTTTTGGAGGTGCCTTCCTTTGGATAAGGTCTGTTTTTAAGTCATTCTTGGGATGCTGGCGTCGCTAGCTGGGCCAGCGTTTATTGCCCATCTCTCGTTGCCCTGGAAAAGGTGAGCCACATTGAACCGCTGCAGTCCGTGTGGCGAAGGTACTCCCACAGTGCTGTTAGCGATGATCCCTGTGAGTGGCGCTTTGTTCCGCGCGGCCTGCTTCTTTTAGTGCGTGGTCCCTTTAAATTTTCATGAGTGCGCAGTGGTTACAACAGAGAAGCCTTTGCTGCACGGTCCCGCAGCCACAGCTTAGGGGGAACATTGGCTGTTAGGTAGGGATTTTGGTCCAGCGACGATGAAGGAATGGCCGATATATTTCCAACTCGGGATGGTGTAAGACTTGGAAGGGAACATGGAGGTGGTGGTGCTCCCTTCCGCTGCCCTTGTCCTTCTCGGTAGTGGAGGTCGTGGGTTTGGGAGATGCTGTGTTTTAATAAGAGACCCAGTCTGCCGACTCAGGGGAATGTTAAGGAATCAATGGCACGATGTTGAGGAAGTGCAGGGTGTCTCCTTGCTATTCTAGTCAATATTCCTCCCTTAGCCAACACTGCCAAACACATTATTTGTTCATTCATGCGATGCTTGTGGGACTTTGCAAATTAGTCCATTCGCCTCCAAAGCCAAGATCTTTGCCTTTCAAATGTAAAACATTGGTTGCAAAATGCTTTGGGATGGCCTGAAGATGGGATAATGTGGCATCGAAAGGTGAGGCATGTTAGCGCTATTCAATGGGCATTTTCTCACTTTTCTACCCAATGTCAGCTTCAAGCCCTTATGGGTCAGATCAATATCGATTGGATGTTCTACTCTCAATAAGATTGCCTGAGACATTCGTGCACAGGTGGACCTTGAATCGATCTGGCCTGTGTGGACCAGTATCACACTGGGTGCTGCACTCAAGGGGAAGCTAGATAGAAAGAAGATAGCTGGATAGATGTGGGTGAAAGGAATAGAAAGATATGTTGATGGGGTGAGATGAAGAAGGGTGGGAGGAAGTTTGTGTGGAGCATGGACCTATTGGGCGAATGGTCTGTGTCTGTCCTGTAAATACTTTGCAACCTTGTAACTCAGAGGGATACGTCTGAAATGTTAACCATCCCTGAACGACTGTGATGGTTTTCACATTGCTGGTTCTGCCGAGGCAGTGCGACCTTCTCACACCACTAAACCCACTTCTCAGTTGGCTCAACTTGGTGCAGGACTCTGCTGTATAGTTATGGATACCCCATTACTTAATAAAGCTTGAACAGCAGGAGGAGCCTTTTTGAAACCTACCCCTGTAAGCCAAAAAGATATTCACTGAATACATTTTTATGGGTCCTTGGGGTTGTCAGCTTCCAGAACATAGGGTTGTTCAAACGTAGTGCAGGCAATAAAAAAAAAGCAAGACGTGCATTTATATAGCACCTATCATGACCACCAATCGTCCCAAAGTGTTTTACAGCCAAGTAAGTACTTTTTTTTGAAGTACAGTCATGGTTGTAATGTGGGAAACGTGGGAGCCATTTTGCACACAGTAAGCTCCCACAAACAGCAATGTGATATTAACCAGATAATCTGTTTTTTAGTGATGTTGGTTGAGGGATAAATATTGGCCAGGACACCGGGTCTTCTTCGAAATAGTGCCATGGGATCTTTTACATTCACCTGAGAGAACAGACGGGGCCTCGGTTTAACGTCTCATCCGAAAGATGGTACCTCCAACAGTGCAGCACTCCCTCAGCACAGCACTGGATGGGTACAATGATGTAATGGATTCCTTTGCAATCCTCCATTCCAGCCTAATCCAGCTTCATCCTGGATTGATGCCAATCTAGAATGTTGCATGGATGTGCATCAACATATAATAAAACACTTGGCCCACGGATAGATCTGACAAGAGAATAGAAACCTAGCAGTACAAAAACAGATAACAAGGAGAGGGATTGTGTGAATCCCTGTAACAGGAATTGAAAGTTGTGGGTGTTGGAAAACCACCGACGAGAAGTGGGCGGTTAAAGGTAGTTAAACCAAAGCCTCGGGGACATGTCGGAACCAGTAAAGCTTTGTACTGCTGCTTTCTGGTGTCATCTGACCCCTGTGCCCCTGTCTTGTAACTGTCCCAGCCGTCCATGAACACGTGGGGGGAGAAATTCACTATCGCCCTGTTTGGGGTGCTCATTTTAAAAAGTTTGAAAAGGCGCTAACGATTTCAAACTTTTATTCAGCGTATGCACTCCAAGAAGGAAATGGAATGGTAAATCAAGCGTTCCACTTCCTTCCTGGAGCGCAATCGGCAGCAGGCAGGGCGGAGACTTCAGCAGCGTTGCACACTGGGCCGTGCAGCGCTGCCGCGTTCAAAGGCTCCTTCCCTCCCTTAAAGGGATGGCCCATCGATGCAGGGCTCTGCAATATAAAAGGTACCTACCTGGACCACCAAGACAGCCGTGATCCCGCGCTGAGTGCCGGACTGATCAACAGCGGACAGGAACTCGGGGGGCGGGGGGGGGGGGAATCTCGAAGGAAAAATTTTTTTTTGAACTTATCTCGGCCACCTCGCCTTTACTTATCACCCCGGTAGCAGTCGGCTGCCCGATGCGCGCCTCTTGCTGCTGCCGGTGTTCACGCCCGTCGATGCTGCAGGGGGCGGAAGGCAATTTTGGGTCCGGGGCGATGCGCTCGGTGATGACATCACGATCTTCGGGCGAAGGAGATCGAGGCGCAACGCTGTAGCGCCGCCACAAAACTCCCGCCGAATATGGCGAGAGTCAATGTCATCACCGCGCCTGGTCGCAAAGCTATTTGCGTCCGGTTAGCGCCTCCTGGGGGCGTTGACAGGGCACCCAATTTCTCCCTTCGCCCCCCGCCCCCACGTGGTGTCAAAACCTTGTTGGAAAATAAAGCCCCGAGAGATATATTCAATTTTGTCATTGGTTGCAAAGCATTGAGACAACTTCTGTTGTTGTTCCACGCTTCAGCAGCCTGAGATTCAAAGACAGAAATACTTGGGGAAACATTCCTTCAGGTGGAAAGTGTTCCCCATCAGTGAATCCAGCAGGCCACGAATGTGTAGGAAAAGGAGGTTGGGTAGACAGTGTGAGCTGGAAAGCACAGGTACTTGACACGACCCAGGGAGAATTCCATGGTACAACAGTGCCATCGACAAGGTAAGAGGTGAACCTTTATAAACCATTGGTTCGGCCTCAACTGGAGTATTGTGTCCAATTCTGGGCACCACACTTTAGGAGGGATGTGAAGGCCTTAGAGAGGGTGCAGAAAAGATTTACGAGAATGATTCCAGGGATGAGGGACTTCAGTTACGTGGATAGACTGGAGAAGCTGGGGTTGTTCTCCTTGGAGCAGAGAAGGTCGAGAGGAGATTCGATAGAGATGTTCAAAATGATGAGTCTAGTCAGAGTAGATGGAGAGAAACTGTTCCCATTGGTGGCAGGGTCGAGAACCAGAGGACACAGATTTAAGGTGATTGACAGAAGAACCAAAGGCGACATGAGGAAAAACTTTTTTAATGCAGCGAGAGGTTAGGATCTGGAATGCACGGCCTGAAAGGGTGGTGGAGGCAGACTTAATCATGGCTTTCAAAAGGGAATTGGATATGTACCTGAAGGAAACATTTTTTGCAGGCCTACGGGAAAAGGGCGGAGGAGTGGGACTCGCTGAAGTGCTCTTGCAGAGAGCTGACACAGGCTGAATGGGCCGAATGGCCTCCTTCCGTGCTGTAACCATTCTGTGATTCTCTATGTGGAGCGAAAATGCCTCCAAAGAATATTGTTTCCTTTTACGCCAAAGTAGTTGAGGTGCCCCCCTCCCCTCCCTGCCCCACCAGCTCACGGCCAATTGCTACACCTGTGGCCCAGAGGCAGGATTGGTGATATATATCTTGCCGCATTCCTCTCTGTCAGGTGAATGGGGGAGAGTTGTGGTCGGAACAATCAGCTCCACATGCATTTCACCTGGCTCAGTCTTTATGTCCGTCTCTTTATAACTCAGGAATGTGCCGTGCATAGGACTGGGGAGATGAGGTACTTTCTGTTTATAAAAAAAAGGTGCAGGCTCCAGTGTAAGTAAGCCGGAGTGGCAGCTGTTTCTCGCCAATATAAATATAGTGTCTCTAAGTGCTCCATACTCTCTCTGCTGCAAAACAATTAGTAAAACCTGCCGTCTCTCCACACACCTACACGCCCTGTCATTTAGCCTTAGCCAGCAGGAAAGATGCCACAAGCAACAGCCGTTATTTCATTGGGTGGAAAGCAAGACTTGCATTTACATTGCGCCTTTCACGACCACTGGATGTCCCAAAGTGCTTTACAGACAAAGTACTTTTTGGAGTGTAGTCACTGTTGAAATGCGGGAAACTTGGCAGCCAAGATGCAGCACAGCAAGCTCCCACAAACAGCAATGTGATAACAACCAGATAATCTGTTTTTTGATGACGTTGATTGAGGGATAAATATTGGTCAGGACACTGGGGATAACTCCCCTGCTCTTCTTTGAAATAGTGCCATGGGATCTTTTATGTCCACTTGAGAGAGCAGACGGGGCATCAGTTTAACGTCTCATCCGAAAGGCAGCACCTCCGACAGTGCGGTGCTCCCTCAGCACTGCACTCGAGTGTCAGCCTAGATTTTTGTGCTCAAGTCTCTGGAATGGGACTTGAACCCACAACCTTCTGACTCAGGTGAGAGTGCTGCCCACTGAGGCACGGCTGACACTGATGCACGGGATGGGGGGAATAAATATAATTTTTCCAGTTTCAGCCAGAGGTGTGGCACATGTGTAAAGTGGGGGGGAACGGTACATCAAAATAAAAAGAAAGACTTACATTTATATAGCGCTTATGATGTCCCAAAGCACTTCAGAACTAACAAAGTGCTTTTTTTTGCCATATATATTAATGACTTAGATGAAGGAATAGAGAGTTGTTTATCCAAGTTTGCAGCTGATGCTAAGTTAGGAAGGATAGTTAGCTGTGCGGTTGGAGCAGAAAGTTACACACGGACGTAGACAGATTAAATGAGTGGGCAAAACCACAGCAGATGGAGTTCAGTATGGGGGAGTGTGAGGTCATCCACACTGGTACCAAGACAAATTGGAAAATCTTCATAATGCAGAAAGTTGAGGATCTGCAGAGGAGCAAGGGGATTTGAGTGTCCATGTGCACAAATCATTAAAAGCTAGCGCATAGGTACAAAAAATAGTAAAAAGGCTAATGGAATGTACTGGAGTGCAGTGTAATGTGGGAAACGCAGCAGCCAATTTGCACACAACCAGGTCCCACAAACAGCAATGTGATAATGACCAGACCATCTAGTTTTTTTTAAGTGATGTTGTAAATATCTGGAATGCACTACTAGAAAGGGTAGTGGAATCAGATTCCATGGAAACTCTTAAAAGGCAATTGGAAACGTACTGCTATCTAAGTTGAGGGATAATGGTTATGATCTGAAATCGTTGAACTCGATTCCGGACTCAACATCAAGTTCAACAATTTCAGATCATAACCACCACTCCCATTTTGTAGACAGCAGGTGCTGTTAATGATTCTGCTGTTGCCCCATTTCCACCTCCTTTAGACTCAACTTTTGTTTCTTTACTTGTCCCATTATCTTCCCCTTTCACCTTGCACCGTCATCCCTTTTGTCATTTAATCTCTCCTGCCTTCCACCCTGTCACAGACCTTCCCTTTTGTTCTATCCTCCCCTCCCCCCTCCCTTTCCCTGTCTCTGTACTTGTTTAAAACCTGTTACATCTCCAATTTTTCAGTTCTGATGAAGGGTCATCAACCTGAAACGTTAAACTGTCTCTCTCTTTCTACAGATGCTGCCTGACCTGCTGAGTATTTCCAGCATTTCTGTTTTATATTAGAATAGAATCATAGAATGATTCCAACATGGAAGAAGGCCATTCGGCCCGTCGAGCCCGTGCCAACTCTCAGCTGGTCCCACTTCCCCGCCCTTTCCCTGTAGCCCTGCAATTTATTTTCCTTCAGTTAATTATCCAACTTCCTTTTGAAAGATTAAATGAAGTCCGGCAATGCATTCAGATCCTAACCACTCGCTGCATAAAGAAGTTTTTTCTTACGTCGCCTTTGGTTCTTCTGCCAATCACCTCTGGTTCTCGACCCTTCCACCAATAGGAACTGTTTCTCTCGATCTATTCTGTCCAGATCCCTCATGATTTTGAACACCTCTATCAAATCTCCTCTCAATCTTATCTGCTCTAAGGAGAACAACCCCAGCTTCCCCAGTCTGTCCACATAACTGAAGTCCCTCATTCCTGGAATCATTCTCATAAATCTTTTCTGCACCCTCTCTAAGGCCTTCACATCCTTCCTAAAATGCGGTGCCCAAATTTGGACACAATACTCCAGTTGAGGCCGAACCAGTATTTTATACAGGTTCATCATAATTTCCACGCTTTTGTACTCTGTGCCTCTATTTATGAAGCCCAGGATCCCCTATGCTTTTTTAACCGCTTTCTCAACCTGCCCTGCCACCTTCAATGATTTGTGCACATATACCCCCAGGTCTCTCTGTTCATACAATCCCCTTTAGGATTGTACCCATTAGTTTATATTTCCTTTCCTCATTCTTTCTACCAAAATGTATCACTTCACACTTTCCTGCTTAAAATTTCATCTACCACATGTCTGCCCATTCCACCAAACTGTCTATGTCTTCTTGAAGTCTATCACTATCCTCCTCACTATACTTCCAAGTTTTGTATCATCTGGAGATTTTGAAATTGTGCCCTGTACATCCATATCCAAGTCATTAATATATATCATGAAAAGTAAAGGTCCTAAAACTGACCCCTGGGGAACACCACTGTATACCTTCCTCCAGTCCGAAAAACAACCGTTCACCACTACTCTCTGTCCTGTCACTTAGCCAATTTCATATCTAGGCTGCTACTGTCCCTTTTATTCTATGGGCTTCAATTTTGCTTCAGTTATAAATGACCAGATAATCTGTCATAGAGATGTTGGTTGAGGGATAAATATTGGCCCACAACACTGGGGATAACTCTCCAGCTCTTCGAATGGTGCCATGAGATCTGTTATGTACACCTGAGAGCAGAACTGGGAGTTCCCCTGGTGTCCTGGTCAACATTCCTGCCTCAACTCATTCCACCACGAACAGGTTTACTGGTTTTTTGCTCCACTCATGTGAAGTTGAGATTGTTGGGCCCATACTCTCTGGAGTTTGGAAGAATGAGAGGTGATCTCATTAAAATTTATAAGATTCTGAGTGGGATTGACAGGGTAGATGCTGAGAGGATGTTTCCCCTGGCTGGAGAGTCTAGAACCAGGGGTCATAGTCTCAGGATAAGGGGTCGGCCATTTAAGACTGAGATGAGGAGGATTTCTTCACTCAGAGGGTTGTGAATCTTTGGAATTTTCTGCCCCAATGGGCTGTGGATGCTGACTCACTGAGTATAATGAAGGCTGAGATTGATAGTTTTTTGGACTCTCGGGGATCAAGGGATATGGAGATCGGGCGGGAAAGTAGAGTTGAGGTCGAAGATCAGCCATGATCTTATTGAATGGCGGAGCAGGCTCGAGGGGCCGTATGGCCTATTCCTGCTCCTATTTCTTATGCTCGTATGGTCTTTGATTCCATGTCTGGTTATATCTAATCTGCAAAATAGGTCAGATGCCTTTTAGTTTGGAGGTTCTTTATTTCTGTCTGGTGTTTTGATGGTAAAGATTCAGCGACCTATCCATGAGTAATAATTCTGGAATTTTCTAACATCTGGTGTGTACACAAAGCACGAGAACCTGATGAGTAATGTACAGAGCACACAATCTGGCAACCAGTTCACTGATTGGTTCATAGGGCCAGATAAAAACAGGAAGCCATTTTGTGACCAAATTATAGATTAATTTTCAAGATTCATTGATAAATCTGACTGCCTGTAGAGCAAATATGTTGCTGCAGTCCAGTCAACATGCCATTAAGCCACCAGGGGGATGAAATTGGGTATTGCCCCGTTGGGGATGCTAACTTTTAAAAGTTTGAAAAATTAACCCCATGCGCTAGTCATTTCAAACTTTAAAAAAAATTCTGCGTTTGTGTTCTGAGCGCGATCGGCAGCAGGCAGGGCGGGGGGGGGGCGGGTGAGTGGAGTAGCGTTGCTCACTGGCCGTGCAGCACTGCCACGTTGAAAGGTTCCTTCCCTCCCTTAAAGGGAAGGGCCATCGCTCTAGGCTCTGCAAAGGAAAAACTTTTTGAGATATTAGGACAGGTGCTGAAAGAGGAAAGTTTTAAGGAGCGTCTTGAAGGAGGAGAGAGAGGTGGAGATGTGGAGAGCTTGAGGGAAGGAATCCAGAGCTTCGGGTCCAGGCAACAGAAGGCATGGCCACCAATGGTGGCACGATGAAAATCGGGGGGTGCACAAGGGGCCAGAATTGGAGTCGCACAGAGATCTCGGAGGGTGGTAGGGCTGCAGGAGGTTAAAGAGCTAGGGAGGGGCAGCAATCTTTGTGGTGCAGCTAGTTCTTGAGACCATCTGGACTTCGGGTGTGCAGACCTCCAGCTGGTCTTCGTTGGTCAATGTGCTGAAACGTTTTGTGCCGTGAGTCATGCACAAACTTCCCTTTGAAGAAGTGCGTAGAAAATCTGTGCAAATCTTGCCAGTCTTGCATCAGACGATGTATTCGTTTTGAACTGCTTGGCAGGGAAGGCTTTGTATTCAGAAGGTCTGTTATTTATAATATTTCTATTGTTTCCCCCCATCCCCAGGAACATCCCTATCCCCTGCAGCTGAGGTGGGACACAGGCAAATTAATTTTTCCACTGAGTACTAAGAGAGTTGCTGGATGTGACATGCTATGTGGTCAGTGGAATGGAGTGGGCGGAGGGGGAAGTTCAAAAGGGCTCTATTATGTTCAGCACATGCCAATGTGGGAAAGTGATCTTTTGTGGAGGTGCTCCTAAGTTTATCCTCCCTCCCTCATAAGTAGCATGAAATGTAACATCGTTTTCCATTTATTTGGTCCTGTTGGCGCTCCTCGTTTTAAAACACTCGGCAGGATTTCATCATCATAGGCTGTCCTTCGAAATCGAGGAAGACGTGCTTCCACTCTAAAAGTGAGTTCTCAGGTGACTGTACAGTCCAATATGGGAATTACAGTCTCTGTCACAGTGGTTGAGGGAAAGGGTGGGGAGCCTGATTTGCCGCACGCTCCTTCCGCTGCCTGCGTTTGTTTTCTGCATGCTCTCGGCGACGAGACTCAAGGTGCTCAGCTCCCTCCCAGATGCTCTTCCTCCACTTAGGGCGGTCTTGGGCCAGGGATTCCCAGGTATCGGTGGGGATGTTGCACTTTATCAAGGAGGCTTTGAGGGTGTCCTTGAAACGTTTCCTCTGCCTACCTGGGGATCGCTTGCCGTGTAGGAGTTCCGAATAGAGCGCTTGCTTAGGGAGTCTCGTGTCGGGAATGCGGACGATGTGGCCCGCCCAACGGAGCTGGTTGAGTGTGGTCAGTGCTTCTTCGATGCTGGGGATGTTGGCCTGATCGAGAACACTGACGTTGGTGCGTCTATCCTCCCAGGGGATTTGACGGATCTTACGGAGACATCATTGGTGGTACTTCTCCAGCGATTTAAGGTTTCTACTGTTTAGGGTCCACGACTCAGAGCCATACAGGAGGGCGGGTATCACTACAGCCCTGTAGACCATAAGCTTGGTGCCAGATTTGAGGTCCTGGTCTTCGAGCACTCTCTTCCTCAGGTGACCGAAGGCTGCGCTGGCGCACTGGAGGCGGTGTTGGACCTCATCGTCAATGTCTGCCCTTGCTGATAGTAGGCTCCTGATGTATGGAAAGTGGTCCACGTTGTCCAGGGCCATGCCATGGATCTTGATGACCGGGGGGCAGTGCTGTGTGGTGGGGTCAGGTTGGTTGAGGATCCTTGTCTTACGGATGTTTAATGTAAGGTCCATGTTTACGTATGCCTCGGTAAAGATGGCAGGATTTAAAGAAAGAAAGAACACTGGGCTAGAATTTCCATTTAACCCGCCAGCGCCCGACGGCCACCCAAAATAACGCTAAGATTCCCAAAATTATCGCCGGCACAAAGTTCCCTCCAAAAAAGAAAAAAAATCCCCCCAGCGAAAGAATTGGGCATTGCACCCCGATTCTTTGCGATAAATTGAATCTTGGTTCTGAAAAAAAATGAGCGATAATTAAAAAATTTACTAAAAATTTACACCAAGGGTTGGGCCTTGGAGGAGAAAAACACAAAAAATATTTCTTCAAAAAACAAAATAAAAAATCATAAAAACATTTTCAGGACTCTTTTCACTTAAATCACAACAAGAGAATTTTAAAATAATTCGTAAAAAAACAATTGCTTAGCTTTTTCTTGCAGGGCTACTCACCTACCCCCAGCTCCGCTGATCCTCGTGGGCGTTACTTTTATACTTACCTACAGGTCACTGCTGAGCCAAATATCGCGCCATGGCGATCTGAGGATAGTGCACGCTGGCGGTCCGCACCCCAGCGGTACTTCAAAACCGCTGGCGTAACTCAGGTAGGGAATTTTTCGCTGACCTGCTTATTGTCCAAAACAGCCACTACAGCCCAGAAACCGGGCAGTGAAGCACTGGAAATTCTATCCCAAAGAAACACTGGTATTTATATAGCGCCTTTCACGACCACCGGATGTCCCAAAGTGCTTTACAGCCAATGAAGTACTTTTGGAGTGTAGTCACTGTTGTATTGTGGGAAATGCAGCAGCCAATTTGTGCACGGCAAGCTCCCACAAATAGCAATGTAATAATGACCAGATAATCCGTTTTTGTTATGTTGATTGAAGAATAAATATTGTCCCAGGACACTGGGGATAACTTCCCTGCTCTTCTTCGAAATAATGCCACGGGATCTTTTACGTCCGCCTGAGAGGGCAGACGGAGCCTCGGTTTAACGTCTCATCTGAAAGACGGCACCTCCGACAGTGCAGCACTTCCTCAGCATTGGAGTGTCAGCCTAGAATGTTGTACTCAAATCACTGGAGTGGGACTTGAACTCACAACTTTCTGATTCAGGGGCGAGAATGCTACCCAGTGAGACACAACTGACATTATCAGCATGACATGTAACGTAGTCTTGTCAACGCGTCTCATTTTAAAACACTAGGTATGACATATCTACAGCACTTAGTATTTAAGTACTCAAACCTTTGTTTGACCTTACAAAGCATCCGCTTCGGATGCCCCCAAAAGTTCATCAACATCCTCCACCTGCTCCGTGACGGCATGCAGGCCATGATCCTTACCAACAGATCCACTACAGACTAAATTCATGTCTGGACCGGTGTCAAACAGGGCTGCGTCATCACCCCAACCCTCTTCTCAATCTTCCTCGCTGTCACGCTCCACCTCACAGTTGACAAGCTCCCCGCTGGAGTGGCACTAAACTATAGAACCAGTGGGAACCTATTCAATCTTTGCCATCTCCAGGCCAGGTCCAAGACCACCCCAACCTCCGTCATCGAGCTAAGTGCGCGGACGACGCCTGTGCCTGTGCACAAACAGAGGCTGAACTCCAGGACATAGTCGACGTATTTACTGAGGCATATAAAAGCATGGGCCTTATGCTAAACATCAGTAAGACAAAGGTTCTCCACCAGCCTGTCCTCACCGCACAGCACTGCCCCCCAGTCATAAAGATCCACGGCGCAACCCTGGACAAGGTGGACCATTTCCCATGCCTCGGGAGCCTCTTATCAAAAAGAGCAGACATTGACGACGGGATTCAACACCACCTCCAATGCACCAGTGCAGCCTTCGGCCACCTGAGGAAAAGAGTGTTTAAAGATCAGGCCCTCTAAACTGCTACCAAGCTCACGGTCTACAGGGCTTTAGTAATACCCGCCCTCTTGTATGGCTCAGAGACATGGACCATGTACAGTAGACACCTCAAGTCGCTGGAGAAATATCACCAACGATGCCTCCGCAAGATCCTACAAATCCCCTGGGAGGACAGAAGCACCAACATCAGCGTCCTCAACCAGGCCAACATCCCCAGCATTGAAGCACTGATCACACTTGATCAGCTTGTTCACATGCCAGACACGAGACTCCCAAAGCAAGCGATCTACTCGGAACTTCTTCATGGCAAATAGCCAAAGGTGGGCAGAGGAAACGTTACAAGGACACCCTCAAAGCCTCCCTGAAAAAGTACAACATCCCCACTGACATCTGGGAGACCCTGGCCAAAGTTCGCCCTAAGTGGAGGAAGTGTATCCAGGAGGGCACTGAGCACCTCGAGTCTCATCGCCAAGAGCATGCAGAAATCAAGCACAGGCAGTGGAAGGAGCGTGCGGCAAACCTGTCCCACTCACCCTTTCCTTCAACGACTATCAGTCCCACCTGTGACAGGGACTGTGGCTCTCGTATTGGACTGTTCAGCCACCTAAGGACTCATTTTAAGAGTGGAAGCAAGTGTTCTTCGATTCTGAGGGACTGCCTATAATGATGATGACTCAAACAAGGTCCTCCCCTGACCTGGGAACCTTGGGAACCCACAAGCAAGTACAATTAATCTTGGTGTTAGTGTGTGTCTGCGTTATGTAATAATCAAAGTTGTTCACCTGCTGAGCAAGGATGAAAGCGAGCATTACACCTGTCCTGTAGCTTAAAAGCAGCAACTTTGGCTCGGCTCGGTTGATAGGAAGCGTGTCTGAGTTAGAACGATAGTGATGACACCATCTATGCCTCCCACACCACTTTCCCCTGATAGGGCTTCTTAAACCCGCCCAGCGCGGTTCGTGGTATTTTAAAGGAAGTGGGTCTGATGACGTCATTTGATGATGCGTCCTTAAAGGGACCAAGCGCTAATTTATTTTGACAGTTGTGCTGTCAGTGTTCCACAGCAGTGAGCTGCTGCAAACACTGACAATTACTGCTCAAAGGTGCACGGCTGCACCCAGGCTCTCCCATGACTCCCTCCAGATGCTTATAGAGGGAGTCACAGCACACAGGGTGGTTCTCTTCCCTTCCAATGGATGGAAGAGACCTCCACAGGACACCAACGCAACCTGGTTGCACATTGCACAGGAAGGCACAAGCAGGGATGTCGTCGGGAGGAGCTGGCTGCAGCGGCGCAAACCTTTCAATGGTCTCAATAGATCACGAAACATTACTGCAAAGCGACACTCAACCTCATCCCCATCACTCTGCCTTCCCTACCCTACTCCTGCACATCCTTACTCACACCAACTTACCTTGCACCGCCACCCATCCCTCTCTCTCTATCTACATTATCACATCCCTATCTCACTCGCCACCCTCACTCTCACCCTCATCCTAGTGCAAGCATACCAACTAACAACACACAAGGGTCGGCACTTGGGTGTTTTCGCTAATGCTCATGTAAAGTTTCTGTTTATGTGTTGTCAAACATTGAAATCTTTATTTTCAACACTTTGCCCTCTTGGACAGATTTGTGTGCACCTTTGGAAATGGCTTAGTGAGTTGCAGTGAATGGTGAGTCCTAACGGTACCCCTCCCCCCCCCCCCACCCCTAGCAATTCTGATGAGTGTGAAAGGAATGGATTGGGCATTGTAGGGTTACTTCATGGTGTTGGTGTGAGGTGGTGTCAACCTGGCCCATCATGTGGCAGCCAGGGTGTACAACGTCAAGTGAAGTAAATGTGGCCATGGTGAGGCAATCCCTGGCCACCTGGGCAGCAATGTAGTCAGGTACTGATGCTCTGTGACCTGTGCAGCATCAGGTAATCGCGGAGAAGGTTGGTGTTGTTGTTGGTGCTGCTGGTGTTGGGGCTGACCGTGGTGGGATTCTGAGGACCAAGGTGGAATTGTTTTAAGGGCACTGATGCTAATGTAATAGATGGCAGGTGAACTTGAGATGACAGAAGCGATCTGTCAATGGTGAGTGAGGTTGTTCCAATGAGAGGACACTAGATAGAGAGATTACTCCAAAGATTTGCAACTTGCATAAAACTCAATGTGCCTTCCAAATGCTGTAAGCAAGAGGTGCTGATCTTGGGAAGTGAACAGCTGTGAGATGGGAGCTTTCATGGCACATTTGCAGCTGTAAAGAAATTAATTCATGGTGACAGAATTTTTTTTTTATTCGTTCCGGGACGTGGGCATCACTGGCAAGGCCAGCATTTATTGCCCATACCGACGTCCTTGCCTGACGTGATCCTTGAGCAGCGGGAACCTTGTGGAAAATCTGGAAAAATGCTAAGTACAGCTCAAGATTATCTTTAACAGCCTCTTAAGAAAGTCTTAACCATCTGAATTGCCGTCCCCGTCACTGCGTGTTGGGTTTGTTCAGCATTGACAGACCTGACATCTGGGAAAGTAGCATCGTAGCGTTGAGCAGCTGATCTGCCACCCATCCTGTCCTCTGAGAGCCGGCAAAATTGCAGCCTAGGCTTCCATTCCCTTGAGTATAGAAGAGCAAGTGTTGTTCTAATTGAGGTCTTTAAGATGATGAAAGAATTTGTTAGGGTAGATAGAGAGCAATTATTTCCTCTGGTAGGGAGGGGGCGGAGTCCAGAACAAGGGGACATGTTCTTAAAATTAGAGCCAGGCTGTTCAGAAGTGATGTCAGGAAGCACTTCTTCACACAAAGGATGGTGGAAATTTGGAACCCTCTCCCTCAAAAAGCTGATGAGTCTCGGGGGTTAATTGACCAATTCAAACCTGAGGTTGACAGATATTTGCTGGGCAAGGGTATTCAGGAATATGGAGCCAAGGCAGGTAGATGAAGTTAAGATACAGATCTGCCATGATCTAATTGAATTGCAGAACAAGCTCCAGGGGCTGAATGGCCTCCTCCTGATCCTATGTTGCTATGTTCCAATGTTCATGTAGACAGTAAACAAGATTATTTTGTTCACGCAGTGACTTGGTGATTGTGCAAGAATAGGTCAGGCAACTAGGATTCGTATTTTGCTCTCTCAACATGTAGAATTAATTCGCTGAGTTTCTGTTGCTATTGATCTGTGTTGATCAGACTGCCTCCCCGCCCCCCCCCCCCCCCCTTCCCCCAAGGCTGCCAGAGCTAGGAGACAATCCATGTCTCCTTACAAATCTTTTAGACAAATTCCGTATGTAAATATCCCTGTCGGGGCCTTAAGCTGTACCTCTCTGCTCACACGGACACGTGTAGCACCTAACCCGGCCTCGCCCCTTAGGCTTGGGTTTGTATATTGAGGGCGATTGTTAGATAAATTGATTGACACTTGATTATTGTGTGAGAAAATAGGAAAGCTGCCCCCAGGTTAGAAGAGTACTTTCAACTTCTGCGAGGCTCTTTCTACCTGGGCTGGCCTGCACAAAATGACAGGTTATACCAGACTTGGCTGCCTGTAAGGGATTTATTATATACTAGGTTGACATGAGGAGGGAAGATTTCCTTTGACAACTATTTTCGGTCAAAATAGAAGCTTACTTTTAGATTCTTTTGCAATTTTGTTGGCAATGACAAACAGAAAGGAATCTTATGCTATCGCTAACACATAGAAAACAGAGTTCATAGAATCATAATGTTTCCCACATTACAATAGTGACTATACTCCAAACGATGTCACCAACGATGTCCCCACAAGATCCTGCAAATCCTCTAAGAGGACAGACACACCAACGTTAGCGTCCTCGACCAGGCCAACATCGCCAGCATTGAAGCACTGACCACACTCGATGAGCTCCACTGGGCAGACCACACTGTTCGCTTGCCAGGCATGAGACACCTAAAGCAAGCGCTCTACTCGGAACTCCTTCATGGCAAACGAGCCAAAGGTGGGCAGGGAAACGTTACAAGGACACCCTCAAAGCCTCCCTGATAAAATGCACCATCCCACTGACATCTGGGAGTCCCTGGCAAAGACCACTCTAATTGGAGGAAGTGCATCCAGGAGGGGCACTAAGCAACTCGAGTCTCATCGCCAAGAGCATGCAGAAATCAAGCGCAGGCAGCAGAAAGAGCGTGCGGCAAACCAGTCCCACCCACCCTTTCCCTCAATGATTATCTGTCCCACCTGTGACAGGAACTGTGGTTCTCATATTGGACTGTTCAGACACCTAAGGAATCATAGAAACATAGAAAATAGGTGCAGGAGTAGGCCATTCGGCCCTTCGAGCCTGCACCACCATTCACAATAAGATCACGGCTGATCATTCACCTCAGTACCCCTTTCCTGCTTTCTCTCCATACTCCTTGATCCCTTAGCTGTAAGGGCCATATCTAATTCCCTCTTGAATATATCCAATGAACTGGCATCAACACCTCACTGTGACAGGGAATTCCACAGGTTAACAACTCTCTGAGTAAAGAAGGTTCTCCTCATCTCAGTCCTAAATGGCCTACCCCTTATCCTAAGACTGTGTCCCCTGGTTCTGGACTTCCCCAACAACAGGAACATTCTTCCTGCATCTAACTTGTTCAATCCCGTCAGAATCTTACATGTTTCTATGAGATCCCCTCTTATCCTTCTAAACTCCAGTGTATAAAGGCCCAGTTGATCAAGTTTCTCATCATATGTCAGTCCAGCCATCCCGGGAATCAGTCTGGTGAACCTTCGCTGCATTCCCTCAATAGCAAGAATGTCCTTCCTCAGATTATCCTTCCTCAGATTATCATTTTTAGAGTGGAAGCAAGTCTTCCTCGATTCTGAGGGACTGCCTATGATGATGATGATGATGCCACTCCAAAAGTACTTCATTGACTGTAAAGTGCTTTGAGACGTCCGGTGTTCGTGAAAGGTGCTATATAAATGCAAGTTCTTTCTTTCTTTTTTTTTCTTTCTTTCTTTTCGTTACAGCACAGAAGGCCCGTCGAGCTCGTGCCCGTCCCTTACCCCGTAGCCCTGAAAATTTTTTTCCTTCAGATACTTATCCACTTCCCTTTTAAAAGATAAGATTGAGTCTGTCTCCACCACCCTTTCAGGCAGTGCATTCCAGATCCCAACCCCTCACTGCGTAAAAAAGTTTTTTCTTACATCGCCTTTGGTTCTTTTGTCAATCACCCTAAATCTGTGGTTCTCGACCCTTCTGCCAATGGGAACCTATCTCTCTATCTCCTCTGTCCAGACCCCTCATGATTTTGAACACCTCGATCAAATCTCCTCTCAATCTCCTCTGCTCAAAGGAGAACAACCCCAGTTAGTCTGCACCCCACCCCACCCCCATAATGCACCGAGATGGGACACAGGTTTTCACCAGTGGTGGTGGAGGGGGAGGGGATTACAGCCTAACTTGACCCTGTCCTCACACCTGAATTCCACGCATGTGTTTGCCAGCAATGGGCTCATTTGGTAGCGATCAGTCATAAGAACATAAGAATGAGGAGCAGGAGTAGGCCATTCGGCCCCTCGAGCCTGCTCCTCCATTCAATAAGATCATGGCTGATTTTCTATCTTAACTCCATTTTCCTGCCCGATCTCCATATCCCTTGATTCCCCTTGTAATCAAAAATCTAACAATCTCTGCCTTGAATATACTCAACGGCTGAGCCTCCACAGCCCTCTGGGCTAGAGAATTCCATTCACCACCCTCTGAGTGAAGACATTTCTCCTCATCTCTGTCCTAAATGGCCGACCCCTTTTTCTGAGACTGTGACCCCTGGTTCTAGACTCCCCAGCCAGAGGAAGCATCCTCCCTGCATCAGGAGTGGGAATCCTGTCTGATTGTTTCTCTTCCGACCTAATTATAGCTCCCCAACTGCTGCCCTGGTACAGCACAGATCAGGCACGGGACTTGGGGATCTTACTGAACATTCTGGTCTATGTTGTTCAGTAATACACCAGATGATGAATTTACCCACTGACCTCAAAATAACAACAACATGCATTTATATAGCACCTTTAATATAGTAAAACGTCGCAAGGCTCTTCACAGGACTGTTATCAAACAAAATTTGACAACCTTCTGACGCAGAGGCAGGAGTGTTACCCACTGAGCCACAGCTGACACTTTTCAGAATAAGGGGTCGCCCATTTAAAACGGAGATGAGGAGGAATTTCTTCTTTCAGAGGGCTGTGAATCTTTGGAATTCTCTACCTCAGAAAGCTGTGGAAGCTGGGTCATTGAATATATTTAAGGTGGAAATAGATTTTTGAACGATAGAGAGTCAAAGATTATGGGGCGCAGGCAGGGAAGTGGAGTTGAGGCTAAGGTCAGATCAGCCATGATCTTATTGAATGGCGGAGCAGGCTCGAGGGGTCAAATGGCCGACTCCTGCTCTTATTTCTTATGTTCTTATGCTGACAATTGCATGAAGGCTTCAGCCGATTTATCGCAACCCCTGTTAAAGGTGGCCGCGCTACCAAAACAAATTAGGGGGTGCGTTGCTCAGGGCATTTTACTATGTTAAAGGTGCTATTTAAATGCATGTTGTGGCTTCAACCTTACATAGGATTACATTAGGATATACGGCACAGAAACAGGCCATTCGGCCCAACCAGTCCAGGCCGGCGTTTATGCTTCACTCGAGCCTCTTCCCATCTTTCCTCATCTAAATCTATCAGCATAACCCTCCATTCCTTTCTCCCTCATGCACTTGTCCAGCCTCCCCTTAAATGCATCTATACGATTTGCTTCAAACACTCCCTGTGGCAGCGAGTTCCACATTCTCACCACTCTCTGGGTAAAGAAGTTCCTTCTGAATTCCCTATTGGATTTCTTGGTGACTATCTTATATTGATGGCCTCTGGTTATGTTCTTCCCCACAAGTGGAAACATTCTCTCTGATCTTGGTCTATGGTCCTTTACTTTGATTTCTCAATTTAAAAGAAAAAGAGATAAATGGAGCTGCGGGCCACAGGTGAAGGGAAGATAAGTTTAAAGTGATTCCCGTGTTACGTTACGAGTGACAGCGACTAACGGTCCTGTTGAGCTGTGCGGCCGAGTGGCGGTCTGGAGCTCCCGTGCAACCGGCTCACCGGCTTTCGGATGGAGAAACCGCGCACGTGCGGAAATCTGAACGGGCATCCCATTAAAGGGTATGCTGGAAATCTCAGCGGGTCAGGCAGCATCTGTGGAGAGAGAAACAGAGTTTACGTTTCAGGTCGACGACCCTTCGTCAAAACTAACATTTCAGGTCACAGACCCGAAACATTAACTCTGTTTCTCTCTCCACAGATGCTGCCTGACCCGCTGAGATTTCCAGCATTTTCTGTTTTTATTTCAGATTCCAGCATCCACAGTATTTTGCTTTTGTAGCCCATTTAAAGGGGCCGCGCACCCTAATAAAATTAAAGGGACCATTGGCAGCGACATATATCAGCTGTTAACCACTGGAGCGTTTATTGCTCGCAAGTTTATCTCTGCCCAGGGAGATCAGTTAGGATCCTTTTCGAACATTCATCAGTTCTGATGAAGGGTCACAGACCCGAAACGTTAACTCTGTTTTTCTCTCGACAGGTGCTGCCTGACCCGCTGAGATTTCCAGCAGTTCCTGTTTTTCGATCAGGTCGGGTAGGGCTATCAAAGCCAACTGTGGACAACAAGCCTGCCACTGAAACCGAATCACAAAGCAAAAGTAGCAAACTCGACTCTGGGCAATATACAAAAATGCTGAAACTCTGAACAAGGGCGTGTCTCCTAGACTCTCAAAGCAGCTGGGACACCGGACATGCTACAACTACCGACTAAAACAAACAACACAAACCAAAGCGGAACCACAAGAAACAAACAGGCCACAAACACGATGAGCACTTTCTGGTGTGGGGCATTTCCACTTTAATCAGTACATACCAGCAACTCCAGATGAAGGCTTTTTGTAGATTTTCATTCTCCCACATCCATGACTCAACGTCTACCATCGTAGACTGTCCCTCTGAGGCATGGAATCGCTGCTTAGCTGTCTGTGGTTTGTGGGTTACTTCAGTTGCCCTGATTCCAGGTGTTTCCCATCGGAGGCTGGTGGGAAGAGAAAAGGAACGCGCTCCAACCTTTGAACTCGGGACAGAGCTCGAGCCCCTTGGTCTAGAACTAGGGGCCATAGTTTCAGAATAAGGTTACACCCCTTTTGACGCAAAAAAAAACTAACCTAAAAAAATAGTAACTAACTGAGTTACGCTGGTGCAAATTGATTGGGGAAACTTGTATTTTTTTTAAACTTATGCCAAAAAAAGCGGCGTGCACCAAAGAAATGGTGCCAATCACTGGGGACAACTGAGCCCATCGTCTCAGAATAAGGGGTCACCCATTTAAACCGGAAATGAGGAGGAATTTCTTCTCTCAGAAGGTCGTGAATCTTTGGAATTCTCTATCCCAGCAAGGCTGAGTCATTGAATATATTTAAGGCAGAGATAGTCAGATATTTGAATGATAAGGGAGTGAAGGGGTATGGGAAGCAGACGGGGAAGTGGAGTTGAGTCCATGATCAGATCAGCCATGATCTTATTAAATAGCAGAGCAGGCTCGAGGGGCCGAATGGCCAACTCCTGCTCCTATTTCTTATGTTGTTATGTCTCCACCACTGATTAGTCACAATACTCACTGAGCCAGACTTACAGGATGAAGTAAGGCCACGTGTGTGAGATACTAGAGGTTCACGGGTGTCCAGGGAACCATCATCATCATAATCCCTCGAAATTGAGGAAGATTTGCTTCCACTCTAAAAGTAAGTTCTCAGGTGATTGAACAGTCCAATACGGGAATTGCAGTCTCTGTCACAGGTGGGACAGACAGTGGTTGGAGGAAAGGGTGGGTGGGACTGGTCTGCCACATGCACCCTCCGCTGCCTGCGCTTGTTTTCTGCATGCTCACGGCGACGGGGGAACCATATCTCAGTGTGAGTTAATGGGGCTGAGATTGATCTTCGGCACAGGTGCGAAACGGGCTCAGAATTTTACACCGCGCCCCATTTTCTTTTGCCATTGGAGTCAATTTTAACTATCCAAATTTTAGCTATCCAAATATTGATTGGGACAACTTTAGTGTGAAGGGTACAGAGGGTGTGGAATTCTTGAAATGCATTCAAGAGAACCTTTTTAGCCAGTATGTAGCAAGCCCAACATGAGAGGGGGCGGTCTTGGATTTCGTTTTGGGGAATGAAGTTAGGCAGGTTGAAGGGGTATCAGTGGGAGAGCACTTAGATGCCAGTGACCATAATTCAGTCAGATTCAAGTTGGTTACGGATAAGGGCCAGGATAGGCATGGAATAAAAGTTCAGAATTGGGGAAAAGCTAATTTTACTAAGTTAGGGAGTGATAGAAACATAGAAACTAGGTGCAAGAGTAGGCCATTCGGCCCTTCGAGACTGCACTGCCATTCAATGAGTTCATGGCTGAACATGCAACTTCAGTACCCCATTCCTGCTTTCTTGCCATACCCCTTGACCCCCTAGTAGTAAGGACTATATCTAACTCCTTTTTGAATATATTTAGTGAATTGGCCTCAACAACTTTCTGTGGTAGAGAATTCCACAGGTTCACCACTCTCTGGGTGAAGAAGTTTCTCCTCATCTCAGTCCTAAATGGCTTACCCTTTATCCTTAGACTGTGACCCCTGGTTCTGGACTTCCACAACATTGGAAACATTCTACTGTGACCCCCTGGTTCTGGACTTCCCCAACATTGGGAACATTCTTCCTGCATCCAACCTGTCTAAACTTTAAACGTTTCTATGAGATCCCCTCTCATGCTTCTGAACTCCAGTGAATACAAGCCCAGTTGATCTAGTCTTTCTTGATATGTCAGTCCCGCCATCCCGGGAATCAGTCTGGTGAACCTTCGCTGCACTCCCTCAATAGCAAGAATGTCCTTCCTCAAGTTAGGAAACCTGTTTCCTTCCCTAAAGGACATTATTGAATCAGATGGTTTTTTACGACAATCATGGTCACTATTATTGATGTTTGTTTGTTTTATTCTAGATTTGTTTAATTAACTGAATTTAAACTCCCCAGCTGGATTTGAACTTGTGCCTCAAGATCATTAGTCCAGGCCTCTTGATTACTTGTCCAGTAACATAACCATTATGCTACAATGGTTATGCTAAGGCTATACAGCACTAATAAGATCACACTCAGTATACTATTGTGGGCATCACCAAAACTGCCTCATGCACTGGAGAAGGTGCAGCTTAGAGCAATAAAACTAACACCAAGTGTAAAGAAGATGAGCTCTGATCATTAGAAAAGCTCAAGCTCCTATAGTCTGGAGAAAAACAGTTGGGGTGGGGGATCTATAGGAGACACTGAATACTATTTAATGATTTGAAGTTTATCTTGATGACATACTTATCATAAATGATACAGGATTAAAGCTTTCTGAAAGTGCCATTTTGAGCATTCTCGCGTATTAGCAACCTCTATACCCATTTAAAAAAGAATGTTAAGGATGCACATTTTTTTTTTAATAAGTTTTACAGCTTTAAGTTTAAAAAATATTTTTAAAGTTGATACTCCATCATACCAACAAATGTCAAAATCCAAGATTGTTAAATTAAAATCAATACAGCTTGATTAGGAGAATAAATTTAACTGTTTACACAGAATTCTACATCACTTCGAGAACATGTACAACTTCAAACGTGTTACAGCTGAAGCCTCTTAAGAGCACCTAAATAATAAAATGTTCGATTTATACAATTTATACAAAACACAAACAGGGAATGCAGAGAATCAGTAGCTGAACCAAGGTTTACTCTAAATAAACCTTCCTTATTAACAGGTTATGCGGTGTACCAACGGTATGCCAGCAAATTCATATTATGCTTAACCTTCAGTATTCAACCAAAGAGGCCACGGTGGGTAAATTTTGAGATGAAAATGTTTTCTGTCTTTTTTAGACAAATACTCAAGGATAAGACCATCGTAGGGACTTACCCTAGGGTATATATATTCCTTTACAAATACAATTAAAATTAAGTCAAGAGTAAAATGTTTCGATAATTTTTAGTAACAATGAATTCTAGCTTTTTGTTCCTTTGCAAAATTAAAGTTATTGCTCATGTTTTCATCTAACATTTATGTCTAATTATAGAGTTGAAGTTATCACAAATCTAATAACTAATCACACAATACACACAGTAGAACCTCAAAGTTATGAACACAAACTGATCGATCAGTCAAATGTACTGTGTACACTAATATAGCACTGCCCTGACATATTACCACATTTATTTGTTGAGCATTGTACTGTGGTATTTCTATATGTACAGTAAATTAAAATATTGATTTGGCCATAATGGACTGGAAACAGCTACTTGTAGGTAAATCAGTGTCGGAACAGTGGGAGGCATTTAAGGAGGATATCCAGAAGGCTCAGGCCAAACATGTGCCCTTAAAGAAAAAGGCTGGGAAAAATAATTCTCGAGCCTCCTGGATGTCTAGGGACTTACAGGGGAGGATTAAGAAAAAAAGGGACGCTTATGTCATATACCAACGGCTAAATACTATAGAATCTTTAGAGGAATATAGAAAGTTAAGAGGATTAAAAAGGATATTAGGAATGCTAAGAGAGAGTATGAGAAATTCTTGGCCAGTAAAATTAAGGAAAACCCTAAAATGTTCTATAAATATATTAAGAGTAAGAGGGTAACTAAAGAAAGGGTAGGGCTTTTTAGAGACCATGAGGGTAATCTTTGTGTGGAGGTGAAAGATGTTGGGAAGATTCTTAACGAATACTTTGCACCTGTTTTCACAAAGGAAAGGGGCAGAGCATATACTGCTATCGAGGAGGAGTGTGATATTGTGGATGAAATAAATATAATGAGAGAGGAAGTATTTAGGGGTTTAGCAGCTTTGAAAGTAGATAAGTCCCCAGGCCCGGATGAAATGCATCCCAGGCTGATGAGCGAAGTAAAAGAGGAAATAGCAGAGGCCTTGACCATCATTTTCCAGTCCTCTTTGGATCTGGGCCTGGTGCCGGAGGATTGGAGGACTGCTAATATAGTACCCTTGTTTAAAAAAGGGGAAAGGGATAGCCGAGTAATTACAGGCCTATCAACCTAACCTCAGTGGTGGAAAAATTATTGGAAAAAATCCTGAAAGACAGGATAAATCTACATTTGGAAAGGCAAGGATTAATTAGGGGCATTCAGCACGGGTTTGTTAAGGGAAGATCGTTTTTGACTAACCTGACTGAATTTTTTGAGGAGGTAACCAAGAGGGTCAATGAGGATAGTGCCGTATATGGACATTAGCAAGGCTTGTGATAAGGTCCCAGACTGGTCATGAAGGTTAAAGCCCATGGGATACAGGGCAAAGTGGCAAGTTGGATCCAAAATTGGCTTGGAGGTAACAAGCAAAAGGTAATGATTGATAGATGTTTTTGTGACTGGAAGGATGTTTCCAGTGGGGTTCCGCAGGGCTCAGTATTGGATTCCCTTGCTTTTTGTGGTATATATCAACGATTTAGATTTGAATATAGGGAGTATGATTAAGAAGTTTGCAGACTACACTAAAATTGGCTGTGTGGTTGATAATGAAGAGGAAAGTCATGGGGTGCAGGAGGATATCAATCTACTGGTCAGGTGGGCAGAGCAGTGGCAAATGGAATTTAATTCAGAGAAGTGTGAGGTGATGCACTTTGGGAGGGCTAATAAGGAAAGGGTATAATCATTAAGCGGTAGGCCACTTAATAGTGTAGATGAACAAAGAGACCTTGGAGTACTAGTCCACAGATTCCTGAAAGTAGCAGGTGGATAAGGTGGTTAAGAAGGCATACAGAATGCTTGCCTTTATTGGCCGAGGCATAGAATATAAGTGCAGGGAGGTTATGCTTAAATTGTATAATACTTTGGTTAGGCCACAGCTGGAGTACTGCCTGCAGTTCTGGTCACCGTATTATAGGAAGGACGTAATTGCACTCGAGAGGGTGCAGAGGAGATTTATAGGATGCTGCCTGTAATGGAGAATCTTGGTTATGAAGACAGATTGGATAGGCTGGGTTTGTTCTCATTGAAACAGAGGAGGTTGAGAGGAGACCTCATTGAGGTGTACAAAATATTGAGGGGCCTGGACATAGTGGATATTAAGGGCTTATTTCTATTGGTGGAAGGTTCTATTACAAGGGGTTATAGTTTTAAGGTGGTTGGTGGAAGATTTAGAGGGGATTTGAGGGGAGGGGGTTCTTTACGCAGAGGGTTGTGGGGATCTGGAACTCGCTGCCTGGAAGAGTGGTGGATACAGAAAACCTCACTACTTTTAAGAGATGGTTGGATGGGCACCTAAAGTGCCGTAACCTGCAGGGTTATGGACCTAGAGTTGGTAATTGGGATTAGACTGGATGAGCTTTTGTTGGGCGGCGCAGATATAATGGTAAGTACTGCAGGGAATAGAATACAGCCAGGGTGATCTCCTGAACTAGTTTCGATCACCTCGCGGGGTCGGAGAGGAATTTTCCCAGATTTTTCTCCCTAAATTGGCCTGGGTATTTATCTGGTTTTTGCCCCTCCCAGGAGATCATTTGGCTCCGATTGTGGTGGAGTGTAGTATAAGGGGTGCCGCAGTTGTGTGAGGTGGACTGGTTGGGCTGGGTGCTCTTTGCCTTTCCATCTTGTTCACAGGTTTTTATGTAACCTTTAGGGCTGCTGACCAGGAGCCGTGCAGCTCTTTGTCAGCCGGCGTGGACACGATAGGTCGAAATGGCCTCCTTCTGCGCTGTAAATTTCTATGTTTCTATATTTCTATGTTTCAATGAAGAAACATTGAGATAAGTGGCCAAAAGCTTGGTGAAAGCAATAGGTTTAAAAAAAAGAAAAGACTTGCACTTATATAGCGCCTTTCATGACTACCGGACGTCTCAAAAGTGCTTTACAGCCAATTAAGGACTTTTTTTTTTGAGGTGTAGTAATGCAGGAAACGCGGCAGCCAATTTATGCTCAGCAAGTCCCACAAACAGCAATGCGATAATGACCAGATAATCTGTTTTTATTTTAGTGATGTTGATTGAGGGATAAATATTGGCCAGGACACTGGGGATAACTCTTCAAGGAGCGTCTTCAAGGAGGAGGGAGAGGTAGAGAGATGGAGGGATTTAGGGAGGGAGTTCCAGAGCTCAGGGCCGAGGCAGATAAAGGCATGGCCGCCAATGGTGGAGTGATGAAAATTGGGGAAGGACAAGAAGCCAGGATTGGAGCAGCGCAGAGATCTCGGAAGGTTGTAGGGCTGGACGAGGCTAATTGTCTGATTGTTGTAAAAACCCAACTGGTTCATTAATGTCCTTTAGGGCAGGAAACCTCTCGCCCTTACCCGGTCTGGGCCTATATGTAACTCCAGTCCCATACTAACATGGTTGACTCTTAATTGCCCTCTGAAGTGGCCTAGAAAGCCACTTGGTTGTATCAAATTGCTGCCAGCGGTTTGCAAAGATGACTCACCTCCACCTCATTCTCTGGCCAGCTAGGGATGGACAATAAATGCCGGCCTTGCCAGAGACGCCCACATCCTGAAGATGAATACAGAAAAAAAAATAACGAACGCAGGCCATTCTCCGCATTGCCGCAACCATCTACGGCATGCCCCCCGAGATACGCGCAGTCAGTGAGGCAACGTGACCGGTCAACCCATTCAATGCCTGGAGGAGCTCGTGACCAATGTCGACACTTATCCTTGACAGTTCAACCATGTCCAGGTTGACATCTGCCTGTCATTGAGCAATCCTACCTCGCCGAACCAACCTCCTCGTAGTCGGCGTAGGCATTGAACCACTCGGGATGCCCTGCTGCAAGGGGCTTGACCCCACTGATTCCTCAGTGGAAGAAAACGTGGCCGCAGGAACATTGGAACAGCCTGCTTAAGGCTCATCATCCACCTCCTCGCTGGTGTCCTCGGTAGTCAACAAGACCTGCACAAGGAGTGGTGAATCTCTTGTCTCAACGCCTCCTGATTGCTCCTGGAGAGTATGGGGAGTCTGGGGAGTCTGGGGAGCCTGGGGACCTAGAAAACATAAATGAGGTGAGTAAACAAGGGGAGGCCAGGGGTGACATGAGAATGCTTACGCTACGCAGACATATGTAAGAGGAGCAACACTACTGCTATAAATATCACTGACAGACGTCACATATAATTAACATCAGATAGTACAGAATCTGCATGGCATTACAATGATATTTCATGATCCCATCATTAATTTCATAACATTACATCAATCATATATTATACTGAAATGGCATTAAATTACGTTAAATCACGAATGGTTTATACATTATTCACATGGTGCAACAACAGGTTCAGTACCACCACGGGTGGCCGAACGATTGTGCACCCCCACTAGTGCCAACGCCCGCTCTTACAAGATCTGTGAGCTGGCACAGTTCTGCCGGTCCTTCTCCGGTCCGACTCTGCTCGGCTCGGCTTTTGGAAATCTTCCTCTGCAAAGGAGACAAGAGCATGGCATAGCTCATTGCCTAGGTAGTATTACAGATATTACTAGATACTATTACTATTACACACACGCAAAACACACAGACAATTCACAATTAGTCATCGCCCATGCTATTCATCATTCACGTTCTATGCTAATACGCTTTGTATATACATGGTTATATCTACGGTCGGAGAATAAATTTAATAAGATCGTGGTTAGGAACTAACGCATGGCACCAAGATTACCAGCTTAATTACAATCCAGCAGATCTACGTTTTATTAATGAGACATTGCATCATTGCAATTATAAATGTAATAATTTAATACTTACTCTTCCAGAACCAACCAGGTTGTTCTAGCGCTTGCGGCACTGATTTGGCTCATGAACATCGTAGGCTGCCAATGAAACTACCTCGGTGATCTCTGCCCATATCCTCTGGTATACACATGGGGGGTTCCCCACGACCACCCCGGGTTAATTGGGCCCAACGAGTTTCCACCTTGTGGACCAGGGCAGCATTTGCTTCCTCCAAAAATCTCTTTGCTCTCCTTCTCCCACCCATCAATGCCACATCACTTCTTTCACCCACGTCTGCCATCTCACCAACATCACTCACTCCCGACTCCACGTAATCCATTTGATTTTTTAAAAATCTGCTTCTCACACAACTTCTTTCTCTACTCTCTCTCTCTCTCTCTCTCCTTCAAGTCTTCTGAGCATGCACAGATGACCCCTGACCTTATGAATCGCGGGAAAAGGTCATCACCTAAAAAAAAACACGCATGCTCAGCACAGCCATTTCTATGGATGCCGACCTTGCACAATGGAATAAATCGCGATCGCCCATTTCACATCACTACGGCTATCACCCAAATTAAAAAAGCGAAACCAGCGGCTTTAAAAATGGGCAATATTCCAGCGATCCCGAAAAATAATAAAACCACTAACACTGGAAAAATCGGCCATTTTGGGGCGATATCAATGTCAATGGAAAGTCTAGCTCCTAGTTATCTTTCTTAAATATATCAAGG
Organism: Pristiophorus japonicus; assembly: GCF_044704955.1. NCBI lineage: Eukaryota > Metazoa > Chordata > Chondrichthyes > Pristiophoridae > Pristiophorus > Pristiophorus japonicus. The sequence goes on along the minus strand of NC_091988.1, from coordinate 80,376,016 downwards.
AATTTTTTTTAAGCAATAAATGCTGTCCAATTGCACTGGTTCCTGGTAGGCTTTGCATTCAGTTCGGCGATAAAAGGAAGGCTTGGATTTATGTAGCACATTTTATGACCACCGGATGGCTCAAAGCGCTTTACAGCCAATGAAGTACATTTGAAGTGTAGTCACTGTTGTAATGTCGGAAATGCGGCAGCCAATCTGCGCACAGCATGTTCCCACAAACAGCAATGTGATAATGACCAGATAATCTGTTTTTGTAATGTTGATTGAGGGATAAATATTGGCTAGGACACCAGGGAGAACTTCCCTGATCTTCTTCAAAATAGTGCCATAGGATCTTTTATGTTCACTTGAGAGAGCAGACGGGGCCTCAGTTTAACATCTCATCTGAAAAATGGCACCTCCGACAGTGCAGCGCTCCCTCAGCTCTGCACTGGAGCGTCAGCCTAGATTTATGTGCTTAAGTGATGTGTAAAAAGAAAGGACTAAATAGCAATCTTGTTGAGCGAGGCCCCTTGGGAAAGAGTGACTATAATATGGTGGAATTCATATTAAGATGGAGGGTGACACAGTTAATTCAGAGACTAGGGTCCTGAACTTAGGGAAATGAAACTTTGATGGTATGAGACGTGAATTGGCTAGAATAGACTGGCGAATGATACTTAAAGGGTTGACAGTGGATAGGCAATGGCAAACATTTAAGGAGCACATGGATGAACATCAACAATTGTACATCCCGGTCGGGAATAAAAATAAAACCGGGAAGGTGGTTCAACCGTGGCTAACAAGGGAAATTAAGAATAGTGTTAAATCCAAGGAAAAGGCATATAAATTGGCCAGAAAAAGCAGCAAACCTGAGGACTGGGAGAAATTTAGAATTCAGCAGAGGAGGACAAAAGGTTTAATTAGAAGGGGGAAAATAGAGTATGAGAGGAAGCTTGTTGGGAACATAAAAACTGACTGCAAAAATTTCTATAGATATGTGAAGAGAAAAAGATTAGTGAAGACAAACGTAGGTCGCTTGCAGTCAGAATCAGGTGAATTTATAATGGGGAACAAAGAAATGGCAGACCAATTGAACAAATACTTTGGTTCTGTCTTCACGAAGGAAGACACAAATAACCTTCTGGAAATACTCGGGGACGGTGGGTCTCGGGAGAAGGAGGAATTGAAGGAAATCCTTATTAGTCAGGAAATTGTGTTCGGGAAGTTGATGGGATTGAAGGCCGATAATCCCCAGGGCCTGATAGTCTGCATCCCAGAGTACTTAAGGAAGTGGCCCTAGAAATAGTGGATACATTGGTGATCATTTTCCCACAGTCTATCGACTCTGGATCAGTTCCTATGGACTGGAGGGTAACACCACTAAGAAAGGAGGGAGAGAGAAAACGGGGAATTATAGACCGATTAGTCTGATATCAGTGGTGGGGAAAATGTTGGAATCAATTATTAAAGATTAAATAACAGCGCATTTGGAAAGCAGTGACAGGATTGGTCCAAGTCAGCATGGATCTATGAAAGGGAAATCATGCTTGACAAATCTTCTAGAATTCTTTTTTGAGGATGTAATTAGTAGAGTGGACAGGGGAGAACCATTGGATGTGGTGTATTTGGATTTTCAAAAGGCTTTTGACAAAGTCCCACACAAGAGATTGGTGTGCAAAATTAAAGAACATGGTATTGGAGGTAATGTATTGATGTGGATAGAGAACTGGTTGGCAGACAGGAAGCAGAGAGTTGGGATAAACAGGTCCTTTTCAGAATGGCAGGCAGTGACTAGTTGGGTGCCGCAGGGCTCAGTGCTGGGACACCAGCTATTTACAATATACATCAATGATTTAGATGAAGAAATTGAATGTAATATCTCCAAGTTTGCAGATGACACTAAGCTGGGTGGCGGTGTGAGCTGCGAGGAGGATGCTAAGAGGCTACAGGGTGACTTGGACAGGTTAGGTGAATGGGCAAATGCAGTATAATGTGGATACATGTGAGGTTATCCACTTTGGTGGCAAAAACACGAAGGTAGAATATTATCTGAATGGTGACAGATTAGGAAAAGGGGAGGTGTAACGAGACCCGGGTGTCATGTACATCAGTCATTGAAAGTTGGCATGCAGGTACAGCAGGCGGTGAAGAAGGCAAATGGCATGTTGGCCTTCATACTAGGGGATTTAAGTATAGGAGCAGGGAGGTCTTACTGCAGTTGTACAGAGCCTTGGTGAGGCCTCACCCGGAATATTGTGTTCAGTTTTGAGGAAGGACGTTCTTGCTATTAAGGGAGTGCAGCGAAGGTTCACCAGACTGATTCCCGGGATGAGGAGAGACTGGATCGACTGGGCCTGTATTCACTGGAGTTTAGATGAATGAAAGGGGATCTCATAGAAACATATAAAATACTGACGGGACGGGACAGGAAGAATGTTCCCGATGTTGGGGAAGTCCAGAACCAGGGGACACAGTTTAAGGATAAGGGGTAAGCCATTTAGGACCGAGATGAGGAGAAACTTCTTCACTCAGAGAGTTGTTAACCTGTGGAATTTTCTGCTGCAGAGAGTTGTTGGATATTTTCAAGAGGGAGTTAGATATGGCCCTTACGGCTAAGGGGATCAAGGGGTATGGAGAGAAAGCAGGAAAGGGGTAGTGAGTTGATGATCAGCCATGATCTTATTGAATGGTGGTGCAGGCTCGAAGGGCCGAATGGCCTACTCCTGCACCTATTTTCTATGTTTCTAAGTCCCCAGAGTGGGATTTGAACTGACAACCTACTGGCTCAGAGGCGAGAGTGCTACCCACTGAGCCACAGCTGATGCATAAATGAGTTTGAGTGGAAACTCGAGGGGGAAAAAATAAATTTTTCAAAACGCCTGCAATTTGTTCCGGAATCGCCGATTGTGCCCAAAGCGGAAACTCTGCCCCAAGATTTTTAATATATTGAAACACATATTCTGCAAAGATTTTTAAAGGGTCGCTGGCATTACTCCTTCCTTCACCCACTATGTTAGACAACTCAATGGCCAATTGGACAATATACTGAGGTACAGAGATAGAGGCTACAAGAGTAATGTGCAGCTACTTTTTAATCTTCACACTGAGATTCTGAATTCACCAAACTATACAGGGTTCTTCATATATTGTGGGATTCCGCGGAAATCTTTCAGCAGAGGTTTCCAACAGCATGACATAATGTTTTAGCGACACACCTCTTGAACAGGCCAGGTAGATTGATTGAATTCCTTCTGTGTACAGACTTGTTCACAGATGGGTATGGTAGGTAATGACAGAACAAGCTGGGGAGCAATGCAGTACTCACACTGACTGGAGTAAGTATATGCGAACAGCTGTATCTTTTCCGTTTGACCTGCCCTGGGAGCGTTTAATAGAGTTTGGCATTAAAAGAAGTAGTCACTGCTGAAATTGGAGGAGATTTTTGGATGCCAAGACCTTAGGGATACAGCAATCAAAGATTAGTTTCTGTTATTGACTGTCCTTCCCATCTTTATTCTTATAAGATGTATGGTGTTAGCCGTGGCTCAGTGGTAGCATTATCATCAAAAATAACTTGCATTTATATAGCGCCTTTAATGTATTGAAACGTCCCAAGGTGCTTCACAGGAGCGTTAGTTTGATACCAAGCCACATAAGGAGATATTATGGCAGCTGACCAAAAGCTTGGTAAAAGAGTTAGGTTTTAGGGAGTGGTTTAAAGGAGGCAAGAGGGGCAGAGAGGTTTAGGAAGGGAATTCCAGAACTTGGGGCCTCAGCAGCTAAAGGTACCGGCCGCCAATGGTGGAAATCGGGGGTGTGCAAGAGGCCAGAATTGAAGGAGCACGGATATCTCAAAGGCTTGCAGGGCTGGAAGAGGCGACAGAGATAGTGAGAGTTGAGTCCATGGAGGGATGTCAAAGCAGCGATGAGAATTTGCCTAGGAGTCAGGAGGTTGTGGGTTCAAGTCCCACTCCAGAGCATATAATCCAGGCTGCAGTACTGAGGGAGTGCTGCACTGTCGGAGGTGAGATGTTAAACTGAGGCACCGTCTGCCCGCTCAGGTGGATGTAAAAGATCCCATCGCACTCAATCAAGACCAATAAATAAACAAATTATCGCATTGCTGTTTGTGGGAACTTGCTGTGTGCAAATTGGCTGCCGTATTTCCTACATGACAACAGTGACTACACTTTAAAGGTACTTCATTAGATGTAAAGCGCTTTGGGACGTCCTGAGGTTATGAAAGCAAATGTGTATAAATGCAAGTTTCCCTTCCTTCCTTTCCTCTTTTCTTTTCCCTTCCTTCCTTCCTGTTGTGTATGCAATAACTATTAGACTGAGTATTGTTTAACTCCAAGAGGTATGACCTTGGCTCTATTTTATTAAGGCCCAAAGTGACTAATATACAAAATGGCTGGCCATTTATACTTGGGCTGCACTCACGTGTGTACAGCCCAATGGCCTCCAACAGTGACGCCATCTAGTGGCTAGTGATCCCAAAAGTACATACATGACACTTCCTTCCTTCCTTCCTTCCAAGAGTTCAGAGAATCATAGAATAATGCAGCACAGATGGAGGCCATTCGGCCCATCAAGCCTGTGCCAGCTCTATTGAAGAGCAATCCAGTTAGTCCCACTCAACCACACTTTTCCCACATCCCTACAACTTTTTCTCCTGCATTTATCCAATTCCCCTTTGAAGGCCACTATTGAATATGTTTCCACCACCCTATCATGCAGCACATTACAGTGCTATGTTTAGTGTAAGATTTGACTAATTATGGGGGGAATGCAATTTACCCAGTTCTGTAGTAGTTGAGGCAAATAGCATAGATATATTTAAGGGGAAATTATTGTTAAGGACGTGGTAACAAGGCACTTGAAAAATCACAATATGAATAGGCAGAGTCAACACGGTTTTATAAAACATTAAAACATAAGAAATAAGAGCAGGAGTAGGCCATACAGCCCCTCGAGCCTGCTCCGCTATTTAATACGATCATGGCTGATCCGATCATGGACTCGGGTCCACTTCCCTGCCCGCTCCCCATAATCCTTTATTCCCTTATCGTTTAAGAAACTGTCTATTTCTGTCTTAAATTTATTCAATGTTCCAGCTTCCACAGCTCTCTGAGGCAGTGAGTTCCACAGATCCACAACCTCTGAGAGAAGAAATTTCTCTTCATCTCTGTTTTAAATGGGCGGCCCCTTAGTTGAAGATTTTGCCCTCTAGTTCTAATCTCCCCTATCAATGGAAACATCCCCTCTGCATCCACCTTGTCAAGCCCCCTCATAAGCTTATACGTTTCGATAAGATCACCTCTCATTCTTTTGAATTTCAAAGAGTAGAGGCCCAAGCTACTCAACTTTTCCTCATAAGTCAACCCCCTCATCTCCAGAATCAACCTAGTGTACTTTCTCTGAACTGCCTCCAAAGCAAGGGAGCATATGAAAGGGAAATCATGCTCGAAAAATCTATTATATTTTTGAGGGTGTAACTAGCAGGGTAGATAAAGGGGAACCAGTGGATGTAGTATATTTGGATTTTCAGAAGGCATTCGATAAGGTGTCACACAAAAGAGGGTGTTACACAAGATTAGGGCTCATGGGATGTATTAGCATGGATTGAGGATTTGGTAACTGACAGAAAACAGAGAGTAGGAATAAAGGGGTCATTTTCAGAATGGCAGGGTGTGACTAGTGGGGTGCCATAACGATCAGTGCTTGGGCCTCAACCAAATAAAATCTATATCAATGTCTGTATCAAGGGACTGAGTGTAATATATCCAAGTTTGCTGACATTACAAAGCTAGGTGGGAAAGTAAGCTATGAGGAGGACACAAAGAGCCTGCAAAGGGATATAGACAGGTTGACTGAGTGGGCAAAAGGTGGCTGATGGACGAAAATGTGGGGAAACCACGTAGCCAGTTAAAGGGGACCCGCACCAAAAAAGAAAATATGAGGGAACATTGAGTAGACTGCGCCTATATCCTCTAGAGTTTAGAAGAATGAGAGGTGATCTCATTGAAATATACAAAATTCTTACAGGGCTTGACAGATGCAGGGAGACCTTGGGTAGACCACACCTAGAGTATCGTGTGCAGTTTTGGTCTCCTAATCTGTGGAAGGATGTGCTTGCTATTGAGGGAGTGCAGCGAAGGTTCACCAGACTGATTCCCGGGATGGCAGGACTGACATATGAAAGACTGGATCGGCTAGGCTTGCTGCACATGCCATTGCATACAACAGGTGACTTGCAGATTCCTTCCTGCTTCACAAGCTTCAGTTCATTAAGAATTTTTTGCTGTCAAAATCTCGCACACCTATTTGTCTGAGCCACGCTCCGTTGCCTTTGTGTCTTACATTATTCTCGACGTCATTGTCCTTGTCCTCACTTTCAATTCTCCATATGAGCCTTACTCCATTTTACCTCTTGTCGTTCGATTTGCTTGGTTTGCTACTGTCGATTTAACGACGAGTTTGGTGTCCTGTGAGACGACGTTAGTTGTGATGTAAGAGCAAAGATCACGTAACAGGGTTGGCCACGAGAAGGCTGTCATCATTCCCCATCATGTGACTGTGGAGCTCCTAATCAGACCCTGGAGCACATTATTGGGCACTGTCCACAGAGGAAATTCACAGGTGTAATAGAGCTCCCGCTAGTGGACTACTGCTCCATCTAGTGGACTACTGTGGTAATGCAACTACTGATGTACATACAATAAAAGAGTCATGTAGCAAAGTCCCATGATGACAATTTCTGTGTTAAGAGCCATCTTGTGTGTGTGCTACTTAGTGATGTCATCAGGATATATCACAGCAGGCAGCCTACAAGATATCCACGCTATTACACCGGAAGCTTTGGCCTGGATATCCAACTTAGATATTGATATTTGATCTGCTTTGCTACAACCATACTGAAGAAGGCCTCATCATTTTCTCCAATCACATGTTCCAACCTGCACCCTCCACTCCTTCAACTCTAGATCATTGCTCATCTGATCACTGCGCACCCCCCCCACCCCCCCCCCGCCCTGCCCCATAGTTCCGTACCAAAGGGCGATCATTCAGATATCACTTGTTCTTTGGAATTCTCTTAACTTGGCTGAGTTGGGGCATGGGCTCATAATGTGGGCTGATACTCGGGTTCAGCGCCAGGGTAAAAGAAATGCTGCAATATCAGAGGCACTGTCACAGGCGAGGATGAGATAAACCAACAAAAACCAGATCAGCCAGTCATTCAGTGTGGGATCTTGGTGTGTGGAAAAATGGATGCTGCATTTTCCGGAGTTACAGTAAATCAGTATTTTGCTCCACCATCTCCCTCCCTTCCTCCTAAAATCCTTGACCTTGCCGCCCCCCCTATCTCCTGCTTTGTGTCTGCCTTTCCTCCTTATAGAAAGCTCCTGAGACGTCGCTCTACCGAGAGTTGCTGTACAAAGGAAGGTTGTTGTCAAGCTCAGGCGTTTGCAATAAACCCATTGATGTTCAGTCCCCAATGTGCAGTGAGACATCACACATTCCATAGCCTTGTTAGGATGAGGCTACAGTGTACTAACACACTGCAGCCACAAACAATGAGCCCAACACCCCTCCCCCTGCCTTGGCTCACTTGTTCTCCATTATTCGGCCAATACATATGCAAATCGCCCAGCGAGCACAGTAAAGGCTGAGCAAGCTTGATTTGGTCCCCACTGCCAGCTGTGCTCCCTCTGCCAAGATTCCAGCAGCCAGTCTTCGGGGATAGTTATGGAGTTGCTAGGAGTGATTAGGGTCGTTTTCCCAAGCAATTATTCGCAAGTTCAGCCAGAGTTTGCCTGCGCGGCCGTGAGGGGTCAAAGTGCACTGTCCCGTCGGCCTGAGACAACTCACTGGACCAGTCGTGTAAAGTCCTGTCCCCTCAGTACAGATTCACACGAGGCATGTAGTGAAGTCAAGGTCACTCTGGACCTGCACCTTTATTTCACAGCTCTGGAATTCTGCACTTGCCTGAGACCTGTCCTTATATACCTGTCTCTTGCAAGTGCACCCCTGGTGGTAAGGTATGCTGGTGGTTACGGGTCATATCTTATTACAGTCATGTATAGCATATTAGGATACAGTTATATATAATAATGTAAGATACATGACATCACCCTCCCCCAAGGTCTTATTGTCTTTATAGGTTCAGTCTCTCAGGTGGTCTATGCTCTCGCATGGAGCGTCTGAGCTGTGGTTCAGTTGTTTGCCTTGGTATCTGTTTTTCTTTGGGTGTGGTTGCTGGTATCTCGCCTGGGCTGTCTGTTTCGATTGGTGTGATTGTTGTTGACTCGCCTGGGCTGTTTGTTGGGATCGCCCTTTCCTCAGGTTGTTCCCTCTGTCTGTCCACCAGGTGCGAGTTCCACATTGTAGTCTGCCTCTGGATTCGCAGTGTTGTTGGTAAATCTGCTCTTGAATTGGTCTCCATGCCTCCGGCAGGTTTTGCCATTGTCCATTTGTACTACCAGTAGCCTGTTTCCTTCCTTGCCTGTTACTGTCCCTGCAAGCCATTTGGGACCCCTGCCATAGTTTAGTACAAACACTTTGTCCCCTATCTCATTCCATCTCCCCCTCGAATTTCTGTCATGGTACTCAGTCAGCTTACAGCGCTTTGCCTCAACGATTTTGTGCATGTCTGGGAGGATTAATGAGAGCCTTGTTTTTATGGTCCTTTTCATCAACAATTGCGCGGGGGGGATCCCAGTCAGTGAGTGCAGACGAGATCTGTATGCCAGCAGCAGTCGCGACAGGCGACCCTGCAGCGTGGGACCTTGGATTTTAAGCATGCCTTGTTTAATGATTTGCACTGCTCTCTCCACCTGGCCGTTGGAGGTCGGCTTGAACGGTGCCGTCTTGACGTGATTTATGCCGTGGTCAATTATAAAGTCTTGGAATTCTGCGCTGGTGATGCACGGACCATTGTCACTGACCAATATGTCAGGGATTCCGTGCGTTGCAAACATGGTTGCGAGGCTCTCCACAGTGGTGGGGGTTGTGCTCGAGTTTAAAATGGTGCATTCAATCCACTTTGAAAATGCATCTACAACTACGAGGAACATTTTGCCCATGAATGGGCTCGCATAATCTACATGCACCCGCGACCACGGTTTGGTAGGCCAGGGCCAGGGGCTCAGTGGAGCCTCCCTGGGGGCATTGATGAGTTGGGCACAAATAGTGCACCTTCGGACGCAGAGCTTCAAGTCCGCGTCAATACCAGGCCACCAGATGTGGGATCTGGCTATGGCCTTCATGAGAACGATCCCCGAGTGCTCGCGGTAGAGCTCCCGGACAAATGCCTCTCTGCCTCGCACAGGCATGACTACTCGGCTGCCCCACATCAGGCAGTCTGCTTGTAGTGACAGCTCATGCATGCGCCTGTGAAAGGGTTTTAATTCCTCGGGGCAGGCATCGCGAGCCTCTGCCCAGTCACCGGTTAGGACACATATTTTTACTGAGGATAACGTGGGGTCACTGGCCGTCCAGGCTCTGATTTGGCGAGCCGTCATGGGCGAACCTGTGGACTCAAAGGCATTGATTGCCATGACTATCTTACAGTCCTGTTCGTCAGACCCTTCCGTGGTCGCCAGGGGTAGCCGCGTTGGCACAGTTGTCTGTGCCTGGTCTGTGCCTTATGGTATAGTCATAGGACGCCAGCATTAGTGCCCACCGTTGAATTCGCACCGAGGTGTTGGCGTTTATTGCCTTGCTCTCGAATAGGAGGGACATGAGGGGCTTGTGGTCAGTTTCTAACGCGAACTTGGCCCCGAAAAGGTATTGGTGCATCTTTTTGACACCGTACACGCACGCGAGCGCCTCCTTCTCTACCGTTCCGTACCCGCGCTCCGCCCACGAAAGTGACCTGGAGGCATAAGCTATGGGTTGTAATTTGCTCGCACTATTGACATGTTGCAAAACGCACCCGACCCCATACGCTGACGCATCGCATGTGAGAACTAGCTTTTTACCTGGGTCAAAGAAAGTCAAAACACTGTTGGAACACTTATTGAAGGCGCGTTCCTGGGCGTCCCCCCAAAACCAATCACACCCCTTCCTGAGTAGCACGTGGAGAGGCTCCAGCAGCGTGCTTAAGTTCTGCATAAAGTTCCCAAAGTAATTGAGTAGCCTGAGAAAGGCGCGCAGTTCTGAGACATTCCGGGGCCTGGGTGCCAGGCGAATTGCTTCTGTTTTGGACTCTGTTGGGCGGATTCCATCAGCGGCAATCCTTCTGCCCAAAAATTCAACCTCGGGTGCGGGAAACAGGCACTTGGATTTCTTGACTCGTAGGCCTACCCGATCCAACAGCTTTAGTACTTCCTCCAAATTACGGAGATGGGAGTCGGTGTCCCTGCCCATGATAAGTATGTCGTTTTGAAATACAACCGTCCCCGGGATGGACTTGAGCAGACTCTCCATGTTGCGCTGGAATATGGCAGCTGCCGACCTGATGCCGAATGGACATCGATTGTACATGAAAGAGGAGATTAATGCAATAGTTAGGAAAGACAGTAGCTTGGATGATGTGGAATCTATATGGGTAGAGCTGCAGAACACCAAAGGGCAAAAAACGTTAGTGGGAGTTGTGTACAGACCTCCAAACAGTAATAGGGATGTTGGGGAGGGCATCAAACAGGAAATTAGGGGTGCATGCAATAAAGGTGTAGCAGTTATAATGGGTGACTTTAATATGCACATAGATTGGGCTAGCCAAACTGGAAGCAATACGGTGGAGGAGGATTTCCTGGAGTGCATAAGGGATGGTTTTCTAGACCAATATGTTGAGGAACCAACTAGGGGGGAGGCCATCTTAGACTGGGTGTTGTGTAATGAGAGAGGATTAATTAGCAATCTCATTGTGCGAGGCCCCTTGGGGAAGAGTGACCATAATATGGTGGAATTCTGCATTAGGATGGAGAATGAAACAGTAATTTCAGAGACCATGGTCCAGAACTTAAAGAAGGGTAACTTTGAAGGTATGAGGCATGAATTGGCTAGGATAGATTGGCGAATGATACTTAGGGGGTTGACTGTGGATGGGCAATGGCAGACATTTAGAGACCGCATGGATGAATTACAACAATTGTACATTCCTGTCTGGCGTAAAAATAAAAAAGGGAAGGTGGCTCAACCGTGGCTATCTAGGGAAATCAGGGATAGTATTAAAGCCAAGGAAGTGGCATACAAATTGGCCAGAAATAGCAGCGAACCTGGGGACTGGGAGAAATTTAGAACTCAGCAGAGGAGGACAAAGGGTTTGATTAGGGCAGGGAAAATGGAGTACGAGAAGAAGCTTGCAGGGAACATTAAGGCGGATTGCAAAAGTTTCTATAGGTATGTAAAGAGAAAAAGGTTGGTGAAGACAAACGTAGGTCCCCTGCAGTCAGAATCAGGGGAAGTCATAACGGGGAACAAAGAAATGGCAGACCAATTGAACAAGTACTTTGGTTCGGTATTCACTAAGGAGGATACAAACAACCTTCCGGATATAAAAGGGGTCAGAGGGTCTAGTAAGGAGGGGGAACTGAGGGAAATCTTTATTAGTCGGGAAATTGTGTTGGGGAAATTGATGGGATTGAAGGCCGATAAATCCCCAGGGCCTGATGGACTGCATCCTAGAGTACTTAAGGAGGTGGCCTTGGAAATAGCGGATGCATTGACATTCATTTTCCAACATTCCATTGACTCTGGATCAGTTCCTATGGAGTGGAGGGTAGCCAATGTAACCCCACTTTTTAAAAAAGGAGGGAGAGAGAAAACAGGGAATTATAGACCGGTCAGCCTGACCTCAGTAGTGGGTAAAATGATGGAATCAATTATTAAGGATGTCATAGCAGTGCATCTGGAAAATGGTGACATGATAGGTCCAAGTCAGCATGGATTTGTGAAAGGGAAATCATGCTTGACAAATCTTCTGGAATTTTTTGAGGATGTTTCCAGTAAAGTGGACAAAGGAGAACCAGTTGATGTGGTATATTTGGACTTTCAGAAGGCTTTCGACAAGGTCCCACACAAGAGATTAATGTGCAAAGTTAAAGCACATGGGATTGGGGGTAGTGTGCTGACGTGGATTGAGAACTGGTTGTCAGACAGGAAGCAAAGAGTAGGAGTAAACGGGTACTTTTCAGAATGGCAGGCAGTGACTAGTGGAGTGCCGCAAGGTTCTGTGCTGGGGCCCCAGCTGTTTACATTGTACATTAATGATTTAGACGAGGGGATTAAATGCAGTATCTCCAAATTTGCGGATGATACTAAATTGGGTGGCAGTGTGAGCTGCGAGGAGGATGCTATGAGGCTGCAGAGTGACTTGGATAGGTTAGGTGAGTGGGAAAATGCATGGCAGATGAAGTATAATGTGGATAAATGTGAGGTTATCCACTTTGGTGGTAAAAACAGAGAGACAGACTATTATCTGAATGGTGACAGATTAGGAAAAGGGAAGGTGCAACGAGACCTGGGTGTCATGGTACATCAGTCATTGAAGGTTAGCATGCAGGTACAGCAGGCGGTTAAGAAAGCAAATGGCATGTTGGCCTTCATAGCGAGGGGATTTGAATACAGGGGCAGGGAGGTGTTGCTACAGTTGTACAGGGCCTTGGTGAGGCCACACCTGGAGTATTGTGTACAGTTTTGGTCTCCTAACTTGAGGAAGGACATTCTTGCTATTGAGGGAGTGCAGCGAAGGTTCACCAGACTGATTCCCGGGATGGCGGGACTGACCTATCAAGAAAGATTGGATCAACTGGGCTTGTATTCACTGGAGTTCAGAAGAATGAGAGGGGACCTCATAGAAACGTTTAAAATTCTGACGGGTTTAGACAGGTTAGATGCAGAAAGAATGTTCCCAATGTTGGGGAAGTCCAGAACCAGGGGTCACAGTCTGAGGATAAGGGGTAAGCCATTTAGGACCGAGATGAGGAGAAACTTCTTCACCCAGAGAGTGGTGAACCTGTGGAATTCTCTACCACAGAAAGTAGTTGAGGCCAATTCACTAAATATATTCAAAAGGGAGTTAGATGAAGTCCTTACTACGCGGGGGATCAAGGGTTATGGCGAGAAAGCAGGAAGGGGGTACTGAAGTTTCATGTTCAGCCATGAACTCATTGAATGGCGGTGCAGGCTAGAAGGGCTGAATGGCCTGCTCCTGCACCTATTTTCTATGTTTCTATGAAAAGGCCTCGATGTGTGTTGATGGTGGTGAGTAGCAATTCTTGCATCATATATGCAGATGTGAGGTCTAATTTTGAGAAAAGTTTACCTCCAGCCAATGTGGCAAATAAGTCCTCCGCTCTGGGCAGCGGGTACTAGTCCTGTAGGGAGATTCTGTTTATGGTAGATTTGTAGTCCCCACAGATTCGTACAGATCCATCAGGCTTCATGACTAGGACGATGGGACTTGCCCAGTCGCTAAATTCCACAGGTGATATAATGCCTTCCCGCAGAAACCTGTCTAGTTCGTGTTCAATCTTTTCCCTCATCACATAGGGTACAGCTCTGGCCTTGTGATGGACCAGTCTAGCATCCTGTGTGATGTAGATTTTGACTTTGGCCCCTTTGAAAGTGCCCACACCTGGCTGAAAGAGATGTTCAAATCACTTTATAACTGTTGAGCAGAAGGTCCATTCCTCTAATGACATGGCATGGACATCATCCCATTTCTAGTTTAGTTTTGCCAGCCAGCTTCTCCCCAGCAGTGCTGGGGGGTCTCCGGGGACAATCCACAGGTGAAGTCAGTTCACTGTCCCTTTGTGTGTGACAGAGAGCATGGCGCTGCCGAGGACTGGTACGATTTCTTTGGTATAGGTCCTTAGTTTGGTGTCGACCCTTGTGAGTTTTGGTCTGTCTCTTTTATGCGGCCACAGTTGTTCAAATTGTTGAGCGCCCATGAGAGATTGATTCGCTCCCGTATCCAGTTCCATGTTGACAGATATCCCGTTGAGTAGGACCCTCATCATTATAGGAGGCGTCCTGTTGTTGGAGCAGTGGCCATTGATCGTGTTGACCCGCTGTACATCGGTGTCCCGGGTACTGTCCCCACCATCTTCTGGTCCGCTTTCCGACCCATCCGATTCGTATACCAGCCGAGCTGCCGTTTTTTTGCACATGCGGGCCAAAAGCCCTGTATATTCACAATTTCTGCAAACAGCCTGCTGAAATCGACATCCCCTTGATGAGTGCCCACCCCCACACCTCCAGCACAGACCTGTTCCATTGTTCAAAGTGTTCCCAAAGAATGAGCTGCGTCTGGCTGATCTCTCTTGAGCTTCTCTCAGTTTCTAGTTGATTGCTCGCATTGTGGGTTGATGAGGTGTGAACGGCCATTCCTGTGGCCCTTGATGGCTTCTGCCTGCTGTCGAGAGCCTGTTCTCCCGGTTTTGTCTGTGTGTGGGGGTAGCAGCTTGTTTAGTGCTGTGAACTTCTTGTTCCGATATTTCGTTAGTTGTTGTACCTGCATTGTAAATCAACCTCGTTTCTTCTTCCCCGACCAAGAATGTTTGTGCAAACAGTGCTGCTGCCTCTAAGGTCAGGTTCTTGGTCTCTATGAGCTTTCGGAATATACCTGCATGGCCTATTCCTTCAATGAAAAAGTCTCTCAGCATTTCTCTCCTCAGTTCATCGAAGAACTCACATAAACTAGCCAACCTCCGAAGTTCCGCCACAAAGTCGGGTATGCTCTGGCCCACACAGCGTCTGTAGTTGTAGAACCTGTGTCTGGCCATGTGTGAGCTGCTCGCTGGCTTCAGGTGTCTCTTACCAGTGTGCTCAATTCTTCAAACGACATGCTTGCTGATTTCTCGGGTGCCAACAGATCCTTCATTAAAGCGAATGTTTTCGAGCCACAGCTGGTCAAGAGATGGGCTCTTCTCTTGTCTGCCTTATCGTCGCCTAACCAGTCTTCGGTTACAAAGCTTTGCTGGAGCCTTTCTATAAAGTCCTCCCAATTGTCTCCCGCATTGTACTTTTCATCTGATCCGTTGTTCGCCATTCTGTGGATTCTGTAATCCCGTAACTCGTCGCCACTGTAAAGTCCTGTCCCCTCAGTACAGATTCACACGAGGCATGTAGTGAAGTCAAGGTCACTCTGGACCTGTACCTTTATTTCACAGCTCTGGAATGCTGCACTTGCCTGAGACCTGTCCTTATATACCTGCCTCTTGCAAGTGCACCCCTGGTGGTAAGGTATGCTGGTGGTTACAGGTCATATCTTATTACAGTCATGTATAGCATGTTAGGATACAGTAATATATAATAATGTAAGATACATGACAAGTCAGAGCGAGGAGAGGGAACGGTCCACATTGCGCATCTCAGTGCCTGATTATCGTGCGGGAGTGATCGGACAGGTTCACTAGGAGGTTCACAAGGTTGATTCCTGGGATAAAGGGGTTGTCTTATGAGGAAAGGTTGCAAAGTGCTGCAGGACAGCGGGGCCCAGGGGTACTTGTGAATGAAACACAAAAGGATAGTATGCAGGTACAGCAAGTGATCAGGAAGGCCAATAGTATCTTGGCCTTTACTGCAAAGGGGATGGAGTATAAGAACATAAGAACATAAGAAATAGGAGCAGGAGTAGGCCATAAGGCCCCTTAGGCCTGCTCCACCATTTAATACGATCACGGCTGATCTGATCATGGACTCAGCTCCACTTCCCCACCCACTCCCCATAACCCCTTATCCCCTTATAATTTAAATTTATTTAATGTCCCAGCCTCCACAGCTCTCTGAGGCAGTGAATTCCACAGACTCACAACCCTCTCAGAGAAGAAATTTCTCCTCATCCTAAGATCATGCCCTCTAGTTCTAGTCTCCTCCAGCAATGGAAACATTCTCTCAGCATCCACCTTGTCAAACCCCCTCATAACCTTATATGTTTCGATAAGATCACCTCTCATTCTTCTGAATTCCAATGAGTAGAGGCCCAACCTACTCAACCTTTCCTCATAAGTCAACCCACTTATCCCCGGGATCAACCTAGTGAACCTTCTCTGAACTGCTGCCGCAGCAAGTATATACTTTCGTAAATATGGAAACCAAAACTGCACGCAGTATTCCAGGTGTGGCCTCACCAATACCCTGTACAGCTGTAACAAGACTTTCCTGCTTTTATACTCCATCGCTTTTGTAATAAAGGCCAAGATTCCATTTGCCTTCCTGATCACTTGCTGTACCTGCTGTATACTTTTGTGTTTCATGCACAAGTACCCCCAGGTCCCGCTGTACTGCAGCACTTTGCAATCTTTCTCCATTTAAATAATAACTTACTCTTTGATTTTTTTCTGCCAAAGTGCATGACCTCACATTTTCCAACATTACACTCTATCTGCCAAATTCTTGTCCACTCACTTAGCCTGTCTATGTCCTCCTGCAGCCTCTTTATGTCCTCCTCACACATTACCCTTCCTCTCATCTTTGTATCGTCAACAAATTTGGCTACGTTACACTCAGTCCCATCTTCCAATACACAATACCACAAATCCACACGAGGCACATTCTATGGACAAGGTCACTCCATGACCTGAACCTTTATTCACAGGACCAAGAAGTGATGACCCTGCGTGGGACCTCCCTTTATATACCTGGATGACCAGGTGAAGAGTGTCTTCCACAAGTTCATCCCCTGTGGTCAAGGTGTGCATTTCTTACGTATATACAGTATTGCAGTGTTGTTACATAAAGGTTACATACGTGACAGTTAATGTAGATTGTAACTGATCCCTGCGGTACCCCACTCATACTGATTGCCAACCAGAGAATGAACCATTTATCCCGACTCTCTGTTTTCTGTTTGTCAGCCAATCTTCTATCCATGCTAATATATTACCCCCAAACCTGTGAACTTTTATCTTGTGCAGTAACCTTTTGTGTGGCACCTTGACAAATGCCTTCTGGAAATCCAAATACACCACATCCACTGGTTCCCTTTATCCACTCTGTTCGTTACATCCTCAAAGAATTCCAGGTAAATTTGTCAAACATGACTTCCCCTTCATAAATTCATGCTGACTTTGCCTGACCAAATTTTGCTTTTCCAAATGTCCTGCTATTGCTTCTTTAATAATGGACTCCAACATTTCCCAACCACAGATGTTAGGCTAACTGTCTATAGTTTCCTTCTTTTTGTCTGCCTCCTTTTTTGAATAGGGGCGTTACATTTGCAGTTTTCCAATCTGCTGGGACCTCCCCAGAATCCAGGGAATTTTGGTAAATTACAACCAATGCATCCACTATCCCTGCCGTTATTTCTCTTAAGACCCTCGGATGCAAGCCATCAGGTCCAGGGGATTTATCTGTGTTTAGTCCCATTATCTTACTGAGCACCGCCTCCTTAGTGATTGTGATTGTGCTAAGTTCCTCCCTCCCTATAGCCCCTTGACTACCCATTGTTGGAATATCGGTAGTGTCCTCTACCGTAAAAATTGATACAAAATACTTGTTTAGAGTTTCTGCCATCTCCATGTTCCCTATTACTAATTCCCTGGTCTCGTCCTCTAAGGGACCAACATTTACTTTAGCCACTCTTTTTCTTTTTATACACCTATAGAAACTCTTACTATCTGTTTTTATATTTTGTGCTAGTTTACTTTCATAGTCTATCTTCCCTTTCTCAATCATTTTTTTAGTCATTCTTTGCTGGCTTTTAAAAGCTTCCCAATCTTCTGTCCTCCCACTAGTTTTGGCCACTTTGTATGCCCTTGTTTTTTATAGGATACCATCCTTTATTTCTTTCTCTTGCACCCTTTTCTCCTTGCTGGAATATATTTTTCTTGAGAGTTGTGAAATATCTTTTTAAATGTACACCATTGCTCATCAACCGTCCAACACTTCAATCTGTTTTCCCAGTCCACTTTAGCCAACTCTGCCCTCATACTTTCATAGTCTCCTTTATTTTAGCTTCGTACGCTGGTTAGAGATTCAACTTTCTCACCCTCCAACTGAATTTGAAACTCAATCATGCTATGATCACTCATTCCAAGGGAATCCTTTACTAGGAGATTGTTTATTAATCCTGTCTCATTACAGAGGACCAGATCTAAGATAGCCTGCCCCCTGGTTGGTTCCATTACATACTGCTCAAGGAACCCGTCCCTTATGCACTCTATGAACTCTTCCTCAAGGCTACCCAGACCAATTTGATTTGTCCAATCAATATGGAGGTTAAAATCACCCATGATTATTGCTGTTGCCTTTTTACAAGCCCCCGCTATTTCCTGGTTCATACTCCGACCAACAGAGTTGCTACTGTTAGGGGGCCTATATATTACACCCGCCAGTGACTTTTTCCCCTTATTATTCCTTATCTTCATCCAAATTGTTCCAACATTCTGATCCTTTGAGCATATATTGTTTCTCACTATTGCAGTGATTCCATCTTTTATCAATAGAGCTGCCCCACCTCCTTTTTCTTTCTATCTGTCCTTCCGTATTGTCAAATACCCCTGAATATTTAATTCCCAGTTCTGGTCACCTTATAACCACGTCTCTGTAATGGCTATCAGATCATACCCATTTGTCTCAATCTGTGCTGAAAATTCATCTCTTTTGTTACAAATGCTACGTGCATTTAGACAAAGTGCCTTTAAATTTTACCCTTTTTTCCTGCTTGATTCCTCTCTCCTTCAAACTCACTTTCTTTATTTTAGCTTTCTAATTTCCGCTTTTCTCCCCTCCCTACTGAATCAACTCTCAGGTTCCCATCCTTCTGCCAAGCTAGTTTAAACACTCCCCAACAGCACTAGCAAACCCCACTGCGAGGATATTGGTCCCTGCTCCGTTGAGGTGCAACCCGTCCAGCTTGTACAGGTCCCACCTCCCCCAGAAACGGTCCCAATGTCTCAGGAATTTAAAGCCCTCCCACCTGCACCATCTCTCCAGCCACATATTCATCTGCTCTATCCTCCTATTTCTGTACTCACTAGCTCGAGGCACTGGAAGTAATCCAGAGATTACTACCTTTGAGGTCTTGCTTTTGAATTTCTCTCCTAGCTCCCTAAACTCTGCCTGCAGGACCTCATCCCTCTTTCTACCTATGTCATTGGTACTGATGTGGATCACGACCTCTGGCTGTTCGCCCTCTCCCCCCAGAATGCCCTGCAGCCGCTCAGTGACATCTTTGAACCTGGCACCAGGGAGGCAACATACCATCCTGGAATCATGTCTGCGGCCGCAGAAACGCCTGTCTGCTCCCCTGACTATGGAATCCCCTACCACTATAGCTCTTCCATTCATTTTCCTCCCCCCCATACAGCTGAGCCACCCGTGGTGCCGTGGACTTGGCTCTGGCTGCACTCCCCAGAGCCACCATCATCCCCACCGGCACTCAGAACAGAGAACCGGTTGGAAAGCAAGATGGACTCAGGGGACTCCTGCACGACCTGCCTAGTCCTCCTCTTCTGTCCAGGGGTCACCCAATCCCTATCTGCCTGCACACTCTTAAGCTGCGGGGTGACCGCCTCTAGAAACGTGCTATCCACGTTGCTCTCAGTCACGCGGATGCACCGTGGTGACTCCAATCGCCGCTCAAGCTCCAAAACGCGGAGTTCGAGTTGGTGCAGCCGGAGACACCTCCTGCACACATGGTCATCCCTGTGTGCGAAGCTTCCAGGATTTCCTACATGCCACAGGATGTGCAATTCACAGGACTGAGCTGCACTGCCATCTCTCTAGTTATACCCGCTCCAAGCTGCTATCAAGTAGAACTAAAGTCTAAACCTTAGCAAAACACGCCCAGAAACCACTCAACAAACAACTGATTTAATGAACTGGTTCTCCTTAGATAATAAGGATCACATATATTTACTTTCAGTTCTTATATACTTATTTACATCAATGCCAAATGTTTCCTACCGAAAGAAAATAAAAAGATAAAATACTCACCAATCCACCAGCCAATCACTTACCCATTTGGCTGTGACATCACACTTCAATGTCTTTTTACTTCTTTGTTTACTTTCTGTCCCTGTTGCATCTGGCCTCCTCCCGACTGCTGCTGCTTCAAGCTGCCGCCGCCCTTTGTGGTCTTGCGCCCGTTCCGCTCTCGCGATGCTGGCCTCCTCCTGACTGCAGGGAAGTCTTACTACAGCTATATAAGGTATTGGTGAGGCCACACCTGGAATACTGCATGCAGATTTGGTTTCCATATTTACGAAAGGATATACTTGCTTTGGAGGCAGTTCAGAGAAGGTTCACCAGGTTGATTCCAGGGATGAGGGGGTTGACTTATGAGGAAAGGTTGAGTAGGTTGGGCCTCTACTCATTGGAATTCAGAAGAATGAGAGGTGATCTTATAGAAAAGTATAAGATTATGAGGGGGCTTGACAAGGTGGATGCAGAGAGGATGTTTGCACTGATGGGGGAGACTAGAACTAGAGGGCATGATCTTAGAATAAGGGGCCGCCCATTTAAAACAGAGATGAGGAGAAATTTCTTCTCTCAGAGGGTTGTAAATCTGTGGAATTTGCTGCCTCAGAGAGCTGTGGAAACTGGGACATTGAATAAATTTAAGACAGAAATAGACAGTTTCTTAAAGATTAATGGATTAAGGGGTTATGGGGAGCGGGCAGGGAAGTGGAGCTAAGTCCATGATCAGATCAGCCATGATCTTATTAAATGGTGGAGCAGGCTCGAGGGGCCGTATGGCCTACTCCTGTTCCTATTTCTTATGTTCTTATGTTGAGCAGATTGGGCCTGTACTCATTGGAGTTTAAAAGAAGGGAAGGTGATCTCATGGAAACATATGAGATTCTGAAGGGGCTTGACAGGAGAGATGCTGAGAGGATGTTTCCCCTTGTGAAGGAATTTAGAACTAGGGGGCTGTAATGTATGCACCAGTGAGTATGCTCACATGTTTGTAGAGCTGTTGAGTTGAGAGTCACTTAGCCAGTCATGTGATGCTCACAAGAGTGTTCTCGATCAAGCCAACATCCACAGCACTGAAGCAATGACCACACTCGACCAGCTCCGTTGGGCAGGCCACATCATCGCACGCCCAACACAAGACTCCCAAAGCAAGCGCTCTACTCGGAACTCCTATACAGCAAGCGATCCCCAGGTGGGCAGAGGATATGTTTCAAGGACACCCTCAAAGCCTCCTTGATAAAGTGCAACATCCCCACAGACACCTGGGAGTCCGTGACCAATGACCGCCCTAAGTGGAGGAAGAGCATCTGGGAGGGCACTGAGCACCTCGAGTCTTGTCGCTGAGAGCATGCAGAAAACAAGCACAGGCAACGGAAGGAGCGTGTGGCAAACCAGACTCCCAACCCACTCTTTCCTTCAACCACTGTCTGCCCACCTGTGACAGAGACTTTAATTCCCATATTGGATTGTATCATCACCTGAGAACTCACTAACCTGAGAACTCCATGTCTTTCCAAATGAAGATTTATCCTGTCCCTCAGGAATTTTTCCAATAATTTTGCCAACACCAAGGTTAGACTTATTCATGGGTTCTTTGCTTAAGAATTCATAGCAGCACATTGCTATTAAGAACTAGTTGTTTTTTTTAAGCAAAAGAGTTATCAATCACGCTACATATTACCAGTTCATCCACCAGGCTCACAACTACATGCCTCATCGTGGATCCTCCGAACCCAACTGGCTGGGGTTTTATTGAGTCTTGTGAATATCACGTGACTGGCTAAGCCACTCCCAACTCAATAGCTCTACAATTATTTTAGTAAAATGTAAAATCAAGCACCCCCTTTTGGCACGGGCACTCAACAGCTCTACAACTCTTTTTGTTGCAAAACAAAATAAACAATTAAATCATGTGCCCCCTGATTAAAGTGGGGCGGGGGGGGGGGGGGGGGGGGAACACTCCAAACACTTTTCAAATGGCGCCTTTTTTTTTTTTAGGGCAGTAAAAGCACACAAATTATACAAGTGCCCCCTGGCTAAAAGGGGGGGGGGGGGCACTAAAACCCAGTACAATAAACAAATTAAATTTTAAA
Source organism: Pristiophorus japonicus (assembly GCF_044704955.1). NCBI lineage: Eukaryota > Metazoa > Chordata > Chondrichthyes > Pristiophoridae > Pristiophorus > Pristiophorus japonicus. Next base: position 80,354,072 of record NC_091988.1, on the reverse strand, counting down.
CATATAAAATCAAATTAAAATTTGGTTGCCGGGGGTGATGATGCACTCCAGTCACTCCGGCGCCCACCTCTCGTGGAAGGCCGCGAGCTTATCGGTGGACACCGCGTGCTCCATCTCCAGGGACCTGGCTTGGATGTAACCGCAGAAGAGGGGCAGACAGTTGGGGCTGAACGACCCCCTCAACCACCCGCTGCCTGGACTGGCTGATGGCACCCTTGGCCATGCCCAGGAGCAGTCCTACGAGGAGGCCTTCGGACCTACCCGTTCCCCTCTGCACAGGGTGCCCAAAGATCAGGAGTGTGGGACTGAAGTGCAACCAGAATTTGAGGAGCAGCCCCTTCAAATAATGGAATAGGGGCTGCAACCTCGCACATTCCATAAAAACATTGAACACGGACTCTTCCAGACCACAGAAAGTCGGTTCACGGCCTGGGAGCCTGTGAACCGACTTAAAAACTTATTGCACGGGACTGCTCCGTGCACCACCCTCCAGGCCAAGTCCCCAGTAAATAGTGGGAGGACTCCCGCGTAAAGTGCATTCCATTGGGGACCCCCGCCTCCTCCGGACAGCAAGATGGTGTGCCATGGCTTGTCTGGACGACAGACGAGGATGGCAAGGTGGAGAGTGTGCAGGAGCAGCCCATACAGGAAACCCCTCCGCGCAGAACTGAAAGGCACGGAGGGGATTTTCCCAAGGCGACTCAAGTTGTGAGGTGCCGGCTCCCGAGGGAGGTTTCAGGGCTTGGTGCCGATGAGGAATTCCGTCCGGACGGGGTTCAGTTCGAACGGGATCTCCCCACGTGCTTGAGCCTCCTCGACACACCCAACGGAGTCAGGGTCCAGCGCTGTTTTTAGCGACTCGATGGCACTGGCCGCGCGTCGGACGTCAGCCCAGTTTAGGCGCCGTGCCAGCATGTCTTGCGCCATCCAGCCTGTTCCTCTGCCGTCGAGCAGGTCCCTGACCCTGGTCACCTCGCCAGCCACAGCCCTCTCGTCCGCCTGCCACCTAAAACCGTGGTCGTGGAGGTATGGATTCCTGAGCAGCGACTCCTGCAGGACAGCCACCACTCCAGACGGTGGAGAGCTGCGCTTAGTGGCGACTCTGTTCCAGACCCTGGTGAGTTCCTGGTAAAAGACAGGCAGCCCCTGCATGGCGGTCCTGACGCACCCCAGGCTCACAAACAGGAGCTGCGTGTCGTAATTGAGGCTGTACTGCTGGCGGAAGAAATACATCACTAGCGCACGCCACCTAGGAGGGGGCTCGACATAGAGATATCTCTGCAGGGTCTGAAAGTGGAAAGTCGCATGCTGGATGCTGACGCACACCAACGACTGACCGCCCTCCCTAAGCGGGAGACTCAAGACCGCAGCAGAGATCCAGTGCTTCCTGTTGTTCCAGAAGAAGTCCACCAGCTTCTTCTGTATCTTGGTGACAAACGCAGGGGGAGGGGTCAAAGTGACCAGCCGGTACCACAGCATAGCGGCCACCAGCTGGTTTATGACTAGCGCTCGACCCCTGTAGGACAGCACTCGGAGCAGTCCTGTCCAGCGTCCTAGGCGAGCGGCGACCTTGGCCTCCAGCTCTTGCCAGTTTGCCGGCCAGGCTTCCTCATCAGGGCTAAGGTAGACTCCCAGATAGAGGAGATGGGTCGTGCTCCAGGCAAAAGGCCTGAGCTCCTCCGGCAGGGAGTCCACTTGCCACTAAAAAAATAAAAGTTAAGAAACATTCGCAAGATAGTTTTAAGGCAATCGCTGTTTATACAATTAAAAAAAAGAACCTTTAACTTACCTTTCTTTGCAGAGTACTCACCTACCGCCCTGTTTAAGCAGCTTTCACAGGGCGGTTCCCTCGGCGATTTGAACAGGCTTCCGTTGAGGCCAAACTTACGCCCCGCCAATTCTCTCGGCGGTGCACGTCGGCGGTTTGGTCTGGCGGGCGTTTCGAGATGTGGCCGGTTCCATTTAAAAAGTAAGGGGTGGTTTCTCTCACAAAAACAGCTATACTGCTGAGAAAAACGCTGAAAAAGAAAGTGAAAGTCTTCCCCTTAGTAAAGTAAAAAAAGATTACAGTCATAAAGCCTTTAAAAGGTGCCCAAGTGTCCTTGTGCCCGAAAGAACCAGCTTAATTTTTAGAACCTCCTCGAAGGTCCGCAAAAGAGCGCAATTAGCGGCACGTCCCCATGGTGATTGAATCGATCTGGGGGCATAGCCAGCTTCGTGGGCAGGGCCAGCTTCTTGCACGATGCTTTTTAAACCAACGCAAGACATTGCGGGAACGCGATTTGCACTGGATGTAATCTGCACTTAAAATTTCACGATCTTTTTATTATTTGTGCCTGGGATGATGGGCCATGTCTGGCAAGGCCGGCATTTATTGCCCATTCCTACTTGCTCCTGAGAAGGTTGATGGTGAGCTGCCTTCTTGAACCGCTGCATTCGGTGTGGTGAAGGTGCTCTCACGTACTGTCAGGGAGGGAGTTCCAGGATTTTGACCCAGCGACGATGAAGGAACAGCCGATTATATTTCCAAGTCAGGACGGTGTGTGACTTGGAGGAGAATGTGGAGGTGGAGGAGGTCGCGGGTTTGGGAGGTGCTGGTTTGGCCGGTTTTAGGGCGAATTACGGCGATAAAACCAATGCAACCGAGCGGAAACTTTGCCTCAGTGCCTCCGAGCGATTAGTCCTCAAGGACAAGTGGCTCAGGATATTAACTTCGAAGGAGCGTGTGACCTATTGCAGAGGTTGGTTAATGGGTTCATGGGCCTCATCCTGGTGAAAATCAAACCGCTCATTCCCACTCCAGAGCTCAGAATCTCCTTGTGTACTTTTTTCCTCTTCCATAAACAACCGCTGCCTGCTGTATATCTTTAATATTTACTTAATCTGCTTTTACTGTAAGCTAATGTGAAGTAAAAGTAAAAGGCCTCTATCATAACATTTCATACACTTTTTTACTGATTATGTACAACTAATTATGTACCAGTTTAATATTCCGTCCCTTTCTGGTTTTAATGAATATTTCAAAATGCTTTCTGCTGTATCTGATGCTTCATTTTTTGGCGGGGTCTTTTTGCACACATCGAGATGATGAATGTTTACGCTGGAGAATGGAATACTGTCATAAGAACCTAAGAAATAGGAGCAGGAGTAGGCCATTTGGCCCCTCGAGCCTGCTCCGCCATTTAATATCATGGCTGATCTGATCTTAGCTTCAACTCCACTACGCTGCCCACTCCCCATAACCCTCAACTCCCCTATTGTTCAAAAATCTGTCTATCTCCACCTTAAATATATTCAATGATCCAGCCTCCACAGCTCTCTGGGGTATAGAATTCCAAAGATTCACGGCCCTCTGAGAGAAGAAATTCCTCCTCATCTCAGTTTTAAATGGGCGACACCTTATTCTGAAACTATGACCCCTAGTTCTAGATTCCCCCATGGGGGGGAAACATCCTGCCTGCATCGACCCTGTCAAGCCCGCTCATAATCTTACACGTTTCAATAAGATCACCTCTCATTCTTCTAAACTTCAGTAAGTATAGGAGCTTGGTGCCAGATTTGAGGTCTTGGTCATTAAACACTCTCTTCCTCAGGCGGCCGAAGGCTGCGCTGGCGCACTGGAGGTTGTGTTGAATCTCGTCGTCGATGTGTGCCCTGCTGATAATAGGCTTCCGAGGTATGGAAAGTGGTCCACGTTGTCCAGGGCCGTGCCATGGATCTTGATGACTGCGGGACAGTGCTATATGGTAGGGTCAGGTCGGTGGTGGACCTTTGTCTTACTGATGTTTAGTGTAAGGCCCATGCTTTCGTACACCTCGGTGAAGATGTTGATGATGACTTGGAGTTCAGCCTCTGAATGTGTGCAGACGTAAGCGTCGTCCGCGTACTGTAGTTCGACGACAGAGGATGGGATGGTCTTGGGTCTGGTGTGGAGGTGACGAAGGTTGAGCAGGTTCCCACTGGTTCCATAGTTTAGTTCCACTCCAGCGGGGAGCTTGTTGCGTGTGAAGTGGAGCATTGAAGCTAGGAAGATCGAGAAGAAGGTTGGCGCGATGACGCAGCCCTGCTTGACCCCAGTTCGAACGTGGATTGGGTCTGTGGTGGATCCGTTTGTCAGGATCACGGCCTGCATGTCATCGTGGAGCAGATAGAGGATGGTGACAAACTTTTGGGGGCAGCCGAAATGGAGGAGGACGCTCCATAGTCCCTTGCGGTTAACAATGTCAAAAGCCTTTGTGAGGTCAACGAAGGCCACGTACAAGGGTTAGTGCTGTTCCCTGCATTTCTCTTGCAGTTGTCGTGCCGTAAAGATCATGTCCGTTGTACCCCGTAGTGGACGGAATCTGCACTGTGACTCCGGGAGGAGCTCCTCAGCCACAGGGAGAAGACGGTTGAGGATTCTAGCGATGACCTTCCCAGTGGTTGATAACAGGGAGATTCCTCTGTAGTTGCCACAGTCGGACTTGTCTGCTTTTTTAAAGATGGTCACGATTACTGCATCTCTGAGATTCCCCGGCATGCTCTCCTCCTTCCAGATGAGAGAGATGAGGTCATGCATACGTGCCAATAGTGCCTCTCCACCATACTTTAGTGCCTCAGCGGGGGTTCCATCCGCTCCCGATGCCTTGTTGTTCTTGAGCTGACGGATGGCCTTTTCCACCTCGTGCAGGGCTGAGGTTTTGCTGAGATCAGCCATCCACCTTGCAAGCCTCGCATGAATGGAAGAAAAGCTGCCAGGAAGTCCAGTGCAGGGAGGCTCAGAGCTCCCTGGTTTACTGATGGTGAGCTGGAGGCACTTGTCTCTGAGATGGAACGGCATTACAGAGAGCTCATCCGGGATGGTCGTGGCAAGCCAGCCCCGCCCCAATATGAATGCATTTGGCGGGATATTAAGGAGGTCGTGTCTGCAGTGGGTACCATGGTTCATGATGGAGACCGTTGCAGAAAGAGATGGAATGATGTGGTAGCATCAGCAAGACTGAGTAAAGATGTTATTGTTGCACTCAAAAAGTATATGTGGCCGTTGTGTGTGAGTGTGTATGTTGCATGTGCAAACCAGTTAAACCATGCAACTTTTATTTCCACAGAAGGAAAGAACAGCCAACGCATCAAAGCAGTGTGGCATGGGAGGGGGCCCACCAGATGTCATCGAGGTGACTGACATAGAGGAGCGTGCTTTGGCATTGGTGGGTGACCACCCCCGTGCCACCGCACATAGTCGTGCCAATCCCGTGGTAAGTTTATACAACTCTCCGGTCTGTGTTACGCTCATGTCATACAAGGCCATGTAATGTGATGTCAAATGCATTTTAATATACTGTCTGTTGGCCATTTAGGGTGTGGTGATGTAGCCACGGTAGTCCTTAAAATGGCAAGGTAGAATGTAAAATGTCACGGTACTCATGTCAGCATTACCATCCGCCGCCCCCGCACCCCCCACCCCCCCCCCCCCCACCCCTGCTAAACACTTAAATGTTGTCAGATGATGAATCGGAGAGCACTGATCTAGACACCCCATCCATCTCTGGCAAGCAAAGGCAATGTGGAACACCAACACCGTCCACCTCGACCTCATCAGGAGCCCGCCACAGCAGCTCCTTCCACCACCACCACCCCCCCCAACCCCCAAGATCCCCCATACCCCCCGCATCCACCTCCGCAACCCACAGAGATGAAGAGCAGGGAGAAGGCCCAGTGCTTGTCCCACTTGATGTTGAAGAGGTGGAAGAGGAGAATGCCACCCTTCTGACATGTGTGCCACCTGTGCGCCCAACATCGGTCTCGAGGTCCGAGTTTTTGGGCTTCGAGTCGGAGGAAGCGGGATCAAGTGTTGGGAAGCACAGCACTCGTGCCGGTAAAGCCACCAAGCCACATCCACCCAGGTTGATGCAGCAAGGAGGCAATGATGCAGGACGGGCGGAAGCAAAGCAGGAAATGGTGCAGCTGTTGAGGACGAACGTCGAGCTAGGTCGAGATCTGCTGCAGACCATGGCTGGGATAGCTGCCAGCATTGTCACCTTTGCAGAGCAGTATAGTGCCCATATGTCGCGGCTGATCACCGCGGTGGAGCGAAACACCGACTCTGTCAATGCCATGCGGCAATCGATGGTCTCGGGCCATGTCATGGAACCCCCCTCCAATGTGGCAATCGATAGTCTCAGACCAAGACATGGAACCCCCCCCAATGCTATACTAGCCAGGCCGACAGAACGCAAAGATCCAGAGGTGCCAGCATCTTTCATCTCACCGCCTACATTCTCTCCACAACGAACATGGCAGCAGCGCTCCGGGTGCCTTCCTGCATCACGTGCTGGTACCGACACGGTGAGGGGCAGGGGTACGGGTCGGCGTGGGGATGGGCAACCCATCAAGAGGACAATGGACCTCACTTCAAGGGGGGTGGGGGAGAGAGGTGGTGGGAGTGTGTAGAGGGTGGGGTGCTGGTCTTGGTGATGTTGATATATCTTGTTCATGTTGTTGTTGGTGTTTCAGATGGTTCCTTTTGATGGTTAATTTACTGATTTTTGAAATAATGTCAAATATTTTCCTGGAATGTTCTGCCACTTTGAATGCTGTACAATTCAATACAAAAACATTTCTGAACAACTCTTGGTCAGTGTCTAACTTTTAGATAATGAGGGGTCCGTGCTGGGAAACATACAATGTCTTTTAAATGTACTGCCGTCTTTGCAATATCTTGCCTTACAGATATGGTGCGACTCTTTAATGGGTCCTGACATCATGACATTTAGCTACGACAAGTAAGGGTCACCAATCCAGGACGGGTGCTGTTGAATGACAGACAGTTGCAGAACTTGGAGGCCAGACATTATGGTTGGCATTTGAGTTTTTTGGTGCCACATCGCCGAACCCCGCCCCTAACATTACATCTTATTCAGTCACATTATACCAGTCGCTTATATATATTTGCATCTTCTGTACGTGAGCTCATGTTGTTCTCAGGATCACATCCTGCCACCTAAGAGAGACTTACAGGATGTTATTATTGTCTATATACTTTGGCATGAGCTCATAACTGTCATGTATTCAACTGTCATTGTAACCCATGTATAAGCTGACCTAAGTTGTACACCTTGAGAACACTGACCACAGGGGGCGAACTTGTGGGAGACACTCCTAACCTGGACTTTCAGGTATAAAAGAGGAAACTCCACCCACCGTCTGTCTCTTGAGGTGTTAATAAAGGTAACTGGTCACAGAGTGACCTTCTCTCAAGTATAGGCCTCATGTGCATTTATACTGCATAGTAAGGACATATTATTGGCGACGAGAAACTGGGATTTAAACCACGCGAGCATGGCCACTAGCAGCACAGAAGAGAGGTACTGTGTTGGTGATGATTGGGATGACTTTATTGAGAGACTACAGCAAAGTTTTGTCACGAAGAAATGGTTGGGACAGGATTCGGCCGACAAAAGCAGGGCTCATCTCCTGACGGTTTGTGGATCCAGAACGTACTCCCTGATGAAGGACCTTCTAGCGTCAGAGAAGCCGGCGGACAAAACGTTCGAAGAGGTCAGTAAGTTGATCGGGGAACACCTTAAACTGGCGAGCAGCATGCACATGGCGAGACACCGGTTTTACACGCACCGGCGGCGAGAAGGTCAAAGCGTTCCAGACTTCATGGCAGATCTCCGGTGACTGGCGAGCTCATGTAAGTTCCCAGATGCATGCAGAGCGGAGATGCTGTGAGACTTTTTTATTGAGGGCATCGGGCATGCTGGGGTTTTCAGGAAACTGATTGAGACCAAAGGCTTGATCTTGGAAATGGCGGCTCTGATAACCCAGACAATTATCTCAGGGGAGGAAGAGACCAGAATGATTTATGGCAAAAATCTTGGCTCAAATGCGGCAAACGGCCAGGTAGTCAACATTGTTTACGTGGTACACAGTTCTCTAGGCAAACACGGGCAATCGGACATGCCCCAGCATGCAGTCAAACCCAAAAGGGGGAATTCAACAGAGACAATGGCTAGCTGAACAACGATTCATGCAATTGCAATGGACAATGCAGCCAGTAATGGGGCCATCAACACTTGTTAATGGTGCGCTTAAGGACAGTTACAGAGACAGTCAGAGACAATTGACTGGTATTAGACCTTTTGTTTCCAACAATGGGGCCTCCAGTTCATGCTGGAAGTGTGGCGGCAAACACCCAGCCAGAGCTTGCAGGTATCAGCAATATACCTGCAAAAACTGCAACGTCAGCGGTCACTTGGCGCGTATGTGCAGGAAGCCTGCAGCCAGATTGATGTACGAGGAGGACAGGCCCGATGTAAGTCCTACGAGGCCAAATGAATACTGGGGGAAATTGCAGGAAGCTGAAGTTCAGCGAGTTCATGTGGAGCACATATTCAATTCATATACCAGGACGCCACCGATAATGATGAAAGTGCTCCTCAATGGCATCCCAGTTTTAATGGAGCTATACCGGGGGCCAGTCAGTCCCTGATGAGTATCGAAAGGTTGTGGGTGTCCAAGGCCAGGAGGCCAAAATTATTGCCGATTGACGACAGCTACGGACATATACAAAGGAGATCATTCCGATGCTAGGCAGCACCACGGTAGGCGTGACCCACAAAGATTCGGAGAACAGGTTGCCACTCTGGATTATCCCGAGGGACGGTCCCGCACTACTGGGGAGGAGTTGGCTTGCTGTCATGAAGTGGAAATGGGGCGATGTCAATGCAAATTCTTCTGTGGAGCGAGTATCATGCTCACAGGTCCTGGACAAATTTGACTCATTATTTCAACCCGGCATCGGCACTTTCATGGGGACCAAGGTCGTGATTCACATAAACCCGGACGCCAGGCCAGTACAACACAAGGCCAGAGCGGTGCCGTACGTGATGCGGGAAAAGATAGAATGCGAATTGGACCGTCTGCTGAGGGAAGGCACATGTCGCCAGTCGAATTCAGTGACTGGGCGAGCCCGATTGTGCCGGTGCTCAAGGCGAATGGGTCGGTCAGGATATGTGGTGATTACAAGGCCACCATCAATCGGGTGTCACTCCAAGACCAGTACCCGCTACCGAGAGCGGAGGACCTCTTTGCGACGCTATCCGGTGGAAAACTTTTTTCAAAATTGGACCTGACCTCAGCTTACATGACCCAGAAGCTGGCGAGTGAGTCGAAGAAGCTGACCACCATCAAGACACATAAAGGGTTGTTTGAGTATAACAGATGTCCGTTCGGGTTTCGTTCGGCCGCCGCGATCTTTCAGTGAAATATGGAAAGCCTCTTCAAGTCGATTCCAGGGACGGTGGTTTTTCAGGACGACATCCTCATCACGGGTTGCGATACTGAAGAACACCTCCACAACCTGGAGGAGGTGCTACGCAGACTGGACCGGTTAGGGCTGCGACTGAAAAAGGCGAAGTGTGTCTTCTTAGCTCCAGAGGTAGAATTCCTGGGGAGGAGGGTAGCAGCAGACGGGATCAGAACCACTGTGTCCAAAACGGAAGCGATCCAGAGAGCACCCAGACCCCGTAACACGACGGAGCTGCGTTCGTTCCTAGGGCTCCTGAACTATTTTGGCAACTTTCTTCCAAAATTGAGCACGGTGTTAGAGCCGCTACACGTGCTCCTACGCAAAGGTCGCGATTGGGTCTGTGGGACAGCCAGGAAAGGGCTTTTGATAGAGCACGCAATTTGTTATGCTCCAACAAACTGTTAACGTTATATGACCCATGTAAGAAACTAGTTTTAACGTGTGATGCGTCGTCCTATGGGGTCGGGTGTGTGTTGCAGCATATGAATGCCAATGGTCAGTTACAGCCAGTAGCTTATGCCTCCTGAAGTTTGTCCCGGGCAGAAAGGGGCTACGGGATGGTAGAAAAGGAAGCTCTAGCATGTGTATATGCAGTAAAAAAAAATGCACCAGTGTCTGTTTGGCAGGAAATTTGAGCTCGAGACAGATCACAAACCCCTAACGTCCCTATTGACCAACAACAAGGCCATAAATGCGAATGCATCGGTCCGCAAACAGAAGTGGGCACTTACGTTAGCCGCCTATGACTATACAATTCGGTACAGACCGGGCACTGAAAACTGTGCCGATGCATTGAGCAGGCTACCACTAGCCACCACTGAGGGGGCAGCTGAGAATGATGCTGAGATGGTCATGGCTGTTGAAGCTTTCGAAAGCGAAGGCTCACCTGTGACAGCCCGTCAGATTAAAGTCAGGACAAATAAAGACCCATTACTGTCTTTAGTTAAGAAATGTGTCCTGAATGGGGACTGGGCAGCCACGTATGGGGCATGCCCTGAGGAGTCTAAACTGTTTCATAGGCGCACGAATGAACTCTCGATTCAGGCCGATTGCCTACTGTGGAAACCGAGTAGACATGCCCCAGAAGGGCAGAGAGGTGTTTATCAGAGAACTTCACAATGAGTACCCGGGCATTGTCATGATGAAAGCAATTGCCAAGTCACATGTTTGGTGGCCAGGGATAGATGCAGACCTGGACCTTTGTGTCCGCAGGTGCAACACGTGTGCTCAGCTGGGCAATGCACCCAGGGAAGCCCCCTTTAGCCCCTGGTCCTGGCCCGCCAAGCCATGGTTACGTATCCATGTGGACTACCCAGTTCCTTTCATGGGAAAAATGTTTTTGGTTGTAGTAGACGCCTACTCCAAATAGATTGAGTGTGCCATTTTAAATTCAAGCACATCCTCTGCCACGGTAGAAAGTCTACAGGCAATGTTCGCCGTCCATGGTCTACCGGACGTCTTGGTCAGCGACAATGGCCCATGCTTCACAAGCACTGAATTCCAGGACTCCATGGCAGGCAATGTCGGAACGGCACCGTTCAAGCCAACCTCAAACGGCCAGGCAGAACGAGCAATGCAGATAATCAAACAGGGGATGCTCAGAATCCAAGGGGGTTCCCTACAAAGCCGGTTATCACGCCTCCTGTTGGCCAATAGATCCCAACCACACTCGCTCACAGGGGTCCCACCCGCAGAGCTATTAATGAAAAGGACGTTCAAAACCAGGTTGTCCCTTATACACCCTACTATGAAAGAAATTGTTGAGAGCAGGCGGCAGTCACAATGTGACTACCATGACAGGAATGCGAGGGCGCGATGTATTGATGTCAATGACCCTGTTTTTGTCCTTAATTACGCTGCAGGGCCCAAATGGCTTGCAGGCACTGTGATTACCAAAGAGGGGAATAGGGTTTTGGTAGTTCAACTTACCAATGGATAAATCTGCCGCAAACACTGGATCAACCTAAAAGGAGGTTCAGCAATCCCATAGAAGAAGCAGAGGAAGAACATGACGTAGAGTTTATTCCACCACAGGTGACCGAACACCGGAACCAAGTGGAGGAGAGCCCAGTCACTGTGGGCAGTCCGGACAGGCCTGAGGCACCGCAAACAGCAGACACTCAGGCCAGCACCCAACAACCGGAGCCCCAACTCAGGCGCTCTACAAGGGAGCGTAAACCACCAGAGAGACTTAACCTGTGATTCCAATAAGACTTTGTGGGGAGGTGATGTCATGTATTCAACTGTCATTGTAACCCATGTATAAGCTGGCCGAAGTTGTACACCTTGAGAACACTGACCACAGGGGGCGAACTTGTGGGAGACACTCCTAACCTGGACTTTCAGGTAAAAAGGGAAGCTCCACCCACTGTCTGTCTCTTGAGGTCTTGGTCATAAAGGTAACTGGTCACAGAGTGACCTTCTCTCAAGTATGGGCCTCGTGTGCATTTATACTGTATAGTAAGGACATATTAATAACATCTGTAGATTCACATTGTATTACTAAATCTGTTCTGTCTGCCATGGTGTCAAGGCCCTTATAGCACAAGTCCATGGAGCCGTTACTGTATCTCGCACCTTATTTCCGCTTTCTACCCCACACCTGCCCTTCAACGGAGCACTTTTCACTTCAATCTGTAAACTCTTTCTGAGGGTCGAATAATGCTGTAGCATATATAGAATCAAAGAAATTTACAGCACAGAAGGCGGCCTTTCGGCCCATCGTGTCTGCGCCAGCCAACAAAGAGCTATCCAGCCTAATCCCACTTTCCTGCTCTCGGTCCATAGCCCTGTAGGTTACGACACTTCAAGTGCACATCCAAGTACTTTTTTAATGTGGTGAGGGTTTCTGCCTCTACCACCCTTTCAGGCAGTGAGTTCCAGGCCCCCACCACCCTCTGCGTGAAGAAATTTCCCCTCAAATCCCCTCTAAACCTCCCACCAATTATTTCAATCTATGCCCCCTGGTTCTTGACCCCTCTGCTGTATATATCTGAGCCGGGATGTGCAGCTCTGGCCCGCTTTGCGCCATTGCTCCTATCATCCGATTTACAGCCAGGTAAGACCACCCTTTTCCCAAAAGTCTTTCTGGTGGGCGATAGCAGGATCTTAAAGGATGCTAACCACCAAACCTGTGTTTTTGGAGACTTCGGCATGAGCGGGCAGTATGCACTACCGTCGGCGGTACTGCCGCGGTAAAACTCCCATCGGGCGGTAGGTCGGTGGTCCCTCAGGATTTTCCTCAAAAATGTCTTTTTTGGGCGGTACCTGGGTGGTTGTGAGCGGTAGATTGACCAAACTCGAGCCCTTTGAGACATTTAAAACCCAGAAATATTGAAATAGGAACAATAAATGCTGGACATTCACAATGCGTGAAATGCCTAATGTAACCATGTCTGTTGAAACCAGGACACCCAAAAGTGATGCAAATGCTAGAATGTATAATGCAGGCTCAACTATGTGTGATCGGAGCCAAGGTGTCATGTATACCGGTAGGACACTGCCAAAGGACATTGGGTCCAACAGGGACCATGCTGATGCCAATGGAATCCCCCTGTGGGAGACCCTCAGGTCCAGCAATGTAGCCTGGACCTTTGGAACGAATGTGATGCCCCTTGCAGGACATACACTCAGGCAGTGGGAGTAGACCCACTACAGGGACATTGGTCAATGGGCAGCCCAGCCACCAATGGCAACCTGCACCAGACCAGGCCTACGGCCCCTGGCCACCAGGGCCAACACCAGAAGCATGAGGCCAATACCCTCCAGCTTCCCTGGCAAACCCTGGGATGACCTGACCCTCATCCCAATTGGTGGACAAGGAGCCCACCCAGTCTTGTGGCCCTGCCCACCACCCCACAACTACCCACATCACAGTGTATACACACCACCCACTGCTGCTGTGGCCACATCCCCTGGTCATGACAATAAGGATATGAAAAATGCTCAGGGGGGTGTATTGTTGTGTATGCATGCCTGTTTACTGTGTGATGTCTGTAACACTGTTACGCCACATTGAATGTACCCTTATACTGCACACACCTTACCGGTACACCAGAGGGTGCTGCTGCTGGAGACCTAGGGGTTGCCTGCACACGGCAGGTAACCCAGTAAACAAGGGAACTCACAGCTTGTTGACGGCACTCAGGAGCTGCAAATAAAGGACTACAGGTCTACACAGTTTCAGTATCATACACCACCTCGTGGAGTCATTACTAAAGGTGCCTACATACACTACAGAAAACGTGGAAGCCAACGTGTGCACAGCAAGATCCCACTACCAGTATTGAGATAAATGACCAGATAATTTGTTTTAATTAAAAGTGATGTTGGTTGAGCGATTAATATTGGCCCAGGACACCGGGAGACAGGTTACTGCTTCTAGTGTATTCCCTTTGTCAGAACGTTGATGATACAATGATCCTTATAAAAAGTAATTGAAATGTTATTTAATCTGACCTTTTGTTGGAGAACTTCAAAATGTTGTGTTTAATGCTCACATTCCAGATGTTACAGATGGAAAATAAACTCATAAAAGTGAAAGAATGTCTTGCACTTCACTCAGTGGCCTAATATTTTTAATATATTTACAATCTTCTCATTAACTTGGGGAATTTACAATCAGTTCCAGTCTCCTGGAATCTCACGGTGCACTTCAGTCGTGGCCTTAAAGGGACAGGTCAGGTGAGCAGCAAATTGTGAGCCCAGCCCTGACTATTCACCAGTAATGACACAGGGGATCTCTCAATGAACAGACTTGCTCTCCACCATTCTTCATTGCTCTGTTCCTTCAAACAACCTGATGTGCAAGTCAACGTTAAGGGAATCAACCAAAAGCAATGATGATTGTAATACAGGAATCTGGGCAACCTAAATGTTATAGCACAATATTGATTTAGCTTTTTCTGCATCTCCTCTCCTCTCTCCTCGCTATTCCCCTCCCCCCCCTCTCTCCTCTCCACTCCCCTTCCCTCCCCTTCTCTCCTCTCCACTCCCCTTCCCTCCCCCTCTCTCCTCTCCACTCCCTTTCCCTCACCCTCTCTTCTCTCCACTCCCCTTCCCCCCTCTCCCTCTCGTCTCTCCTCTCCTCTCCTCTCCTCTCTCCCCTCTTCCACTCTCCTCCTCTTTCCTCTCTGCTCCACTCCTCTCCTCTCTGCTCCATGCTCCTCTCATCTTCTCTCCTCCCTCCTCTCCTTCACTCTCCTCCACTCCTCTCCTCTCTCCTCCTCTCTCCTCTCATCTCCTCACGGGTAGCACTCTGGGCCGCCGCGCAATCGACGATGACGTCATCGGCTTGCGCGCGACCCCTTAACACCGCACACTGACCCTGTCCGCCCCGCGGGATATAGCCCCATGAGGCTGGTGCGAGCGGGTGTCAGTGCCAGCCTCACGGGTTGCAAAGCGGGTCGACATTCGCTCACATGGCAATATTTAACGGGGAGATCGCGAGCGCCCCGCACCACCACCTTGCCGGTTTTGCCGACTCACCAGTCAGCTCCAACTCTTGTCCCCTCGCTTGGTCCGGGCCGCCATCGTACAGCCCGGCACTCCGTGTTGGGTGCTGGGCTGCGGCCTCGGTCCCACGCTGCCCTGGTGGCCTAGTGGAGACCATCAGAGGCCCGGCAGAGTCCGCAGCGGCCCTCCCCTTTAAGTGCAGGCGAGGGGCGTTGAAACGTGTTAGCGCTACACGGAGCATCCGCGAAGCGCTGCCGATCGCGCCCCGTTGACGACTTGAGAGCTTATTGTTTTTTTTAAATGTCTCCCTTGCTTGGGAGTTCCCCATTTAACAGTCTCCAGCCAAGTGGGGTGGGCAACCAGCTCATAGTCCTCTGCTACTGGTGTTCTCAGCTGGCGACTAAGGGATTGTGCCAACGTGACTCTCTCTACATTCATGCCCCCTTCCTCTCTATGGAGATGTGCAAGGCCTTCACTGACTACTGCTCCACAGTTGCAAAGCCAAGATCGGCAGCTCCATGCGTGTAAGATCATGGGCAACCTCCGCTCTCGCAAAAGATCTTGACGGCCGAATCAACCCTTAGAAGGTTTGTTTAATGGTTCAGAGCAGGAGCTCGAACATCCAGCCAGCCGATTTTAACCCGGGCTGCTCGATGGGAGCAGGGAAATTAAGTTGCATCTGGAAGGCTTCCCGAATTATAGAATCATAGAAAGTTAAGGCACAGAAGGAGGCCATTTCGGCCCATCGTGTCCGCGCCGGCCGACAAAGAGCTATCCAGCCTAATCCCACTTTCCAGCTCTTGGTTCGTAGCCCTGTCGGTTACGGCACTTCAAGTGCACATCCAAGTACTTTTTAAATGTGGTGAGGGTTTCTGCCTCTACCACCCTTTCAGGCAGTGAGTTCCAGACCCCCACCACCCTCTGAGTGAAAAAAATTCCTCTCAAATCCCCATAAACCTTCTACCAATTACTTTAAATCGATGCCCCCTGGTCGTTGACCTCTCTGCTAACGGAAATAGGTCCTTCCTATCCACCCTATTTAGGCCTCACATAATTTTATATACCTCAATAAGGTCTTTCCTCAGGCTTCTCTGTTCCAAAGAAAACAACCCCAGCCTATCCAATCTTTCCTCATAGCTAAAATTGTCTAGTTCAGGCAACATCCTCGTAAATCTCTTCTGTACCCTCTCTAGTGTAATCTCATCTTTCCTGTACTGTGGTGACCAGAACTGCACACAGTACTCTAGCTGTGGCCTAACTAGTGTTTTATACAGTTCAAGCGTAACCCCCCTGCTCTTGTATTCTAAATAAAGCAAGTATTCCATAAACCTTCTTAACCACCTTATCTATCTGGCCTGCTACCTGTAGGGATCTGTGGACATGCACTCCAAGGTCCCTTTGTTTCTCTACACTTCTCAGTATCCTACCATTTAATGTGTATTCCCATGCCTTGTTAGCCCTCCACAAATGCATTACCTCACACTTCTCAGGATTGAATTCCATTTGCCACTGTTCTGCCCACCTGACTAGTTTATTGATATCTTCCTGCAGTCTACAGCTTTCTTCTTCATTATCAACCACATGGCCAATTTTTGTATCATCTGCAAACTTTTTAATCATATCCTCTACATTCAAGTCTAAATCATTGATATATACCACAAAAAGCAAGGGACCTAGTACTGAACCCTGCGGAACCCCACTGGAAACAGCCTTCCAGTCACAAAAACACCCATCGACCATTACCCTTTGCTTCCTGCCTCTGAGCCAATTTGAATCCAACTTGCCACTTTACCCTGGATCCCATGGGCTTTTACTTTTGTGACCAATCTGCCATGTGGGACCTTATCAAAAGCTTTGCTAAAATCCATATACACTACATCAAACGCACTACCCTCATCAATTCTCCTGGTTACCTCCTCAAAAAATTCAATCAAGTTGGTCAGACATGACCTTCCCTTAACAAATCCATGCTGACTGTCCTTGATTAATCCGTGCCTTTATAAATGAAGATTTATCCTGTCCCTCAGAATTCTCTCCAATAATTTTCCCACCACTGAGGCTGACTGGCCTGTAATTACTCGGTCTATCCCTTTCTCTCTTCTTAAATGAAGGTATAACGTTAG
This sequence comes from Pristiophorus japonicus, assembly GCF_044704955.1. Taxonomy (NCBI): domain Eukaryota; kingdom Metazoa; phylum Chordata; class Chondrichthyes; family Pristiophoridae; genus Pristiophorus; species Pristiophorus japonicus. Next base: position 80,337,203 of record NC_091988.1, on the reverse strand, counting down.
CAATCCTCCAGTCCTCCAGCACAACACCTGTAGCCAGAGAGGATTGGAAAATTATGGTCAGAGCCTCTGCCATTTCCTCTTTTGTTTCTCTTGACAGCCTGGGATACATTTCATCTGGGCCTGGGGATTTATCCACTTTCAATGTTGATAAACCCCTTAATAATTCTTCTCTCACTATGTTTATTTCATCCAATATTTCACGCTCCTCCTCTCTGATTGCAATGTCTGCATTGCTCCGCTGTTTGTGAAAACAGACACAAAGTATTCATTAAGAACCGTATCCATATCTTCCACCTCCACACACAGATTACCTTTAAGATCTCTAATAGGCCCTACTTTTTCTATAGTTATCCTCATGCTCCTAATGTATTTATAAAACATCTTTGGGTTTCCTTGATAAAATGTTTTCATGCTCTCTTTTTGCTTTCTGAATTTCCTTTTTAATTTCACCCCTGCACTTTCTATACTCCTCCAGGGTTCCTACAGTATTGAGCCCTCGGTATCTGACATAAGCCTCCCTTTTTTTCTTTATCCTTCCCTGTATGGCTGTTGACATCCACGAGGATCTAGATTTGTTCGTCCCACCATTTTTCTTCAAGGGAACATACTTGCTCTGAACCCTCAGGATCTCTTCCTTGAATGCCTCCCACTGCTCTGTCACTGATTTACCTTCAAGTAGCTGTTTCCAGTCCATTTTGGCTAAATCACATTTCAATCGCATCCTTCCTGCACTATTCACATTCTCCCTCCCCGCCCCTCCCCCCCCCCTCCCCGCCTGGCCACCATTTTAACACACCAGTTTCTGGCTGTGTGTCAGGTACACGCCCCAAACTAGCGGGCTCCTGAATAAAAGGTCATGGTCACATTCCGATGACATTGTTCCCGCCCCCACCTCATTTTAACTCCAAATTGCGACAGCCCTGCCCAGTCTCCAGATTCCAGAGTGCTATTTCTATACTTTTCTCACCGTAAAAGATTACAGAGACTGGAGCACTGGTGAACGTAAAAGATTCCATGGCACTATTTTAAAGAAGAACAGGGGAGTTATTCCCGGTGTCCTGGGCCAATATTTATCCCTCACCATTAAAAAAGATTATCTGGCTGCCGCCGCCACCAACAACACCAACGACATAGGAGGACTGGATCATTTCAGTCAGCCATGTCTCCCAGTCTGCAATTAATGGCTGCATTAAGCGGGTGACCAACAAGCTAGGGATCACCATGTCACCACTCCTACTGATTGACAGGATAGATGCTGAGAGACTGTTTCCCCTGGCTGGAGAGTCTAGAACTAGGGGTCACAGTCTCAGGATAGGCTGAGATCGATAGAATGTTGGTCTCAAGGGTTATGGGGACAATGCAGGAAGGTGGAGTTGAGGTCGAAGATCAGCCATGATTTTTTTGAATGGCGGAGCAGGCTCAAAGGGCCATGTTGCCGACTCCTGCTCCTAATTCTTATGTTCTTATCTCAGCGGTCAACCTCCAACAGGTCAACAGATGGCTTTACAGCAGGTAAAGATTGGCTTCCCTCGTGTGCAGGGTGTCATTGACTGCACACATATGGCCATCAGTTCACCTCCACATGGGCCGGCAGCATTCGCAAATAGAAAAGGGAACCACGCTATCACTGTCCAGCTGGTAGATGATCAACAAACATCATGCTGGCCTGTGCAAGGTTCCCAAGGAACTGCCATAGTAAAAGAAAAGAAAAACTTGCATTTATATAATGCTTTTCACAACCTCAAGATGTCACAAAGCGCTTTACAGCCAATGAAGTACTTTTTGAAGAATACACACTGTTGTAATGTTACAAAAATTGGCCGTGTGGTTGATAATGAAGAAGAAAGCTGTAGGCTGCAGGAAGATATCAATGAACTGGTCAGGTGGGAAGAACAGTGGCAAATGGAATTCAATCCGGAGATGTGTGAGGTAATGTTTTTGGGGCGGGCTAACAAGGAAAGGGTATACACTTAAATGGTAGGACACAGAGAAGTATAAAGGAACAGAGGGACCTTGGAGTGCATGTCCACAGATCCCTGAAGTAGCAGGACAGGTAGATAAGGTGGTTAAGAAGGCATATGGGATACTTGCCTCTATTAGCCGAGGCATAGACTATAAGAGCAGGGAGGTTATACTTGAACTATTCAAAACACTCGTTAGGCCATAGCTAGAATGTTGTGTGCAGTTCGAGTCACCACATTACAGGAAAAATGTGACTGCACTAGAGAGGGTACAGAGGAGATTTGTGAGGATGTTATCAGGACTGGAGAATTTCAGCCATGAGGAAAGAATGGATAGGCAGGCATTGTTTCCTTTGGAACAGATGAGGCTGAAGGGAGAGCTAATTGAGATGTCTAAAATGATGAGGGGTCTGGATAGAGTGCATAGGAACGACCTAGTTCCCTTAGCAGAGGAGTCAACAACCAATTTTAAAGTAATTGGTAGGAGGTTTAGGGGGGATTTGAGAGGAAATATTTTCACCCGGAGTGTGGTGGGGGTCTGGAACTCACTGCCTGAAAGGGTGGTAGAGGCTGATACCCTCACCACATTTATAAAGTACTTGGATGTGCATTTGAAGTGCCGTAACCTACAGGGTTACGGACTAAGAGCTGGAAAGTGGAATTAGGCTGGATAGCTCTTTGCTGACCGGTATGGACATAAATAGTCGAACGGTCTCCTTCCGTGCTGTATTTTTCTATGATTCTATGTTGTAATGTAGGAAACACGGTAGTCAACTTGCACACAGCAAACTCCCAAAACAGCAATGTGATAATGACCAGACAATCTGTTTTAGTGATGTTGACTGAGGGATAAATTTTGACCCAGGACACCGGAGGTAACTCCCTTGCTCTTCTTCGAAATAGTTGCTATAGGATCTTTTACATCCACCTGAGAGAGCAGACGGGACCTCGGTTTAATGTCTCCTCTGAAAGACGGCACCTCTGGCAGTGCAGCACTCCCTCAGCACTGCACTGGGAGTGTCAGCCTGGATTTTTGTGCTCAAGTCTCTGGAGTGGGACTTGAACCCACAACCTTCTGACTCAGAGGCGAGGGTGCTGCCCACTGAGTCACAGCTGATGAAAGACCCCCCCCCGCACCCCCTTTCCCCAATATTCAACCCTGTGCAGGAACGTGACAGGATAGTTTCTGAACAACAAGGGATAACACCTACCGATGTGGCTAATGACCCCTGTTCGTGGCCAGGGACCTCTGGACGCTTGAGCCTGGGAGGACTGCCACTCAGTTGTTGCTCAGGCCGTTAATCCTGGCTGAATTGCTGGCGATCAATCATAGGTGGTCCCTGGAAACGAGGATGACTTGCTTCCACGCCAAAAAAGGATGAGTTCACAGGTGTTTCAATGAAGGACCCGAACTACATCCTCAAGGGTGGAAGATGCCTGTGTGTAGATTTTTTTAACGTGTGGTGGCCGTTGTACACCAGCCACCACACGGGCTTGACAGAGCTAGGTCTTTGTCCATTGGCAAGGATTACCCAAGACGACTGGAGACCTGCTCTGCTGCATGGACATATCACAGTGTGGGCAGGCCCGTGCTGCCCCTGGGCCCCTGGCCCTGAACTCACGCCTCCCCTGGGCTCCGACCATGTCCCTTTACAGTCCCTCGCTGCTCCTTCACCCCGATCTCGCCTGCTGTATCTGCCCACGCTCCAATCACGGACCTGGACCTTCATGACATCACTCTTCGCTACTGTCGCCCTCCTGCACCAGCTTGCGCTGCTCCCTGGAGTAGTATACCTTCACGCTGCTCCCGAGGCCACTCGCCGCTCCTTTTATGGTCTCGACCTGCCATTGGTGTTCTCATGCAGGTCGGGGCCTCCACGCTAATGGCACTATGGCTCTAATAGAGCTCCCCCTAGTGGACTACTGCCCCACCTAGTGGATTGCTGATGTACTGCAACTACTGACATAAATAATAAAGGATCATGTGGCAAGGTCACATCTTGTGTGTAATGTGCTTCTTAGTGATATCGTAAGAAAACATCACAGCGGCGGATATTATTTGAGGGGGAGGAGGTGGTGAATGCATTAATGACCTGAGAAAGGACGGCACATGCTGCACCCATCATGCCACTGCGACCTCCTTGGGGCTAGGCCTCATCACTTCCCACGGCGCTTTACCGGAGTATGCTCAGACAAAAATCGACACTGAGCTGAAAAGTACAGCTTGGCCAAGGCACGTCTTAAAGGAGGAGAGAGTGGTAGAGAGGCGGAGAGGTTTACGGAAGGAATCAGAGAGCTTAATGCCTAGATGGCTGAAGGGACGGCTGTTGATTGTAGGGCGATGGGAGCGGGGGACGTGCAAGAGCCTAGAATTGGAGGAGCGCCGAGATCTCGGAGGGCTGTAGGCCTGCAAGGAGGTTACAGAGATGGAAGGGGCGAGGCCATGGAAGGACATGAACACAAGTATGAGAATTTTAAAATGGAGGTGTTCGGGGACTTGGAGCCAATGTAGGTCAGTGAGCACACAGGTGATGGGTGAACGGGACTTGGTGCAAGTTAGGACACGGAGAGCAGAGTTTTGAATGAGCTCAAGTTTATGGATGAAAGATGGGAGGCTGGTTAGGAGAGTATTGGAATAGTCGATTCTGGAGGTAACAAAATCCCTGTAAGCCTTTTCCCCTCCATGTTCTCTGGGCTTGGATTCGGGCCAGGCATTGGGATAAAAATCTCTGGGGTCCAATGGCTCATCTGAGAGTCTCAATTCTGGACAGTCTCATTGCAGCACAGGAATACAAAATAACATCAAACCGTACAGAGATAATATCAGTTAAGAATCAGACAAGACTAAACAATTAAAACCCTTTGACTCACAATGCACCAGTAGTTCTAACAAAATATCACAATAGCCCATCTATGAATTGAGTATTAATTTAGAATGAGCTCCACTGGTTCCTGACAAATGGGATATATGTCACGGTGAATGAGCTGCGTTCTGCTAATGAGTGTTCGTTAAATTAAACAGGAAGGTCAATTGTAAGCTTCTGCACGTTAAAGTGCTTGTTTTAATGCCTGGCCACAATTCTAATGACACCATTCACGAGTGTATCCCTTTGTCCATTATTTAATGAAGGAGTTTGTAACCTTCATGTAACAGTAACCTTTATGTAACAACACTACATACTGTATACACCTAAGAAATGCACACCTTGACCACAGGGGGGGAACTTGTGGGAGACACTCCTCACCTGGTCACCCAGGTATATAAAGGGAGGTCCCACGCAGGGTCATCACTTCTTGGTCCTGTGAATAAAGGTTAGGTCACAGAGTGACTTTGTCTGCAGAATGTGCCTCGTGTGAATTTATAGTAGTGTGTAAGGACACAACAGAGTTCATCCTATTTAACTGTGTTAGCATGTCGGTGGAAAATAGAATGTTGTGTCAGGGAGCTACCTCCTCTGTTGCTAATATTGAACAGTGCGACCTTGCCTTCTGTGGATAATGTTTCTCTTTTAGTTAAAAATAAACCAGTGAATGCATCTTTTCAGTAAAAGGAATGACTCACTAACATTGTCACACACTCAGAGACTGCACCTCTCAAAGGCACATGTTCCCACCAGTTCTCCAGTGGGATGTTAATCACAGGGAGAGTGCAATGTCCTGCAGAGAGCGCACGTTGCCGCGGGATTTGCGGTGGGTGATATCAACGAATCAACAGCGATCGCCATTATTACCCCTCGGAAACTGACCGCAATGTCAGGATGTAGTGCACACGCATCCTGTCGCAGAAATACTGAAGTTGCCTTGGTCATTCACTGCTCTGACACTTGCTGCACTGTGGTTTCTCCATTCCCCCACCTATAAAGCTGGCAATCAGTGATATTACTGTGAAATCGCTGAAACTGATGAAAACTAGGGCTTTTCCGCGTTAATATCGCTGTTAAATTCTCCATTAAAAGTCAGACCTTTTTGGATTAGATGTAACTGGGGTTTTAACAGTGTATTGACTGCTAAACAAAATGTTGTGATCCTGAAAAGCTAATTTTAATTTTGTGGAATGTCAAATTTCTCAATTATAATAAAAATTACAATTTTTAAGAAACTTAAAAAAATATTATACTTTTTAAAAGTTTGTCCATATTTATTTCATGTTTCCCTTGTTGCCCAATCTTGGTTTTGCTCTCTATAACATTTTTTAAAAGTCAGAATAAAAGGAGCTCCTTCAATTCCTGGTTTGCTGTAATGTCAGAATTCTGCGTTGTGATTGGCTGTTTAGACAGCTTGTTGACATCACCGCAGTCAATCCCCACTACACTGCGCTGATCTCAAGTGAATGTCGGAAAAGCCCAACTTCTCGGCACAGAAATCGCGAGACCTCCGCGGGCTGCTTTCTTTGGGGCAGCGTCGAACGCTGATGCTTTGCCGCTGACCACAAATTACAGGCCATTGTTTAGTACTGAGATAGTAATGAATGGGCAAATGGTCTCCGAAATATCTACACCACTGACAATCATTAGCACTGTTGGAACCACCCCCCTCTTTCTAACTCCCTGCTTTCATTTTGTTATCGAACGGGCTCAGGAGGGAAGTCTGTGAGTCCTTTTGTTTGATTCAGTACTGACTTGCCTAAATTATATTAACCAGACATGCAACCTTCTTCACTGTTAAAGAGTAGCCCTGGCTTACATAAACTGTCCACAGAGAATTACACAGAAGTTCCAGCACAGAACAGACCATTCAGCCCAACTGGTCCATGCCAGTATTTATGCTCCACTCATAGAATAGTACAGCACAGGAGGAGGCCATTCGGCCCATCGAGTCTGTGCCGGCTCTTTCGAACAGCTATCAAATTAATCCCACTCCCCCGCTCTTTCCCCAATCCCTGCAATTTTTTCTCCTTCAGGTATTTATCCAATTCTCTTTTGAAAGCTACTATTTAATCTGTACCCACCACCCTGTCGGGCAGTGCATTCCAAATCCTAACACCTGTTGCCTAAAAAAGAACATAAGAACATAAGAAATAGGAGCAGGAGTAGGCTATACGGCCCCTCAAGCCTGCTCCGCCATTCAATAAGATCATGGCTGATCTGATCATGGACTCAGTTCCGCTTCCCTGCCCGCTCCCCATAACCCCTTATTCCCTGATCGGTTAAGAAACTGTCTATCTCTGTCTTAAATATATTCGATGTCCCAGCTTTCACAGTTCTCTGAGGCAGCGAATTCCACAGATTTACAACCCTCTGAGAGAAGAAATTCCTCCTCATCTCAGTTTTAAATGGGCGGCCCCTTATTCTAAGATTATGCACCCTAGGTCTAGTCTCCGCTATCAGTGGAAACATCCTCTCTGTATCCACCTTGTTAAGCTCCCTCATAATCTTATACATTTCGATAATCACCTCTCATTCTTCTGAACTCCAATGAGTAGAGGCCCAACCTACTCAACCTTTCCTCATAAGTCACCCCCTCATCTCCGGAATCAACCTAGTGAACCTTCTCTGAACTGCCTCCAAAGCAAGTGTATCCTTTCCTAAATATGGAACCAAGGCTGTACGCAGTATTCCAGGTGTGGCCTCACCAATACCCTGTATAACTGTAGCAAGACTTCCGTGTTTTTATACTCGATCCCCATTGGCCTTCCTGATCACTTGCTGTAGCTGCATATTAACCTTTTGTGTTTCATGCACCAGGACCCCCAGGTCTCGCTGTGCTGCAGCACTTTGCAATTTTTCTCCATTGGAATAATAACTTGCTCCTCGATTTTTTTCTGCCAAAGTACATGACCTTACACTTTCCAACATTATACTCCATCTGCCAAATGTTTGCCCACTCACTTAGCCTGTCTATGTCCTTTTGCAGTTTTTTTTGTGTCCTCCTCACACATTGCTTTTCCTCCCATCTTTGTATCGTCAGCAAACTTGGCTACGTTACACTCGATCCCTTCATCCAAGTTGTTAATATAGATTGAAATAGTTGGGGTCCCAGCACTGATCCCTGCGGCACCCCACTAGTTACTGATTGCCAACCCGAGAATGAACCATTTATCCCAACTCTCTGTTTTCTGTTAGTCAGCCAATCCTCTATCCATGCTAATATATTACCCCCAACCCCGTGAACTTTTATCTTGCACAGTAACCTTTTATGTGGCACCTTGTCAAATGCCTTCTGGAAGTCCAAATACACCACATCCACTGGTTCCCCTTTATCCACCCTGTCCGTTACATCCTCAAAGAACTCCAGCAAATTTCCCCTTCACAAATCAATGCTGACTCTGCCTGACTGAATTATGCTTTTCCAAATGACCTGCTACTGTTTCTTTAATAATGGACTCTAGCATTTTCCCAGCCACAGATGTTAGGCTAACTGGTCTATTGTTTCCTGATTTTTGTCTGCCTCCTTTTTTAAATAGGGGCGTTACATTTGCAGTTTTCCAATCTGCTGGGACCTCCCCAGAATCCAGGGAATTTTGGTAAATTACAACCAATGCATCCACAATCCCTGACGCTACTTCTCTTAAGACCCTAGGATGCAAGCCATCAGGTCCAGGGGATTTATCCGCCTTTTGTCCCATTATCTTACTAAGTACCACCTCCTTAATGATTGTGATTGTGATTGTGTTAAGTACATTGCCTCCTAAAGCCCTTCGACTATCCACTGTTGGGATATTTTTAGTGTCCTCTGCCGTAAAGACTAATACAAAATAATTGTTCAGAGTTTCTGCCATCTCCATGTTCCCCATTACTAATTCCCCGGTCTCGTCCTCTAAGGGACCAACATTTACTTCAGCCATTCTTTTCCTTTTTATATACCTGTAGAAACTCTTGCTATCTGTTTTTATATTTCGTGTCTGTGACGGTGTATATGCTCCACATGAGCCTCCTCCCACGCCTCTTCATCTCACCCCATCAACAGATCCTTCTATTCCTTTCTCCCTCTTGTGATTATCTAGCTTCTTTTCGATCAGCGCAGACACGATGGGCTGAATGGCCTCCTCCTGCGTCGTAAATTTCCCACAATACAACAGTGACTACACTCCAAAAGTACTTCATTGGCTGTAATGCGCTTTGAGACATCCTGAGGTTGTGAAAGGGGCTATATAAATGTAAGTCTTTCTTTCTTTTACTCCTTAAATGCATCTATATTATTCGCCTCAGCGAGTTCCACATTCTCACCACTATCTGTGTAAAGAAGTTTCTCCTGAATTCCTTATCGGATTTATTGTTGACTCTCTTGTACTTATATCCCCCTAATTAGTGATCTGAAGCAGGAAAGCTCTGACTAGATTTCTCTGCCGCTCCCCTCCCCCACACCGCCCCCCCCCCCGCTCTAGCCCAGAGAGGGGCGCTGTGGCCAGTTGCATTGGAGAATTTTGACTATGAGGGAAGATTGGATAGGCTGGATTTGTTTTCTTTGGAGCAGAAGAGGCTGAGGGGAGACCTGATTGAGGTGTATAAAATTATGAGGGGCCCAGATACATTGGATAGGAAGGACCTGTTTCTCTTAGCAGAGGGGTCAACAACCAGAGTGCATAGATTTAAAGTAGTTGGGGTGAGGTATAGAGGCGATATGAGGGTAAATTCCTTCACCCAGAGGGTGATGGGGGTCTGGAACTCACTGCCTGAAAAGGTGGTAGATGCAGAAACCCTCACCACATTTAAAAAGTACTTGGATATGCACTTGAAGTGCCGTAATCTACAGAGCTACGGACCAAGAGCTGGAAAGTGGGATTAGGCTGGATAGCTGTTGGTCGGCCGGCGCAGACATGATGGGCTGAAATGGCCTCCTTCCGCGCAGTAAATTTCTATGATTCTATGGACTGACTGCAGCTTCACCTGAGATCAGCTAATTCAGCAAAGATCGAAGTCCAATCCCTGACCTTCGGGTCTGTTTGGCTCAGGCGTGGAAACGCCTTTAACTGCTGGCGGAATCACGACATCGGCAATTATTTGCCTGTTTTGAAATCAAGAGACAGGAGTGAATATCGATGGTTAAAAGCTATCGTTTCTCAGGTAATATATTGCTCTCCATATGTCTGGGTGATGGTTTTGACAATGTTGCATGAATGAATCAATAGATCTATGCTGGGCAGTATTCATATGTAGATCAACATCAGACAGGAAATTTTGCAATGTGCAAAAATGGCATTCTTTTGCCCCCAACATTACAGTTGGCATTTAACTCCTAAAGTGTTGCATGCATCCCACAGCCTGGGTCACCAGTTCCTGTGTCTCCTGTTTGAATTCAGCAAAAGGCCATTATTTGTTCAAATTCCTCTTCCTCTAAACACGATCGTGAATCTCCCTGATGTGTTAACCAGACCTGGGACCCTCGGCAATTTGGCCCAGACCCATGTTCGCTCAGGTATGCAAGGCGCTACGAGATGACTGAGTGCTGGAGCCTTGTAGTGCAGGGGTCAGTGGTGTAACACCCACACCCCCACCCACCTCCCAACCACCACCCCCCCTCCACCGCCCCCCGCCCCCCCCCTCCCCCGCACTACAACAGACCAGGGAAGAGACAGAACTTTTTTATTCCTTCTGTTGTGTTTTGAACATTTAATCATAAAATCATAGAAATTTATGGCACAGAAGGAGGCCATTCGGCCCATCATGTCTGTGCCGGTCGAAAAAGAGCTATTCAGCCTAATCCCGCTTTCCAGTTCTTGGCCCATAGGTTATGGCACTTCAAGTGCGTATTCTAAATACGAAGCGGCCGAAATTGCCCACCGCTGGAAACGGGGTGCACCTACCCTGTTTCTGTTGATTTTACCGACGTGGTGGATGCGGTGGCCTCTTGAGCGAAATTCCGCTCTTTGGCTTTTTTCCGGCGGACATAATGGGGGCGGATGTGCGGCAGTGAGCGGAAGATCGCACACTAGAGGGGCGGAAGTTGGGGGGGGCGGGCGGAGTGGCCGCCGTCACACATCAGCGTAGCGCTGATGATGTCATCACAGCGCCGCGTCACCACATCTCTCCCCTTCACTTAAAGGGGAGAGTCTGCGCGATTCTTTAAGTTCAGTCCACCGGGCCATCGGGGAGGGTTTTGGCCCAAGAGGGTGGTGCCAGGCTGCTTGTTAGCGGCCTGGCCGAACCTGGGGAGGGGGCAGCAGTAGGTCCTCCCCTTTAATGGGATCCACACCACCATTTTACAAGGACTACAGCCTCATTGCACCAGCAAAAAAAAGCAGCTTTTGGCACCGCGCAGCGGGAGCAAGATTTTTTCATCGGAATTTCACCATCAGGTGACGCACTCTGATGACGCACTTAGGACGGATCGGCAGCAGCAGAGTGGTAATAGGGGGAGCGGGTCACCGCTGGGACACCGCAGGATTTTTCAAAATGGCGGGCATTCCACGAGAAGTCGGCGGCCATTGCACTCCGCAGCGTGACCGCTGATTCCCAGCGGTAACAGGCCTCGAGGGAACAGACAATTTCGGCCCCTAAGTGTCAGCTGTGGCTCAGTGGGTAGAACATTCACCTCTGAGTGGGAAGGTTGTGGGTTCAAATCCCACTCCAGTGACTTGAGCACATAAATCTAAGCTGACATTCCAATGCAATGCTGAGGGAGCGCTGCACTGTCGGAGATGCCGTCTTTCGGATGAGACATTAAACCGAGGCCCCGTCAGGTGGACGTAAAAGATCCCACGACATTATTTCGAAGAAGAGCAAGGAAGTTATCTTTGGTATCCTGGCCAATGTTTATTCCTCAATCAATATAACAAAAAAAACAGATTATCTAGTCATTGCATTTCCCACATTACAACAGTGACTACACTCCCATAAAGTACCTCACTGGCTGTAAAGCGCTTTTAGATATCCAGTGGTCGTGAAAGGTGCTATATAAATGCAAATCTTTCTTTTTCTTTTAAAATTGATGATGGTTTCTGCCTCTATCACCTTTTCAGGCAGTGAGTTCCAGACCAGGTTGTTCTCAGGAAGGTCCTGAGCCAAGACCGGGTGATGACAATTGTTGACCATTTTGACTTCAACTCAACCTGGAACCTTAAATTTGCATCATTTAGTCATTCGAAGTAGCCAATGCCAGGGAAAAGTGGCCATGGCAGCATTATGGCTGTATTGGGTCATTTGTGTACAGGTTCTGTAAGAATTCGGCGAAAACATCGACAGCAAAAGCATACTTTTGGACTTAAACTTTTGGACATTGCTTTAATTTGGCTGTTACTGCACAAGGGCAGACAACCTGATGTGGGACAGTTCCAAACATGTCCCACAGGAATACATATCAGGTGGGCAGGAATCAATGGCTGAAATGGCAGGAAGATGGTTGATGGGGAAGGCTCTTTGTCATGTGACAAATGAGAGATTGAGAGTAAAAGTGAGAGATCAAGACATCTGGTCGGTGCTCAAGATACAAAGAAAGCTTTTCGACCACCCAGACTTGTTGGAGCCTTATCGAGGAAACAGCCCGGTAACCAAGGAACAGGCCGAAGACATGATTTTGCTCTTTCGCTGGTACTGCCTTAGCAAAGGACAGTTGAACTTTTGGCGCGAGAAGAAGCATTTTGCAGGTATAAGAGTGGCAGGTTTTGGCTGCCATCTCGCTCTCTCTCTCTCTCCTCTTCTACGCTTACTTGCTTCGTTCAATGCACAAGGACTGAGCACGCCGTCTGAGATGGAGAGAAAACACCGTCTCCGAGCAAAGAGAGCCTCGCTATTTTGACTGGGAAGCTAACCTTGAGACTGGACTTGAATACCACAGATTGGTACAGAACCAGAAGATACGCCTCATCGGGAGAAGCAGCGAGTAAGTCAGAGGGGTAATTGATGAGCATTTATCTCAGCCCACGCATCTTTAAGACCACCGCATAGTGTGAAGGGTTGTCATGTGTCCCAACCAATCCTTAGGGGTTTAGTGGGGAAGTGTTTGCACGGATCGTAAGCATAAGCACAATTCTGTTGGACAGATTTGGTAGTGCACTTTAGAGTCTGATCAGAGGTGTTTTAGTCGTGGGTACTTCGCGTTAGGGGCCTGTTCAGACGGGCCAGGGTTGTGTGTTGGACTGTGTTTGTTTGCTTTACACCACCAGGTGCGTTTTACTGGGTGTAGGTGTGTGCTTTAACTTAAATAAAAGCATTGTGATGGTTGAGACCGAAAGATCTGGCTATAACTGTGTATTTCTGTTCACTACTATTCCGGTGTCACCAGGGGGTGATTCGAAACCACCAAGGGCAAAACCACTTACAATTCTCAGAATAATCAGGAACATCTCATACTGGAGAAAACAAAAACTGGTACTGAATTCCAGCACACTTACTAATGTGGTAAATTCAAATATATTGTACAAACCTTTGTTTGGTTTGATTGCTCAAGTGTATTTAACAATGATGGTTCGATCTTCTCATCGTGTATTTGTATAGATAGTAAGTGTGGAGGTGAATCATAAAGACCAAGCGGTTCCAGGTTGGTTTCTAGCCTGTGCGGAGTCCCTCATCCATACCTTTGTTACCTCTAGACTTGATTATTCCCATATCATAGGCAGTCCCTCGGAATCGAGGAAGACTTGCATCCACTCTAAAAGTGAGTTCTCAGGTGGCTGAACAGTCCAATGCAGGAATTACAGTCTCTGTCACAGGTGGGACAGACATTGGTTGAAGGAAAGGGAGGGTGGGGAGTCTGGTTTGCCGCACGCTTCTTCCGCTGCCTGCACTTGGTTTCTGCATACTCTCGATGATGAGACTCGAGGTGCTCAGTTCCCCCCCGGATGCTCTTCCTCCACTTTGGGTGGTTTTGGGCCAGGGATTCCCAGGTGCCGGTGGTGATGTTGCACTTTATCAAGGAGGCTTTGAGGGTGTCCTTGAAACGTTTCCTCTGCCCACCTGGGGCTCGCTTGCCGTGTAGGAGTTCCGAGTTGAGCGCTTGCTTAGGGAGTCTCGTGTCGAGCATGCGGATGATGTAGCCCACCCAGAAGAGCTGGTCAAGTGTGGTCAGTGTTTCAATGCTGGGGATGTTGGCCTGAGCAAAAACACTGAATTTGGTGAGTCTATCCAGTGGATTTGCAGGATCTTGTGGGGGCAGCGTCGGTGGTACTTCTCCAGCGCTTTGAGATGTCTGCTGTATATGGTCCACGTCTCTAAGCCATATAGGAGGGTGCGTATCACTACTGTCAGATTTGAGGGCCTGGTCTTCAAACACTCTCTTCCTCAGGCGACCAATGGTTGCGCTGGCGCACTGGGGGCGGTGTTGGACCTCATCATCGATGTCTGCCCTTGCTGATAGTAGGCTCCCAAGGTTTGGAAAATGGTCCACATTGTCCAAAGATTTTGATGACTGGGGGAACAGTGCTGTGTGGCGGGGTCAGGTTGGTGGAGGACCTTTGTCTTACAGATGTTTAGCGTTAAGGCCCATGCTTTCGTACACCTCAGTGAAGATGTTGACGATAGCTTGGAGTTCGGCCTCTGAGTGTGTGTAGACACAAGTGTCGTTCGTGTACTGTAATTCGATGACAGAGGATGTGACGACCTTATATCTAGGTTGGAGGCGACGAAGGTTGAACAGGTTCCCATTGGTTCTATAGTTTACTTCCACTCCAGCGGGGAGCTTGTTGTGAGTGAGATGGAGCATTGCAGCAAGGAAGATCGAGAAAAGTGTTGGTGCAATGACGCAGCCCTGCTTGACCTCAGTCTGGACGTGGATCTGTGGTGGATCCGTTGGTCAGGATCATGGCTTGCATGTCATCGTGGAGCAGGCAGAGGATGGTGACGAACTTTTGGAGCAGCCGAAATGGAGGAGGACACTCCATAGTCCCTCGCGGCTGACAGTGTCAAAGGCCTTTGTGAGGTCAAAGAAGGCCATGTACAAAGGTTGATGCTGTTCCCTGCATTTCTCTTGTAATTGTCGCGCGGTGAAGATCATGTCCATTGTACCCTTCAGTGAACGGAATCCACATTGTGAGGATCTCTTCAGCCACAGGAAGAAGATAGTTGAGGAGGATTCTTGAGATGACTTTCCCAGTGGCCGACAGCGGGGAGATTCCTCTGTAGTTATCGCAGTCGGACTTGTCCACTTTTTTGAAGATGATCACAATTATGGCATCTCTGAGATCTCCCGGCATGCTCTCCTCCTTCCAGATAAGAGAGATGAGGTCATGCATATGTGCCAATAGTGCTTCTCCGCCATACTTTAGTGCCTCGGCAGGGATTCCATCTGCTCCTGAGGCCTTGTTGTTCTTGAGCTGGCAGATGGCCTTTTCTACTTCGTGCATGGCTGGGGTTTTGCTGAAATGGTGGCGGGTAGGATGCTATGGGATGGAGTTGAGGACACTTGTGTCGAAGGCAGAGTCTTGGTTAAAGAAATTTTCAAAGTGCTCCTTCCAGCGGGCCATGACTGCCTCGGTGTCCTTAATGAGTGCCTCTCCATTCTTGGCCAGCAGTGGGGTGGGGCTTTGGGTGCTTGGGCCGTAGGTGGTCTTGACTGTGCTGAAGAATCCTCGCATGTCATGGTTGTCGGCCAGCTGCTCCATCTCCTGTGCTTTCTCCACCTACAATCTACTCTTTAGGTCCTCAGTTTTTTGTTGGACCTCGGCCTTCAGCTGCCTGTAGAGCTGCTTTGCTGCTCCCGAGTTGGGTTACTGATTAAATTCAGAAATGCCTTGCACTTGCGGCTTATTAGCTCCTGGATCTCCTTGTCATTCTCGTCAAACCAGTCTCGTGTTTTCTGGTTGAGTGACTGAGCGTCTCTTTGCAGGCCTTGAGGCCAGACCAGGCGATGTGGGCACTCTGCGTCTCAGGATCATCGAGAGTCGCCAGGTTGGCAGTGAGACGCTGGCTGTATAGGGCTTTCTTAACTGGGTCTTTGAGTGTTCCGGCGGTGATTTTTCTGTGGCATTGTTTCTGTTGTCGCTGCTGTTTTGGGGCTATATTGATGGTGGGATCCCATCATCGGCAACTAGGCCCATACAGCAGAGCCTGGTCTCCAGTCATCTCAGATTCCTTTGCCACTAGACCAAGACCTTGCTCTGTCAAGCCCGTGTGATAGCCGGTGTGCAACGGCCACCCCATGATAAAAGAGCTCACGCACAGGCATCTTCCACCCTTCAAAATGAAGTTCGGGACCTGGAACATCAGGACCCTCGTGGACAACTCCAACAGCGACAGACCGGAATGCTGCACCGCATCGTTGCCCGGGAACTTAGACGCTTCGACATCGACATCGCCACCCTAAGCAAGACCCGGCGGGCAGGGGCAGGCCAGCTCAAAGAACAAGGTGGTGATTACACCTTCTCCTGGAAAGACAAACCAGAGGAAGAACACCGCCTTCATGGGATTGGCTTCGCCATCAAGAATGAGCTGGTCGGCCACCTCAGAGATTCCACCTGCGGGATAAGCGAACGTCTCATGACTCTTCGGCTCACCCTAGCCGAGAACCAGTGCACCACAGTCATCAGCGCATACACCCGACGCAACAGAGGAGACCAAAGAGGAATTCTACTCCAGCCTCGAACATTCCTTGTCCTGAGTTCCCATGGACGACAAGCTGACCCTCCTTGGCGACTTCAACAACAGAGTCGGTAAGGACACAGACCTCTGTGGGGAGTGTTGATCAGCAGAGAGGGGGTAGGGAAAACCAACTCCAGCAGCACCCTGCTCCTGATAAAATGCCTAGAACATGACCTTGTCATCACCAACACCTTGTTCCATCATAGGGACATGTACAAGGCATCATGGCAACACCCTCGCTCCAATCTCTGGCATCTGCTAGACTACGTCATTGTCCGAGCAAGGGACCGCAAGGACGTGCGCATCACCCACGCCATGGCAGGAGCTGAGTTGTCACCTGTGCTCATTTCTACTTCTGTGGCTCGGTATCAAATTTTTAAAGCTCGTAACGTTCCTGTGAAGCCCCTTGGGACGTTCCACTTCGTTAAAAGCACTATATAAATACAAGTTGTTGTTGTTGGTCTCCATGCAGTGCAGGAGTTAGGGCAGCACGACTAGCCCCACCCTCTTTACTTATGGAAGAAAAACGATCAGCCAAAGTTCTGGCGCTATCCTGCGAGAAAGAATGTCATGTGTGCCTCGCTCATTAATGAGCATCTTGTCACATCAGGATAGACTTGGCACATCTTTGCCATGTAAAGCGGTTCAGTTGCCATAATTCTATATGTGTGTAATTCAGCGAGTTTGCATTTACATGCATTGAACATAAGAACATAAGGAGCAGGATTAGGCTATTCGGCCCCTCGAGCCTGTCCGCCATTCAATGAGATCATGGCTGATCTTCGACCTCAGCTCCACTTTCCCACCCAATCCCCATATCCCTTGCTTCCCTTAATATCCAAAAATCTATCGATCTCTGTCTTGAATATAAATGACTGAGCCTCCACAGCCCTCTGGGGTAGAGAATTCTAAAGATTCACCACCCTCTGAGTGAAGACATTTCTCCTTATCTCAGTCCTAAATGGCCGACCCCTTATTCTGAGACAGTGACCCCTGGTTCTAGACTCCCCAGCCAGGGGAAACATCCTCCCTGCATCTACCCTGTCAAGCTCTGTAAGAATTGTGTATGTTTCAATTAGATCACCCCTTGAATTAAACCAACCTCTGAGCATTCGTGGAGAATGGGTAAAGCACCGATTAAACCACGAATTGAAGGACGCACCTGTCTAAAGGTAAGCCATGCTGGTCATTTTATTTTGCTTTTAGCCAGCTTTCAAGTAAGGCTTCATACCTCCTCCTGTCATATGCCTTCTATATAGTCTCTGCTCAATACGAACCTAACGATTAATATTGACTATGACAAATCCAGCGTTGAAATTTCCCACTTTTGTTTCTCTAAAACTAGGAATATTCCATCGTACGCACTCCTGCTTCTGCCTACATTCTCGCTGTGCTGAGATCAAGCGTCACTCATGTCATGTATCTTACATTATTATATATAACTGTATCCCAACATGCTATACATGACTGTAATAAGATATGACCTGTAACCACCAGCATACCTTACCACCGGGGGTGCACTTGCAAGAGACAGGTATATAAGCACAGGTCTCAGGCAAGTGCAGCATTCCAGAGCTGTGAAATAAAGGTGCAGGTCCAGAGTGATCCTGACTTCACTACATGCCTCGTGTGAATCTGTACTGAGGGGACAGGACTTTACAACTCAGTTCCACTAGGTACATGGAGCAGGCATCACCGAGGCACACTGTAGCGTCAGACCCAACATTGCCAACTGAGTGGGGCAGTTTGGTGGCAAACTGTTCCTAATGAAGCAGAGAATCACCACAAACATGGCTCAGAGAGCCCCTCCACACCGTTTTCACTCTCAGTCTTGGTACTCAACGGCCAATGCTCAGGTGGTCGACCCAACTAAAGAAAGAAAGACTTGCATTTATATAGCGCCGTTCATGACCACCGAACATCTCAAAGTGCTTTACAACCAATGAAGTACTTTTGGAGTGTAGTCACTGTTGTAATGTAGAAAATGCAGCAGCCAATTTGCGCTCAGCAAGCTCCCACAAACAGCAATGTGATAATGACTGGATAATCTGTTTTTGTTATGTTGATTGAGGGATAAATATTGGCCCAGGGCACCGGGGAGAATGCACCCTGCTCTTCTTTGAACTAATGCCATGGGATCTTTTACATCCATCTGAGAGAGCAGATGGCGCCTTGTTTTAACGTCTCAATCAAAAGACAACACCTCTGACAGTGCAGCACTCCCTCAGCACTGCAGTGGAGAGTCAGCTAAGATTTTTTGTGCTCAAGTCCTCTGACTCAGAGGTGAGTGTGCTACCCACTTTAACTATTTTTCTGATGGTTTGTTCTTCTCGTGGTCCTGGATATCTCCCAGCCCAGATTGGCTGTTTGCGCCATGGCTTCTGGTGAATGGACTCTCCCTCAAAACCCACCAAAACGTTGGCTTTCATTGCCGTGTAGTAAATTGTTAGCAGGCAAAGACCATAAACACTGGGCGAGAAAATCCTGTCTGCTCCTGCTTGCTGCAAAGCCCCGCAAACTCAGGGTGCTTGCTCCAGCGAGAGCTGACGCAGGGCAGGGTGATTAAACATTCCTGCGGCAACTCCACTCACAAAATCTCCAGGTTAGCAAAAAGCACACTGAAGCTCTGAGCCGAGTTCTAGTTGATTGAGCTGATCAGGTTCTTGAAGAACTTCCTGTAACGATGTACCATAGAGTTATCTTAATGGGAGAGTAACAAATATGACATTGGATCCTTTCAACCCTACATGTTGGTTGGTTATCAGTTACCTGCACAACCAAGGAATTAAGATACAGATCAGCCATGGTCTAATCGAATGGCAGTACAGTCTCGATAGGCTGAATGGCCTCCTCCTGTTCCTATGTTCCGATGTAACCATGGAAGTCAGAGCCACTTCATGGAGTCAGCCTCTGAAGAGATTGGTGCACAGCCATTGTTTCACTCAAGGCTCTCCCCAACATTCATCATCATCATAGGCAGTCCCTCAAACGAGGATGACTTGCTTCCACGAGTTCACAGATGTTTCAATGAAGGACCCGATATTCCAGTCCTGAACTCCAATTGAGGGGGTGGAAGATGCCTGTGTGTGGATTTTTTTAACGAGTGGTGACCGTTGCACATCAGCCACCACACGGGCTTGACAGAGCTAGGCCTTTATCCAGTGGCAAGGGTTAACCAGGACAACTAGAGACCTGCTCTGCTGCACGGATCTAGTGCACACACATATCGCAGTGTGGACTGGCCCATGCTGCCCCTGGGCCCTCGGCTCTTCTGGGCCCCACGCCCTCATTTGATGCAACTCCACCACGATCTCTCGCAGCTCCTCCGCCACCATCTCTCGTCGCTCCTCAGCTACGATCTCTCGTTGCTCCTCCGCCACAATCTCTCGCCGATCCCCCGCCATGATCTCTCGCCGATCCCCCGCCATGATCTCTCGCCACTCCTCCGCCACGATCTCTCGCCGCTCCTCCACCACAATCTCTCTCCGATTCCCCACCACGATCTCTCGCCGATCCCCCGCCATGATCTCTCGCCACTCCTCCGCCATGATCTCTCGCCACTCCTCCGCCACGATCTCTCGCCGCTCCTCCACCACAATCTCTCTCCAATCCCCCACCACGATCTCTCACCACTCCTCCACTGTACATATGCCCCACCGATATTCCTGCCCACACTCCAAACGGTGAGCTGGGTTTTGATGACGTCACCCAGTTGCTCACCTTGAAATCGTCGCACACTTAGAGCTGCTCGCCCGACCTGCGGAGGTGTTCTCTCGCAGGTCGGGCTATAAAAGAGCTGGAGCGGCGGGCCCTGAACACCGTGGCCCACCAACCTGTGAGAGAACAGCTCCGCAGCTGCTCCAAGTGTGCAATGATTTTGAGGCAAACACTGTTGTGGGGAAGCTGCCTGCAGTTAGAAGACTCTGACTGGCAATATCTCTGGGGTCTACCCAGACAATCTCTATGCAAACAACAAGAATAATTTGCATTTATATAGTGCCTTTGACATAGTGAAACGTCCCAAGGCGCTTCACAGCAGCGTTATCAAACAAAATTTGACACCGAGCCACATAAGGAGATATTCAGACAGGTGGAAGCTTGGTCAAAGAGGTAGGTTTTAAGGAGCGTCTTAAAGGAGGAAAGAGAGGCGGAGAGGTTGAGGGACTCCACAGCAGCCTGGACAGTACCAAAAGCAAGTTCAATGCCTTGAGGCCTTGGGCCAGTTCCTATAATCTCGTGTTTCAGGGGGTTGAGGTGTCGGGGGCAATGGAGGGAGCATCTTCTGACCTCTGCACCTGATAAATCCTTTTATGTTTTCCAGATGCAAGAAAGGAGGGCCTTTTTTTTCTGGAGCTGTGGTGGACCTTGCAAATGAGATATCATCCTCCTGACGTCCTATGTGTCTTACATGGTGTTTGGATACCGATCTGGTCTCTGGGATCTGAACGAAGACGCTTCAAATGGGATTATTTGGATTGTTTACACCAGGACGTAATTCAAGGTAAGTACTGGGTGCCTCGAGTATTGATACCCTCCCTGCCCACTGTATTTTTCTTCTATAAACTTTAAACTTTTCTAGTAAGCTATTTAATCACTCATTTGTTAATTCTGTTGCCCAGAGTCCGGAAGGTTCCAAGCAATGTTCACTTTAATTCCATTTTTTGGCGCGTGGCCCCTTTAAGTGGCTGCGCGGTCCATTCAAAATAATGCGCATGTGCAGCTTTTCCGATCTGGAAGTGGGTGAGCCGGCTGCGTGGGAGTCCAGGACGCTGCACAGACATGTGGCTGTGCAACTTAAAGGGACATTGGTCCCAAGTGCAATCCTCAGTCTGTGCTGAGCTGGGACAGTCTTAGGGACAATGCACCCGGGGGGAACTTATATTTTAGCACCATTTCTTTGAGTTTAAGTCTGTGGTAGAATTCGCGAAAGTTTCAGAAATAAGGCAGTCATCTCATAAAATTTTTATAATTTAAATAATAAATGATAGAAGTCATAAAAAATTAGATTGTAGCCAAGTGACAAATAAACTAAACATTATACTAATAAATAACAATAACGAATAAAAAACTCTGCTCACTAAGATATTTTGAGCCACATTATTCTCAACAGACAGGATGGCTGGTGAAGATTGTCGCCTGTCATCTCCCATAGTCAATCGCAAATGCCTTTTTATGAGCTTCAACTTTGAGAAGCTCCCTTGACTGCTCACCACCAATACGGGCATGGTTAATGGGCTCCTGAGTGCTATCCATCGCCATGGATACGGGCACGGTTAAGGGGGTCCTGAGTGCTATCCATCACCATGGATACGGGCACGGTTAAGGGGGTCCTGAGTGCTATCCATCGCTATGGATACGGGCACGGTTAAGGGGGTCCTGAGTGCTATCCATCACCATGGACACGGGCACGGTTAACGGGATCCTGAGTGCTATCCATCACCATGGACACGGGCACGGTTAACGGGGTCCTGAGTGCTATCCATCGCTATGGATACGGGCACGGTTAAGGGGGTCCTGAGTGCTATCCATCGCTATGGATACGGGCACGGTTAAGGGGGTCCTGAGTGCTATCCATCGCTATGGATACGGGCACGGTTAAGGGGGTCCTGAGTGCTACCCATCACCATGGATACGGGCACGGTTAAGGGGGTCCTGAGTGCCATCCATCACCATCAATACGTTGCGACTGTTCTAACCACCTGACCAGTCCACTGATATCTTCCTGCAGTCCGCAGCTTTCTTCTTCATTATCAACCACACGGTTAACTTTTGTATAATCTGCAAACTTTTTAATCATACCCCCTACATTCAAGTCTAAATCATTGATATATACCACAAAAAGGAAGGGACCCAGCACTGAGCCTTGTGGAACCCCACTGGAAACAGCCTTCCAGTCACAGCACCCATTGACCATTACCCTTTGCTTCCTGCCTCTGGGCCAATTTTGGATCTAACTTGACACTTTGCCTTGGATCCCATGGGCTTTTACTTTCGTGACCAGTCTGCCATGTGGGACCTTATCAAAAGCCTTGCTAAAATCCATATATACTACATCGTACGCACTATCCTCATCGACCCTCTTGGTTACCTCCTCAAAAAATTCAATCAAGTTAGTATGACACAACCTTCCCTTAACAAATCCATGCTGACTGTCCTTGATTAACCCGTGTCTCTCTAAATGAAGATTTATCCTGACCCTCATAACTTTTTCCAATAATTTTCCCACCACCGAGGTTAGGCTGACTGGCCTGTATTTACTGGGTCTATCCCTTTCTCCCTTTTTAAACAAAGGTACCAAGTTAGCAGTCCTCCAGTCCTCCAGCACCACACCTGTAGCCAGAGAGGATTGGAAAAAGATGGCCAGAGCCTCTGCTATTTCCTCTCTTGCTTCCCTTAACAGCCTGGGATACATTTCATTCAGGCATGGGGGTTTATCTACTTTCAAAGATGTTAAACCCCTTAATACCTCCTCTCTCACTACGTTTATTTAATGTAATATTTCACGCTCCTCCTCCCTGACTGCAAACGTTTGCATCACCCCTCTCTTTTGTGAAAACAGACGCAAAGTTTTCATTAAGAATCCTATCCACTTCTTCCACATTCACACAGGTTACCTTTATGGTCCTTAATAGGCCCTACTCTTTCTTTAGTTATCCTTTTGCTCTTAATGTATTTAGAAAACATCTTTGGGTTTTCCTTGATTTTACTTGCCAACATTTTTTCATGCTCTCTCTTTGCTTTACTAATTTCCTTTTTAATTACACCCCTGCATTTTCTATACTCCTCCAGGGTTTCTGCAGTATTGAGCCCTCGGTGTCTGTCATAAGCCTCCCTTTTTTCTTTATCCTATCCTGTATGCCCATTGACATCTAGATTTGTTAGTCCCGCCATTTTTCTTTAAGGGAACATACTTGCTCTGAACCCTCACTATCTCCTCCTTGAATGCGTCCTACTGCTGTGACACTGATTTACCCTCCAGTAGCTGTTTCCAGCCCACTATGGCTAAATCACATCTCAGCTCAGTAAATTGGCTTTTCCCCAATTGAGAACTTTTATTCTTAGTCCATCTTTGTCCTTTTCCATAACTACCCTAAATCTAACTGAATTATGATCACTAGCACCAAAATGCTCTCCCACTGATACCTCTTGCACCTGCCCAGCTTCATTCCCTAAAACCATGTCCAGAACTGCCCCCTCCCTTGTTGGACTTGTTACGTACTGGCTAAAAAAGTTCTCTTGAGTGCATTTTAGGAATTCTGCACCCTCTATACCCTTCACACTAATTTTATCTCAGTTAATATTAGGGTAGTTGAAATCCCCTAATATTACTGCCCTATAGTTTCTGCACTTGCCATGGCTGACACTTATGCTCTGCACAGTTAGACTTTAACAATTCAATGGCTACACAATGCCAGTTTAAGTACTTTATTAGATTCATGAGTGGTCTTGACTGGTTTATCCAGAAACCATAACGTTGAATGTCAGTAGTCCTGTCACTCAATGAACAAGCAGTTTCTTCACCATCCCCCTCTGCAGGCCTCACAGATTATTACACCTCTGGTATCTGCTGGACGCCACGACAGTCACAGTTTCTCCGATACATCAGGAGCGGTTCAACCCTTGAGAACACGATGCATCACTCCCAAGTCACCCCCATCCATGCCTTTGTTATCTCTAGACTTGACTATTCCACGCACTCCTGGCCGCCTCCCACATTCTACCCTATGTAAACTTGAGGTGATTCAAAACTCGGCTGCCCGTGTCCTTACATGCACCAAGTTTCACTCACCCATCACACTCCATGCTCGCTGACCTACATTGGCTCCTGATTAAACAATGCCTCAATTTAAAAATTCTCATCCTTATTTTTGAAATCCCTCCGTGTCCTCACCTCTCCCTATCTCTGTAATCTCCTCCAGCCTCACAACCCCCAAGATGTCTGCGTTCCTCTAATTCTGCTCCCTTGAGCATTCCTGATTATAATCGCTCAACCATTGGTGGCTGTACCTTCTGTTGCCTGGATCCTAAGCTCCATAATTCCCTGCCTAAACCTCTCCACCTCTACCTTTCTCTCATAAGAACATAAGAAATAGGAGCAGGAGTAGGCCATTTGGCCCCTGGAACCTGCTCCGCCATTTAATAAGATCATTGCTGATCTGATCATGGACTCAGCTCCGCTTCCCTGCCCGCTCCCCATAATCCTTTATTCCCTTATCACTCAAAAATCTGTCTATCTCCGCCTTAAATATATTCAATGACCCAGCCTCCACAGCTCTATAGGGCAGAGAATTTCATAGATTTACAACCCTCTAGAGAAGAAATTCCTCCTTATCTCAGTTTTAAATGGGCGGCCCTAATTCTGAGACTATGTCTCCTAGTTTTAGTTTCCCCTATGAGTGGAAATATCCTCCCTGCATCCACCTTGTCAAGCCCCCTCATTATCTTATATGTTTCAATAAGATCACCTCTCATTCTTCTGAACTCCAATGAGAATAGGCTCAACCTACTCAACCTATCCCCCTCATCTCTGGAATCAACCTAGTGAACCTTCTCTGAACTGCCTCCAATGCAAGTATATCCTTCCTTAAATACGGGGACCAAAACTATATGCAGTACTCCAGGTGTGGCTTCACCAATACTATGTACAGTTATAGCATGACTTCTCTGCTTTTATACTCTTTCCCCTTGCAATAAAGGCCAACATTCCATTTGCCTTCCTGATTACTTGCTGTACCTGCATACTAACTTTTTGTGTTTCATGCACAAGGACCCCTAGGTCTCTCTGGACTGCAACACTTTGCAATTTTTCTCCATTTAAATTATAATTCGCTTTTCTATTTTTTCTGCCAAAGTGGATAACCTCATATTTTCCCACATTTTACTCCATCTTTCGAATTTTTGCCCACTCACTTAGCCTGCCTCTATCCCTTTGTAGAATTTTTGTGTCCTCCTCACAATTTGCTTTCCCACCCATCTTTGTATCATCAGCAAACTTGGCAACATTACACTCGGTCCCTTCATACCAGTCATTAATATAGATTGTAAATAGTTGAGGCCCCAGCACCGATCCCTGCGGCAACCCCCTAGTTACTGTTTGCCAACTGGAAAACAACCTATTCACCACGACTCTCTGTTTTCTGTTAGTTAGCCAATCCTCTATCCATGTAAATATATTGCCCCAACTCGTGAACTTTTATCTTGTGCAGTAACCTTTTATGTGGCACCTTATCGAATGCCTTCTGGAAATCCAAATGCACCACATCAACTGGTTCCCCCTTATCCACCCTGCTTGTTACATCCTCAAAGAACTCCAGCAAATTTGTCAAACATGATTTCCCTTTCATAAAACCATGCTGACTCTGCTTGATTGAATTATGCTTTTCAAATGACCTGCTACTGATTCCTTAATAATAGACTCCAGCATTTTCCCAGCGACAGATGTTAGGTGAATTGTTCTATAGTTTCCTGCTTTTTGTCTGCCTCCTTTTTTAAATCGGGGCGTTACATTTGCGGTTTTACAATCCGTTGGGACCTCCTCAGAATCCAAGGAATTTTGGTAGATTACAACCAATGCATGCACTATCTCTGCAGCCATTTCTTTTAAGACACTCCTAAAAACCTACTGTCATGTATGCTCACAGGATTGTAGAGCTGTTCAGTTGGGAGTGGCTTAGTCAGTCACGTGATGTTCACAAGACTCAATAAAACCCCAGCCAGTTGGGTTCGGGGGATCCACAATGATGCAGTAGTTGTGAGCCTGGTGGATGACCTGGTAATGTGTAGTGTGATTGTTAAACCTTTTGCTAATAAACCAACTAGTTCTCAATAGCAATGTGTTGCCATGAATTCCTAAGCAAAGAACCCATGAAGCAAATACATTACACCTACCTTTTTGAACAAGCTTTTGGTCTCTGCCCTAATATCTCCTGATGTGGCTCAGTGTCAAATTTTGTTTTATGACACTCTTGTGAAGCACCTTGGGACATTTTACTAAGTTAAAGGCGGTATTTAAATATAAGTTGCTGTTGATGTACCCCCTTGTCTCTAAACAACAGTGTTTTTTGCTGGAGTGCAGTATATCGCAGTATACCCTGTTAGTTAGACATTTTCTCTAAATCTTTAGCCCTGGAAGTTGCTGGAAGTGTATGCTGATAACAGCGCGGCGACGGCAACAGGGCATCTGGGACCTCGGTGAACAACGGGACCAACAGTCAGCTGTGGCTCAGTGGGTAGCTCATTCGGCTCTGAGTCAGAAGTTTGTGGGTTCAAGTCCTACTCCAGGAACTTGAGCAAATAAAAAATCTAGGCTGCCACAGTACAGTACTGAGGGAGTGCTGCACTGTCGGAGGAAACGTCTTTCAGATGAGACGTTAAACCGAGGTTCCATCTGCTTTTTCAGGTGGATGTAAAAGATCCCCGGCACTATTTCGAAGAAGAGCTCTCCCCGGTGTCCTGACCAATATTTATCCCTCAATTAACATAACAAAATAACAAAACTGCTTATCTGGTCATTATGACATTGCTGTTTGTGGGAGCTTGCTGTGCGGAAGTTGGCCACCGTGGTTTCCACATTACAACAGTGAATGTACTCCAAAAGTACTTTATTGGCTGTAAATCATTTTGAAACATCCGGTGGTCATAAAAGGCACTATATAAACCCAAGTGTTTTAAAAATCACTAAACAATTTACTAGCAGTCAGAATGAGAGCCCACTGTTGGAGCTGTTCCCTTTCTGGGCTGGAGAGGTTGATTGGCATTGACGGAACATAAATTGCCTCATTAAAATGGTGCCGATAACAACACAGTCAACAGGATCGCAGAGAACAAATTCTGACCTCATCACTCGTGTACCGCCCAGAAGACTGTTTATAATGCAAACTACCGCCCATATACAGCCCAGATTATTGCCGAGCGTTACTTTTGGCATTTCGCCCATATACCACCCAAATTACCGCCCGCCCAAAAAAAGGCTCAGAAAAAGTTGCACTCACCTGACCTTGACCCGGCGGTACGGACACCATGTTGTAAATCGGATGAAGTTGAGAAAAGGCTGTTTAAAGTTGTTAGGAGCATTGAAGTAATTTGTGAGCGATTCTAAGAGTGCTTTAAAATCTTGACAATCATCTGAGCACATCGTGGTCAATTTTGAGTAAATTTGTGGTTGTTTAAGGACAATTCAAGAATTTTGAAGACAGATTAGGGCATTTATAGTAATGGGGCCTGTAATTTCTCCGCCAGTATTGATGACTACTCACATGCTGTAGAATAGAGAGGGGAGAATGTTCATTGATGAGCATTATGTGCCCAATCAAAGAGCATTGTGTGCCGCAGCTCACAGTGAAACACTGACCGTTTCATCTTTACTATGCTTTGTTACCTCGAGACTTTGATTATTCCAATTTGACACTGAACCACATAAGGAGAAATTAGGGCAGGTGACCAAAAGCTTGGTCAAAGAGGTAGGTTTTAAGGAGCGTCTTGAAGGAGGAAAGAGAGGTAGAGAGGCAGAGAGGTCTACCCTACGTAAACTAGAGGTGATCCAAAACTCGGCTGCCTGTGCCCTAACTCGCATCAAGTCCCGTTCACCCAACACCCCCTATGCTCGACAACCTACATTGGCTTCCGGTTAAGCAACATCTCGATTTCAAAATTCTCATCTGTAACGAGATAACATATAGCGCCCTCTAGCTAGGAGGTATAGGGAGCTGTATAGAGAGGGAAGGTCGGTGAAGGAAAGCCATTTTAAAGCTCCACATGGCTGTCTGAGACCTCCCAAATAAATAGACTTAAGTTGAACTAAGAGTGTTCAAGAGTGCTCAAGAGACTATAAAATATATTGTGTCAGAATATTTTAGACTTCTGATCTTTCGTCGAATGCATCCACGACAAAAATATTGGTTGTAAGATTTTTTCGAGCTGATCGAAATCGACATTAAGCGGTGCAGTACTGAGCGTGCTTCCTACGCGTGGATCCGCGAAGGGCAATAAATAGTCATAAGCTTGTAAAATAATCTAGAGGCATTAGTAAAGTAAACTTAAAAGTGGCATAAGTTATTGTAGAACCTTGATTGAAAATGTATTTCGACAATTACATGGCCACAATATTTTACTATTAGACTTGTTCTCGTCCTCTGGGTATTTGAACTTTATACATGTATGTAACAAACTCAAAGTCCTAAACTGTAGCGAGCGATCATGACCACCACGATGCCGACTCCCGCACACATCCCTCTCCCACCTCCACTGCAGGTGACTGGCGATTTGAAAGCTAACTGGAAAAAATTCAAACAGCTGTGGGACAGCTATGAAATGATCACGAATGTTGTGGACAAACCAGATATAGTTAGGGTTGCATCGTATATCACTGCCAGTAGCAGCGATGCCCTAGATACCCACAATAATCTTCCCTACAAATCACAGGAAGACAAGCAGGAAATTGAGATTATCTTGAAGCTCTGGGAAGAGCAGTGTAAAGGTAAAACCAATATCATCTTTGAACGGTATCAGTTTAACAACTGTGTACAAGGGGACGAGTGGTTTGACAGATATCTCGTGAAAGTGAGAGAGCTAGCATCGTCATGTGATTTCAACAATTTGAGGCATGATTTCATCAGAGACCGCATAGTCTGTGGAATATGTGATAACACTCTGCGTAAGAGGCTGTTGCAAGAATCAAGCCTAACACTCGATAAATGTGTGATGCTCTGTGAAGCTACAGAGGCCACAGTTGTGCAAATGAAATCCATGAAGCTTACTAAAACAGACTCTGAAGATGTCAAATCTGTCAGACAGAAACCCTGACCCACAAAGAAAGAATTCACAGACAAAGAGTTCACAAACAATTGCAGATATTGTGGCAAAGACATGAGCTGTCAAAACCTAAATGACCAGCATATGGGAAGACCTGCACAGGTTGCAGCAAACAAAATCACTTTTCTCAAAAGTGTAGGCAGAATGGATCGAGGCAGAAGTCTACACATAACACAAAACATAAGGGCAAGCCAAAAGTTCATGCACTATATGAAGAGAGTTGTGACTCTGAATTTGAAGTCATGACTGTAAAGATGCTTGGTAAAGTTGATCGCACAATCAAAGACAAAGCTGACAGAAAATATCCGAACAAGATTATGGCTACCTTCTCCATTAAAGAAGAAAGCTGCAGACTGCAGGAAGATATCACTCAACTGGTCAGGTGGGCAGAACAGTGGCAAATGCAATTTAATCCAGAAAAGTGTAAAGTAATGCATTTTGGGTGGGCTAACAAGGAAAGGGAATACACCTTAAATGGTAGGATACTGAGAAGTGTAGAGGAACAAAGGGACCTTGGAGTGCATGTCCACAGATCCCTAAAGATAGCAGGCCAGGTAGATAAGGTGGTTAAGAAGGTATACCGAATGCTTGCCTTTATTAGCTGAGGCATAGAATACAAGAGGGGGGAGGTTATGCTTGAACTGTATAAAACAGTGTTGTATGGTAACTGGGTTTTACCTGCCACCGGAGGGCGCGACTGTCAGAGTCCTGATGCTCACTGGCAGACATGTGCAAGCCGTGTATATAATGTTGGCAGCCATGTTGAATCCTCACTTTGAGAATGAATAAACTGGAGTAAGGTCATGCCTGAACTAACTCACCGTACTTAGCCTTGTGGTGTTATTCGATACTTAACAAATGGCGATGAGTTAAAAATACAAATTTTCACACAACCATGTCTGTTGGAATTTTGGAGAGATTCGTGGAAGGGGAAAACTGGAGGATTTCACTGATCACCTCGACCAGTACTTCGTAGCCAATAGATTGGAAGGAACCGATAACACAATTAAGCGCAGGGCGGTTCTCCTCACCATTTGTCGGTCAAAATTTATGGCCTTATCAAAAATCTACTCTCACCGACTTGACCAACAGATAAGACTTACGATGAATTGTGTACGCTGGTTCGGAACCACTTTAAACCGAAGGAAAGCATCATCGTGGCGAGGTATCGTTTCTATACGCACAATCGCTCCGAGGGCCAGGACGTGGCGGAATTTGTCGCCGACCTGAGACGTCTCGCTGGGCCGTGCATCTTCGGAGCTGCGTTGGAGGAAATGCTGCGGGAGTTTTTCGTGCTTGGCATTGGCCACAAGGTCATCCTGTGAAAGCTGCTGGCTGCTGAATCTCTAGACCTGAGCAGGGCCATCACGATCGCCCAGGCATGCATGTCCACGGACGAAAACTCAAAACAGATATCTTCCCAGCATCGAAACTCACCGGCAAGTACTGTGCATAAAATAATATCATCGGCAGGCAGAGCTACACATGGCAGGGCCTACTCGTCCACGTCCATACGACCTGTAACTACTCAAAGTCCACCATCAGGGGTGAATCAAATCTCGCCTTGTTGGCATTGTGGGGACTATCATCGGGACCATCAATGCCGATTCAAGCAATACATGTGCAAAGGCTGTGCAACAATGGGACACCTTCAGAGCAAGTGTGCTGCGGCACACCATGTGGCTGAGGATGATCGATCCAGCGTGGATCAAGCGACACAGGCAACTCAACCTGAGGTACAGGATGAAGAAGTGTATTGGGTACATTCTTTTACCAAAAGTCTTGCGATAATGCTGCAAGTTAAATTAAATGGGGTTCCAGTATCCATGGAATTGGAGTCAGTCAATAATGAGCGAGAGGGCTTTCGAAAAGCTGTGGAACACAAAGGCAAAAAGACCCAAACTGAGCCCAATCAATGCGAAGCTGCGTACCTACACAAAAGAGCTCATACCAGTCATTGGCAGCGCGGCAGTAAAAGTATAGTACGATGGAGCTGTGCATGATTTATCATTGTGGATTGTTCCAGGCAATAGCCCAGCGCTGTTCGGCAGGAGTTGGCTTGAGAAAATTAAACGGAACTGGAACGATATTAAAACCTTATCATCACTCGGTTGATGATGCTTCGTGTGCTCAAATGCTGAACAAGTTTCCCACGTTGTTCGAACCAGGCATCAGCAACTTCACGGGAGCCAAGGTTTAGATCTACCTAGGTCCGCATGCAAGACCCGTCCATCACAAGGCTCGGGCAGTTCCGTAAATTGGGATTGGAGAAGGTCGAGATCGAACTGGACAGACTTCAACGGGAAGGAATCATATCACCAGTTGAGTTCAGCGAATGGGCCAGTCCAATTGTCCCGGTGTTGAAAAGTGATGGCACAGTCAGGATCTGTGGTGACTACTAGGTAACAATCAACCGAATCTCGATACAGGATAAGTACCCGTTACCCAAGGCTAACGACCTGTTTTCAACGCTAGCGGGGGGGAAGTCGTTCACCAAATTGGACCTGACCTCCGCTTACATGACACAGGAGCTGGTCTATTATATATGCAGACTATAGATATATTCTCTGTGTAGTCACTGTATAGTTGCATAAGATGGAGACTTGTTACCTGATGTACAATCAATAAGGTTTACACTGTGTATATACTATGCTGGCACCACTAGAGGGTGCAACTGGTGGAGACCAGAGTTTCCTGCCCTGTGGCAGAGGCTGTCCACCAGAGGGCACTGCGGTGGGACACCTGAGGGTCACCTGTATAGGTGTGCAGGGCCCAGTATAAAAGGCTGCCCACCATGCTTGTGCCTCACTCTGGAGTTAATAATAAAGGACCAAGGTCACTACAGTTTGAGCACAACACATTGCCTCGTGGAGTCATTCATAAATGGATTACAGACATAACAACTGGTGATGAGAATATGGACTTTCACGCGATCATGGCTACCTTTGGCACACTAAAAGACTTCACAGAGGGTGATGATTGAGATGCTTTCACGGAAAGGCTCGAGCTATATTTCGTGACAAACGACCTGACAGGGGAGACAGATATTGGTGGAGAAGCGCAAGGCTATACTGCTGACCAGTTGTGGGCCCGAGGTCTACCGCCTCATCAGGGACTTGCTGGCATCCACGCAGGCCAAGGATAAGACATACGATGAGCTGATTGAACTAATTCGCAACTAACTAAAACCAAAACAGAGCATCCTCATGGCCAGGCACAGATTCTACACTCACCGCAGACCTGAAGGCCAGGAGATTGCAAAATATGCTGCCAACCTCAGGAGACTTGCGGCACCGTGTGACTTCAGCACGCACCTCAACGAAACATTGCGAGACATCTTCGTTATGGGAATCGACCACGAGGGCCACCTTCACAAGCTATTATCTGCCGACACCACAGTCAACCTGCAGAAGGCCATCAGCATCAGTCAGGCGTTCATGACCTCGACTTGCAGCACCAAGAATATTATTCATCCTGTGGACTCAAACCCGGCAAGTACTGTACATAGAATGGTGTCTTTCACAGGCAAGACTGTAGAACGTGGCTCTGCCCAGAACTCCAGAACTCAGAGTCCGCCGAGGGGTGCGAATCGAGTAGCACCATGCTGGCGTTGCGGAGGAAACCATAGGGCTCACCAGTGTCGGTTTGCTGAGTATGCATGTAAAGCCTGTAACACGAAGGGCCACCTCCAGCGTATGTGTAAAAGAAATACGACTCACCGTATAGCGGAGGAGTCGGTAGATGACTTTGAATCCAGCGGGGAATATGACGATTTGGCCAGAGAAGCAGCTCAGCCCCAAGAAGAAGTGTATGAAGTGTATACCTGCACCACCGATTGTCCTCCAGTGATGATGGAAGTCGAGCTAAACGGCGTTCCAGCCTTCATGGAAGTGGAAACGGGAGCGAGCCAGTCAGTGATGAGCCAGGATGCCTTTGAGAGGCTATGGAACGAAAAACGACTCGAGCTGGTTCCAGTACAGGAAAAGTTGCGCACCTACACCAAGGAGCTGATCCCAGTACTTGGTAGTGCGGATGTGGCGTGGTGCACAAGTTACCTCTGTGGATTGTTGAGGTGATGGTCTAACGCTACTCGGAAGAAGGTGAATGGGGAAGATCCAGTGGAAATGGGAAGACCTCTTCACTCCAGCAATCAATGTCCACCGTGCTCAGAGGCAGAGCAAAACCTCACCTTCGCTTGGGCCAGGCACCAGGGAACAGACCAGCGCAGCACCCGAGGCACAGACCGTCCATCACAACTGCGTGGCAATGATCCGACCGGAACGACCTAAAAGTACCTTCCCGGCTCCAGTGGCAGGACTCCTGGGGAGGAAGATCGAATTCACAGGTACTCTTCCAGCTTTTATGGCAGAATCGTGGGAGAGAAGGATCAAGGCAGTCGAACTCGAGGACAGAGGCAAGATGGCGCCCTGCTGCAGTGAGGTGCAGCGTGGCTGATAAAAAAGATGGCCGCGGCCATATCACGAGGTGCAATGCTGAGGGACCAACACAAGGTGTCTAACAAAGGATTTGATTGGGGTAAAGCCAGCAGGGTTCTCTTAAAGGAGACCTGCAACCAACTGAACTTAAAGAGGCATTGTATGCATGGCAATCAATGTAACGAACTGATTAAGATTGTGAACAAAATGTTGTTGCGAGATGTTGGTAACAGTCCTAATATAAAGAACCAAATTTGTTGAGAGATGTCAGGAATAGAGTGTCCCCAAAAGTAGCAAGCGAGCAAATTCGGGAGGGTAAAGACGCTGATCCGATTGTCCTGCCCCAGGTGACCCCACAAGTTAGAGGCCAGCGACCTCAGGAGGATGAAGACACTGATCCTGATACTCTGCCCCAGGTCTATCCCACGCTGCAGGCACCCGATGGCAGTATTCGCCACGGACCTGGAAACGAAAACGGCGTCAATACGCGCAGTCGGCCGCCGTTGCCCACCACCCGGGTGGAGATGTTGCAGCCCCCAGACCCAGTCACTACCTCAGCCATGTCCGGGAGCGAAAGGTCAGAACCAACGAGTTCCCCAAACGGGACCTGGAACAGCCAAGTTCCCAACACTGAGAGAGCAGGCAGAAGATTCTGCAGCTCTCAAAGGAGGACAGGGAGGCCACACACATCTGTGGTTCTGCTCACCACTAGGCAATGACAAAGGCCCTGAGTCCTGGCTAGGTGAGCGAACCAAGCTCACCCCGCTAGCAGGGGGTGCAGCACCGCTATCAGACAACTAGGACCCCGTCCGATTGCTCTGGAACCTGCGTCCTCACATACCTGTACTGCTATCTCAGTACTGACCATGACTGAATCATGAATGCAATCTACCCAATCCTGGCGCACCGCAAAACGTAACGAATGTAAGTCACTGAACCAAAGTGCCACGATACAAACTGTAACTTCCTTTCTTTGTAATTGCACTGTGTCTGATCTTGTATTTTAATGTAATGGGCCTACTGCATGATCTCGCTGTGGGGGAGGGGGGAATGGATGTATGTAGCCATGGACACACACACGGATCTCATCCAGAACCCACTGGAACCTCCACTGCATCATCGAACCATCCAAACTGGTAACCACTACCCAACGTTGTGGCAAAAGGACTTGGGGGTTAACAGGGAGAGCGCCAAACCAAAGCACAGCCAAGGTGCAAGGGCTATCGGCACTTAAGTCTGGGAGAGCTAAGCCAGAGCACATAGTGCAAAGGTAATCAGCACAAAGGACTTGGGGGAGAGTGATGTTATATATGCAGACTATAGATATACTCTCTGTGTAGTCACTGCATCGTCACATAAGATGGAGACTTGTTACCTGATATACTATCAATAAGGTTTACACTGTGTATATACTATGCTGGCACCACTAGAGGGTGCAACTGGTGGAGACCGGGGCTTCCTGCCCCTGTGGCAGAGGCTGTTCACCAGAGGGCACTGCGTAGGTTTGGAGGGCCCAGTATAAAAAGCTGCTCACCATGCTTATGCCTCATTCTGGAGTTACGAATAAAGCACCAAGGTCACTACAGTTTGAATACAACACATTGCCTCGTGGAGTCATTCATAAGTGCATTACAGATTGCAGCAGACAGCATCAGGCCTACAGACTCGAAGACAAAGGCCATCAAGAATGCACCCAGACCCCAGACTGTGACAGAGCTGCGTTTGTACCTGGGTCTTCGCAACTATTTCGGTAACTTTCTACCTAGTTTGAGCACATTGCTAGAGCCCTTGCACATTTTGCTGAGAAAGGGTAACAACTGGGTTTGGGGCAAAGCTCAAGACAGAGCCTTTGAGAAGGCCAGGAACCTGCTATGTTCCAATAAATTACTGGTACACTATGACCCATGTAAACGGTTAGTGCTGGCCTGTGACGTCTCATCATATGGGGTCGGTTGTGTGCTCCAGCAAGCCAATGTATCAGGCAAACTTCAACCAGTTGCATATGCGTCCAGAAGTATGTTTAAGGCTGAAAGAGCCTATAGTATGGTAGAGAAAGAGACTTTAGCATGTGTATATGAGGTTAGGAAAATGCACCAATACCTGTTTGGGCTTCTGTTTGAGCTTGAAACAGACCACAAGCCGTTCATTTCATTGTTTTCTGAGAGCAAAGGTATAAACACCAATGCCTCATCCCGCATCCAAAGATGGGCACTGACATTATCCGCTTATGATTATGTCATCCGCCACAGACCAGGCACTGAAAACTGTGCTGAAGCACTTAGCCGGCTACCATTGCCCTCAACCGGGGTGGAAATGCCGCAGCCCACAGACTTGCTGCTGGTCATGGATGCCTTCAAGAGCGAGGGGTCACCCGTCACAGCTCGCCAAATTAGGACCTGGACCAGCCAGTATCCTGTACTGTCAAACGTAAAAAGGTGTGTCCTAAATGGAAATTGGTCTGCCATTCCCAGGGAAATGCAGGATGAAATTAAACCTTATAGCTGCCGCAAAGATGAATTGTCTATTCAGTCTGATTGTCTGTTATTGGGCAAAAAAAGGCAGGGAAACTTTTGTGCGAGATTTACACAGTACCCACCCAGGTATTGTCATGATGAAGGCCATTGCCAGGTCTCACGTTTGGTGGCCCGGCATTGACTTGGACTTGAAGTCATGCGTGTATCAGTGCAACACTTGCATGCAACTGAGTAACGCACGTGTGGAGGCTCCGCTGAGTCTGTGGTCATGGCCAGCCAAACCGTGGTCAAGGATCCACATAGACTTTGCTGGCCCCTTTCTCGGCAAAATGTTTTTAGTGGTAGTGGACGCTTGCTCCAAATGGATTGAATGCGTAATCATGTCATCCAGCACGTCCACAGCCACTATTGAAAGCCTCCGGGCCATGTTCGCCACCCATGGCCTGCCCGACATCCTTGTCAGCCACAACCGATCGTATTTCACCAGTTCGGAGTTCCACGAGTTTCTGACCTGTAATGGCATCGAGCATGTCAGGTCTGCCCCTTTCAAACCCGGGTCTAACGGTCAAGCGAAGCGGGCTGTCTAAACTATTAAGCAGAGCCTAAAACGTGTGACTCACGGCTCCCTACAGACCCACCTGTCCCGCATTCTGCTGAGTTACCGGACGAGACCCCACTCGGTCACCGGGGTCCCTCCTGCCGAGTTGTTAATGAAGAGAGGCCTCAAAACCAGGCTCCCCCTTGTACACCCGGATCTCAATGATCACGTTGAAACAAGAAGACAATCGCAGCAATGGTACCACGATCACACGGCCGTATCATGTGACATTGTTGTTCATGACCCTGTGTTTGTCCTGATTGTGGGGCCACATGCAATGTGCTATCTCTTAGATGCTTACAAAAAGGCTTAAAGATAAGAGAATCTAAGACAATACTGTCACTATATGACAACCATGCAACCATTCCAGTGGTATGGACTTTTAATGTGCCACTGGAAAATACAAAGAACAAGCAAAAGTACATTGTGCCCTTTGTGATCATTGAGGGCCAAAGTGCACCACTGCGGTAGGTTTTAAGGAGCGTATTGGAGGAGGAAAGAGAGCTAGAGAGGCAGAGAGGTTTACCCTACATAAACTAGAGGTGATCCAAAACTCGGCTGCCCGTGTCCTAACCCACACCAAGTCCCATTCACTCATCACCCCCTGTGCTCGCTGACTTACATTGGCTTCCAGTTAAGCAACGCCTCAATTTAAAAATTCTCACCTTGTTTTCAAATCCCTCCATGGCCTCACCCCTCCCTATCGTTGTAATCTCCTCCAGCACCACAAACACCCCGGAGATGTCTGCGCTCCTCTAATTCTGCCCTCTTGAGCATCCCTGAATATAATCGCCCAACCATTGGTGGCTGAGCCTTCTGTTGCCTAGGCCCCAAGTTCAGGAACTCCCTCCCTAAACCTCACCGACTCGCTACCTCTCTTTCCTCATTCAAGACTCTCCTTAAAACCTACCTCTCTGACCAAGCTTTTGGCCACCTGCACTAATTTCTACTTATGCGGCTCAGTGCCAAATTTTTAAATCTCATAATACTCCTGTGAAGCGCCTTGGGATGTTTCACTACGTTAAAGGTGCTATATAAATACAAGCTGTTGTTGTTGTTATTGTTACTTCCAATCATCTAACGGTCACAGATTCTACCACAGGGTGCAGCCTCAGACTGAGGTAAGAGAAGACATTGACACAAGCAGAGGGTATCAGCACAGAAGGAGGCTATTGGGCCCACCGTGCCTGTGCTGGCTCTTTGAAAGAGTTCTCCATTTATTCCTACTCCCCCTGCTCTTTCCCCATAGCCCTGCAAAATTTTCCCCTTCAATTATTTATCCAATTCCCTTCATAAGTTACTATTGAATCTACTGCCTCCAATCCAGGCAGTGCAGTCCAGATCACAACTCATTGCGTGAAAAGAAATGTCCTCCTTTTGTGTCTGGTTCTTTTGCCAATGACCTTAAGTCTGTGTCCTCTGGTTACCGACCCAACTGCCAGTGGAAACTGTTTCTCCTTATTTACTACAGCTCAACTCTTCATGATTTTGAACACCTCAAATCTTTCCTTGATGAATGTAAGAAAGACTTACACCGATATGACTCCTTTCACGACCTCCGGACGTCTCAAAGCGCTTTACTGCCAATGAAGTACTTTCGAGTACCACCTATTGTGGTTGACTCTCTGAACTAACCTAGTGAGCCACTCAGTTGTACCAAACTGCTGCGACAAAGTCAGCACTGTGGGAGTTCAACATCCCCACCGACACCTGGGAGTCCCTGGCCAAAGACCGCCCTAAGTGGAGGAAGAGTATCCGGGAGGGTGCTGAGCACCTTGAGTCTCGTTGCCGAGAGCATGCAGCAAACAAGCACAGGCAGCGGAAGGAGCATGTGGCAAACCAGACTCCACCCCCCCCCACCCCACCCTTTCCTTCAACCACTGTCTGCCCCACCTGCAACAGAGACTGTATTTCTTGCATTGGGCTGTTCAGTCACCTGAGAACTCACTTTTAGAGTGGAAGCAAGTCTTCCTCGATTTCGAGGGACTGCCTATGATGATGATGACTGTGGGAGTACCTTCACCACATGGGCTGCAGCGATTCAAGAAGGCGGGCAATTAGGGATGCGTCATCTATGATTTCATTATAAGTAGCGCACTGAGGATTAAATAACAGAGGTACTCGATCCAGGGAAATGACAAAGTGTGGATGTACTGGGAAGAAAAGACATAGCTGTGTGAAAGATGTGAAAATTATAGTTGTTGTCACTAGAACTGAGAAGAGATTAAGGGACAGACCCAATAGCAGCATTCAAAATGAAGAATGGGTCTAAAGGGGTTATTGCCGAAGGGTTATTTCCACCCAGTGGCATAAAGAGAAGAGGAGGAACTATCAAAGATCGATAGATTTTTGAATATTAAGGGAATCAAGGGATATGGGGATTGGGCAGGATAGTGGAGTTGAGGTAGACGATCTTACTGAATAGCGGAGCAGGCTCGAGGGCCAAATGTCCGACTCCTGCTCCTAATTCTTATGTTCTTATGTTGTTTTCCATTTGGATATGGAAAGCAATAGAAGAGAGAAGGCCTGTTTATATAACGCCTTTCACGACTTCAGGACATCCCAAAGCACTTTACAGCCAATAAAATACTTTTGAAGCACCATCATTCTTGTAATGTAGGACACGCAACAGCCAATTTTCACACAGCAAGCTCCCACAATCAGCAATGAGATAATAACCAGATAATTCATTGTAGGTGTTGGTTGAGGAATAAATATTAGCCAGAACACCGGGAAAAACTCCCCTGTTCTTCTTCAAAATAATGCCGTGGAATCTTTAACGGCCTTGGTTTAATGTCTCATCTGAAAGGCAGCACCTCCAACAGTGCAGCACTCCCTCAGCACTGCATTGGAGTGTCAGCCTAGATTTTGTGTTCAAGTTCCTGGAGTCGGACTTGAACACATGAAGAAAAGACCTATTTGAAGGTACGGGATGCAGGTCAGGGAAATACAATTCGAACATCGAGTTTTGGTGGGATAACTATCACCAACAGAACCAAAACCTCTCTGATTCTTTGAAACATTTTCTCCGCTAAGATCAGATCATTCCAATTTTTCCTGTGACTAAAGCTGGCTATTACTGCAGAAAATTTATTTAAATAGTTTTATTAAAAAAACAATGGGTATTTTACTGATTAAAATAGGTCAGAATGTTCACCACTCGCAACATTCATGAAGCATTGACACTATCCAGGATAGAGCCGATCACTTGATTAGCGCCCTTTGTGACTGGGCTCAATAGTCACCCACTCCGTTGCTGGCTGTGGCTCCAGTATGTACGATCTACAGGGTGGACTTCAGCAACTCCCTTTCCCCCGCGACCTTTCCCATTGGGAAGGACACGACAAGCAACGTCATGTAGAACACCACCATCTCCAAGTTCCCCCCCCAAGTCACACACCCTCCTGGCTTGGACATTATAGCGACCGTTCCTTCATCATGGCTGGGTCAAACCCCTGGAATT
Source organism: Pristiophorus japonicus (assembly GCF_044704955.1). Classification (NCBI taxonomy): domain Eukaryota; kingdom Metazoa; phylum Chordata; class Chondrichthyes; family Pristiophoridae; genus Pristiophorus; species Pristiophorus japonicus. The sequence continues at coordinate 80,297,011 of NC_091988.1, read as the reverse complement.
CCCAATCTAACACCATGGTGACAACAGCGTTGTCACAAGGAAGGTCACGGTTCAAGGAGTAATCCCACCAGCTCTTGGGCCAACTGGGAATGTGCACATTCCCAGTTGGCCCAAGAGCTGGTGGGATTTCACAAGTCAGCATTGCACACAAGTCCTGGGAATGTCTTTTAATTTAATAAAGCTGAACATTCTAAAAAGTACTAGAAACACATTTTTTCTGATTGACCTATCATTATGATCATGGATCAGCCATAAGAAAATCTGCCAATTGCATTTGCCAATTGAACAGTCGTTGCATTTCAAAGTAACTCCTTGCTAGTGAAGCATTTTGGAACATTTCTGGGAGGTATGGTAAGTTGGTTTCTAAATGCAAGTCATATCTCTAACCACTTTTCCCTTGTCTTCGTATTGTGCCCTCCCTCTCTCCATAAAACCTGTTCTCTGTCCAAAAATGAAAGAACATAAGAAATAGGAGCAGAAGTCGGCCATTTGGCCCCTCGAGCTTACTCCACCATTTAATAAGATCATGGCTGATCTGATCTTGACCTCAATTCCACTTCCCTGCCCGCTCCCCATAACCCTTGACTCCCCTGCTATCCCAAAGATAGACTTGCACTTCTATAGCACCTTTCATGGCCACCGGACGTCTCAAAGTACTTTACAGCCAAAGAAGTACTTTTGAAGTGGAGTCACGGTTGTAATGTAGGAAATGCAGCAGCCAATTTGCACACAGCAAGCTCCCACAAACAGTAATATGATAATGACCAGATAATCTGTTTTGTTATGTTGATTGAGGGATAAATATTGGTCAGGACACCCAGGATAACTCCCCTGCTCTTCTTTGAAATAGTGCCATGGGATCTTTTAAGTCCACGTGAGGGAGCATACGAGGCCTGGGTTTAACTAGGAGCTAAATTAAAAAGTAGGACCTCAAAAGTAGTAATCTCGGGATTGCTACCAGTGCCACGTGCTAGTCAGAGTAGGAATCGCAGGATAGCTCAGATGAATACGTGGCTTGAGCAATGGTGCAGCAGGGAGGGATTCAAATTCCTGGGGCATTGGAACCGGTTCTGGGGGAGGTGGGACCAGTACAATCCGGACGGTCTGCACCTGGGCAGAATCGGAACCAATGTCCTCGGGGGAGTGTTTGCTAGTGCTGTTGGGGAGGAGTTAAACTAATATGGCAGCGGGATGGGAACCAATGCAGGGAGATAGAGGGAAACAAAAAGGAGGCAAAAACAAAAGACAGAAAGGAGATGAGGAAAAGTGGAGGGCAGAGAAACCCAAGGCAAAGAACAAAAAGGGCCATTGTACAGCAAAATTCTAAAAGGACAGAGGGTGTTAAAAAAACAAGCCTAAAGGCTTTGTGTCTTAATGCAAGGAGTATCCGCAATAAGGTGGATGAATTAACTGTGCAAATAGATGTTAACAAATATGATGTGATTGGGATTACGGAGATGTGGCTCCAGGATGATCAGGGCTGGGAACTCAATATCCAGGGGTATTCAACATTCAGGAAGGATAGAATAAAAGGAAAAGGAGGTGGGGTAGCATTGCTGGTTAAGGAGGAGATTAAGGCAATAGTTAGGAAGGACATTAGCTTGGATGATGTGGAATCTATATGGGTAGAACTGCAGAACACCAAAGGGCAAAAAACGTTAGTGGGAGTTGTGTACAGACCTCCAAACAGTAGTAGTGATGTTGGGGAGGGCATCAAACATGAAATTAGGGTTGCATGCAATAAAGGTGCAGCAGTTATAATGGGTGACTTTAATATGCACATAGATTGGGCTAACCAAACTGGAAGCAATACGGTGGAGGAGGATTTCCTGGAGTGCATAAGGGATGGTTTTTTAGACCAATATGTCGAGGAACCAACTAGGGGGGAGGCCATCTTAGACTGGGTGTTATGTAATGAGAGAGGATTAATTAGCAATCTCGTCGTTCCCTTGGGGAAGAGTGACCATAATATGGTGGAATTCTGCATTGGGATGGAGAATGAAACAGTTAATTCAGAGACCATGGTCCAGAACTTAAAGAAGGCTAACTTTGAAGGTATGAGGCGTGAATTGGCTGGGATGGATTGGCGAATGATACTTAAGGGGTTGACTGTGGATGGGCAATGGCAGACATTTAGAGACCGCATGGATGAACTACAACAATTGTACATTCCTGTCTGGCATAAAAATAAAAAAGGGAAGGTGGCTCAACCGTGGCTATCAAGGGAAATCAGGGATAGTATTAAAGCCAAGGAAGTGGCATACAAATTGGCCAGAAATAGCAGCGAACCTGGGGACTGGGAGAAATTTAGAACTCAGCAGAGGAGGACAAAGGGTTTGATTAGGGCAGGGAAAATGGAGTACGAGAAGAAACTTGCAGGGAACATTAAGACGGATTGCAAAAGTTTCTATAGATATGTAAAGAGAAAAAGGTTAGTAAAGACAAACGTAGGTCCCCTGCAGTCAGAATCAGGGGAAGTCATAACGGGGAACAAAGAAATGGCGGACCAATTGAACAAGTACTTTGGTTCGGTATTCACGAAGGAGGACACGAACAACCTTCCGGTTATAAAAGGGGTCGGGGGGTCTAGTAAGGAGGAGGAACTGAGAGAAATCCTTATTAGCCGGGAAATTGTGTTGGGGAAATTGATGGGATTGAAGGCCGATAAATCCCCAGGGCCTGATGGACTGCATCCCAGAGTACTTAAGGAGGTGGCCTTGGAAATAGTGGATGCGTTGACAGTCATTTTCCAACATTGCATTGACTCTGGATCAGTTCCTATGGAGTGGAGGGTAGCCAATGTAACCCCACTTTTTAAAAAAGGAGGGAGAGAGAAAACAGGGAATTATAGACCGGTCAGCCTGACATCGGTAGTGGGTAAAATGATGGAATCAATTATTAAGGATGTCATAGCAGTGCATTTGGAAAGAGGTGACATGATAGGTCCAAGTCAGCATGGATTTGTGAAAGGGAAATCATGCTTGACAAATCTTCTGGAATTTTTTGAGGATGTTTCCAGTAGAGTGGATAAGGGAGAACCAGTTGATGTGGTATATTTGGACTTTCAGAAGGCGTTCGACAAGGTCCCACACAAGAGATTGATGTGCAAAGTTAGAGCACATGGGATTGGGGGTAGTGTACTGACATGGATTGAGAACTGGTTGTCAGACAGGAAGCAAAGAGTAGGAGTAAATGGGTACTTTACAGAATGGGAGGCAGTGACTAGTGGGGTACCGCAAGGTTCTGTGCTGGGGCCCCAGCTGTTTACACTGTACATTAATGATTTAGATGAGGGGATTAAATGTAGTATCTCCAAATTTGCGGATGACACTAAGTTGGGTGGCAGTGTGAGCTGCGAGGAGGATGCTGTGAGGCTGCAGAGCGACTTGGATAGGTTAGGTGAGTGGGCAAATGCATGGCAGATGAAGTATAATGTGGATAAATGTGAGGTTATCCACTTTGGTGGTAAAAACAGAGAGACAGACTATTATCTGAATGGTGACAGATTAGGAAAAGGGGAGGTGCAAAGAGACCTGGGTGTCATGGTACATCAGTCATTGAAGGTTGGCATGCAGGTGCAGCAGGCGGTTAAGAAAGCAAATGGCATGTTGGCCTTCATAGCGAGGGGATTTGAGTACAGGGGCAGGGAGGTGTTGCTACAGTTGTACAGGGCATTGGTGAGGCCACACCTGGAGTATTGTGTACAGTTTTGGTCTCCTAACCTGAGGAAGGACATTCTTGCTATTGAGGGAGTGCAGCGAAGGTTCACCAGACTGATTCCCGGGATGGCAGGACTGACCTATCAAGAAAGACTGGATCAACTGGGCTTGTATTCACTGGAGTTCAGAAGAATGAGAGGGGACCTCATAGAAACATTTAAAATTCTGACGGGGTTAGACAGGTTAGATGCAGGAAGAATGTTCCCAATGTTGGGGAAGTCCAGAACCAGAGGTCACAGTCTAAGGATAAGGGGTAAGCCATTTAGGACCGAGATGCGGAGGAACTTCTTCACCCAGAGAGTGGTGAACCTGTGGAATTCTCTACCACAGAAAGTTGTTGAGGCCAATTCACTAAATATATTCAAAAAGGAGTTAGATGAGGTCCTTACTACTAGGGGGATCAAGGGGTATGGCGAGAAAGCAGGAATGGGGTACTGAAGTTGAATGTTCAGCCATGAACTCATTGAATGGCGGTGCAGGCTAGAAGGGCCGAATGGCCTACTCATGCACCTATTTTCTATGTTTCTATGTTTCTATGTAACATCTCATCCAAAAGACGGCCCCTCCGACAGTGTAGTGTTCTCTCAGCATTGCACTGGAATGTTGACCTAGATTTTTGTGCTCTAGTACCTGGAGTGGGACTTAAACCCACAACCTTCATGAATCAAAGGTGAATGTGCTGCCCACTGAGCCATGGCTGTGCACCTCACTTCTATTGACCCACAAACTGAAGGATATTTGATAACGTGGAAGTCTACTAAGAATCTGAGATGAGATGTTAAACCGAGGCCCCGTCTGCTCTCTCAGGTGAATGTAAAAGATCCCATGGCACAATTTCAAAGAAGAGCAGGGAAGTTATCCCCGGTGTCCTGGACCAATATTTATTCCTCAATCAACAAAAAAACAGATCATCTGGTCATTATCACATTGCTGTTTGTGGGAGCTTGCTGTGTGCAAATTGGCTGCCGCGTTTCCCACATTAGTGACTACACCCCAAAAAATACTTCATTGGCTGTAAAGCGCTTTGAGACATCCGGTGGTCATGAAAGGCGCTATTTAAATGCAAGTCTTTTTTTTAGAAGAACGTTGAGAAATGGAATGCCTTCCCAGAAACAGTGGTGGAAGCGGATTCCCTAATAGTATGTGTGATATATTCCTTACCACATCACAAACACACATATAAGATGGCGCTACTGGAACTTGTCACATGATGCTTTGATTGTATTTATATCAGCAGTTGCATTACCACAGTAGTCCACTAGGTGGAGCTCTATACTATAGTATGTAAAAGAAACATGTGTGTATATATATATATATAATGTGAAAAGAAACATTTGAAAGGGTACGGGGCAAGGGCAAGGGAATGGGATTAGGCAGATTAAACAAATGATTATGATTTGATACCAGACAGGAGATCGGCTTGAGTAGACCAGCACTGCATCCAAGCGCACCGGTTAACAGATTCCCATCCAAGTCTTGTCATGAGCAGCTTCAAAGAATCACAATCAGGAATTTGATGGGCTAGCATTAACCAGTGTGGTCAGAATAGTGCAGGGGGGAAATTAAACCTCAAAGCTGAACAGTCAAAAAGACTGATAAAACTGGTCAATCTTTGTTGTTCCATTGGCAGGCATGCCAGATGCAGTTGAATTCCTTCCAGATCCTTCTTATTCTATAAATAGTCCATCAGTCTGTGTTTAGAACATAGATGAATCTGGCTATTTTTCAGTGTGTTTTTTTCCCCATTCAACAACAGAGGACTGAACAAGTTGTAGGAGTATCCCACGCCTAGTGGTTGGCAGGGAGCCCTCAGATTGTAGTCGTCTGGGAAATGCCTGTTATTTTCTCCTCCAGGTTTCTGCCACTCCCGCAGCCTCTAATTCATGCTAAGGGCAAAGTAATAAAAAAGAAAGAAGCATTTCTACAGCGCCTTGCATGTCCTCAGGACGTCCCAAAGCACTTTACCGCCAATTGTAATGTATTTGCTTCATGGGTTCTTTGCCTAAGAATTCACAGCAACACATTGCTGTTAAGAACTAGTTGGTTTATTAACAAAGGTTTAACAATCATACTACACATTACCAGTTTATCCACCAGGCTCACAATCACCTGCTTCATCGTGGATCCCCTGAACCCAACTGACTGGGGTTTTATTGAGTCTTGTGAACAGCACATGACTGGCTAAACCACTCCCAACTCAACAGCTCCACAACTATTTTAAACAAAACTTTAAATTAAATGCCCCCCTTTTGGCAAGGGCACTAGAACCCACAAATTTCCAAATAAACATTTACGGAAACTTAAATCAAATTAAACTTTAGTTGCTGGGGATGATAATGCATTTCAGTTCCTCCGGTGTCCACCTCTCGCGGAAGGCCACGAGCACTCAACAGCTCTACAAACCTGTGAGCATACATTACACCAATTAAATACTTTTTGTTGTAATGTAGGAAACACATGTAATCTCTAGTTACCCACGAATAATAGCTCACCTAAGTGACCATTCTTCAAGTGTGGCCCTAGATAAGGTTCTGCCCATATTACAACCCATGTGCCTTGGCGGACTGGCCCATAAAGCCCAGGCAACTCTGTTCTATTGACGCTTGTTCTTCTTATTTGCTGGTTTGTGCTGTTTGAGCTTTGTGGACCTGGAAGTTTGGATAGGGTTATTTTTAGCATAGGTGCCTTATGGTGATAGCCTGTGGCTCAGTGGGTAGCACACTTGCCTGTGAGTCAGGAGGTTATGAGTTCACGTCCCACTCTAGAGACTTGAACCCACAGTCTCCGAGGGGGTGCTGCACTGTCGGAGGTGCTGTCTTTTGGATGAGACAAAAAACCGAGGCCCCGTCTGCTCTCTCAATTGGATGTATAAGATCCCGTGGCACTATTTTGAAGAAGAGCAGGGGAGTTATCTCCAGCCTCAATCAACATCATTAAAACAGATTACTTGGGCATTATTACATTGCTGTTTGTGGGAGCTTGCTTGCACAAATTAGTTGCCTCGTTTCCTACATTACAATGTTGACTACACTCCAAAAACATACCTCATTGGCTGTAAAGAGCTTTGACACATCTGGTGGTCGTCAAAGGCGCTATAAAAATGCAAGTCTTTCTTTCTTAACATTCACTAAATTCTGCATCAGAGCATCGGGATCTGTTAGTATCCTCACCAGACGAGGCGATAATATGGCTAGCGTGGGAAACAGTATAAAGTTACACTGCTCTTCTGAGGTTTCTGACACTGTCGTGTGCGGGAGAGGGAGCACCACTCCGTTTTTAACCCAGGAGATGCCGGGTATAAAAGAGTTTGGGAAGGTGTTCCATTCCCCACTTTGGAGCCCCTCCCATCCGCACCCGCCACCATTTTGATGAGCTGAATTTCTTTTCCAAGCATATTTGAAATGACCTATAATCATCACAATACTTATCGGATGAGGTAGTCATTCTTCTCCCTCCCCTCCCCTACTCGCTGATCCTGTCCCACCTCATCTCCTGTCCACGCTATCACAGTTCTGGCCATTCCCAGCTAAACATTACTGACAAAGGAATTTCATACTCATTTCGTATCAAGAAGCAGCCAATGAAGTACTTTTTGAAGTGAAGCCACTGTTGCAATGCGGCAGCCAATTTGCGCACAGCAAGCTCCCACCAACAGCAGTGAGATAAGTGACCTGATAATCTGGTTTAACTGTTGGTTGAGGAATAAATATTGGTTAGAACACCAGGGAGAACTCCCCTGCTCTTCTATGAAATAGCGCCATGGGATCTTTTAAGTCCACCTGAGAGGGCAGATGGGGCCTCGGTTTAACGTCTCATCCGAAAGACAGCACCTCGGAAGTGTTGTCCTAACTGTTGCACTCAAGTCTCTGGAGCAGGACTTTGAACCCACCACCTTCTGACTCAGAGACGAGAGTGGCAGCACTGAGCCACGGGGCAAGTATGGGACGGCAATGCAGTCTTAACACTGCTGGTCTGTGCAGACCTGACATCAGGCGCTGTCTTCGGCCACGAACAGGCACAGCCTTTTGCCCTTGGCATCATGCCCCGGAAATATTTGGAATTCTCTACCCCCAGGGGGTTGTGGAGGCTCAGTCGTTGAGTATATTTCAAGACAGAGATCGATTGCATTTTGGATATTAAGGGAATCAAGGAATGATCCCATTGAATGGTGGAGCAGGCTCGAGGGGCCGAATGGCCTGCTCCTGATGTATGCTGCAGAAAGCTGCACCATGCTCAGGGTCACTTCCACATCCTGTACAACCAGAGTGTCAGTTTACATACGGTGTCAAGCAACCAGAAATTGCTCAAGGACCCGTGATTAATGAGTAGCATTACGGAGGGTGGGAGCTTGTTGTTATTCATCCATACTCAGCAGCAAGGCCAGCCTTTATTGCCCAGCTCTAATTGCCCTTGAGAAGGTGGTGGTGAGCCACCTTCAGAGGGCAGTTAAGAGTCGACCACATTGCTGAAGGTCTGGAGTCACACTTAGGCCAGAGCGGGTAAGGACGGCAGATTTCCTTCCCTGAAGGACCTGAGTGAACCAGATGGGGTTTTTTTTATCACAATCCAGTAGTTTCTATGATACTAGTTTCTTAATCCAGATTTTTATGTAATTTTATTTAAATTGCCCCAGCTACTGTGGTGAGATGTGAACTCATGTCTCCAGATCATTAGTCCAGGCTTCTGGATTACTGGCCCAGTAACACAACCACTGCGCTACCGTACCCCTTGTTACAGTGATTTGGATTGTCAGGCTCCCATCTGGCGCTTCTGATTACCCTATCCTCACTGAAATAAAAATAAATATTAAGTACATGTAACTCATGAACAAATAAAAATCATAATTCTTTCCGATTTTTTTCTTAAAATGAATATGAATGATAAATCTCTCCCCTTGACTTCTCAACCTTGTTTTATAATCTCTCCATGACCTCCCCATCTCTGTAATCTCCTCCAGCCCCACAACTGCACCCCCCGGCCCTGAGATGTCTGCGCTCTTCTTATTCTGCCCCCTTGCCCATCCCTGTTTTAATCGTTCAACAATTGGTGGCTGTGCCTTCAGCTACAAAGACCCCAAGTTCTGGAACTCTCTGGTTGATAATGAAGAAGAAAACTGCGCAATGCAGGAAGATATCAATGTACTGGTCAGGTGGGAAGAACATTAGAAAATGGAATTCAATCCAGAGAAGTGTAAGGTAATGCATTTGGGGAGGTCTATTAAGGCAAGGGAATACACATTAAATGGTACGACACTGAAAGTGTAGAGGAACAAAGGGACCTTGGAGTGCAGGTCCACAGATCCCTGAAGGTAGCAGGCCAGGTAGATAAGGTGGTTAAGAAGACATATGGAATATTTGCCTTTATTAGTCGAGGCATGGAATACAAGAGCAAGGAGGTTATGCTTGAACTGTATAAAACACTGGTTAGGCCGCAGCTGGAGTACTGTGTGCAGTTCTGGTCACCACATTACAGGAAAGATGTGATTGCACTGGAAAGGGTACAGAGGAGATTTACAAGAATGTTGCCAGGACTGTAGAGTTTTGGCTATGAGGAAAGATTGGAGATGCTGGGTCTGTTTTTTTTGGAACAGAGGAGGCTGAGGGGAGACCTGATTGAGGAGTATAAAATTATAAGGGGCCTGGATTGAGCGGATAGGAAGGACCCGTTTCTCTTGGCAGAGGGGTCAACAACCAGGGGGCATAGATTTAAAGTAACTGGGCGGAGGTTTAGAGGAGATATGAAGGGAAATTTCTTCACCCAGAGGGTAATGGGGATTTGGAACTTGCTGCCTGAAAAGGTGGTAGAGGCAGAAAGCCTCACTACATTTAAAAAATACTTGGATGTGCACTTAAAGTGCTGTAACCTACAGGGTTACGGATCAAGAGCTGGAAGGTGGAATTAGGCTGGATAGTTCTTGGTCGGCTGGCGCGGACACGATAGGCCGAAATGGCCTCCTTCCGTGCTGTAAATTTCTATGATTCTATGATTTTTAACCTCTCCACCTCTCTCTCCTCGTTTAAGATGCTCCTTAAAACCTCCCTCTTTGATCAAGGACCTGCCCTAATTCCTCTTTATGTGCCTTGGTGTCAAATGTTTTTATTTTATAATGCTCCTGTGAAGCGCCTTCGGATGTTTTACTACATTAAAGGCGCTATATATATACACATTGATGTTGTTGTTTGCATTTGAAAGCTCTTGGTTCAGCAGCAGCTTTTTAACCGATCGCTCGCAAAGGTATTGTTTGCGTTGTTTGGTTTTGCTGGTGAGTATTTTTGTTGGATGCGATGGTAGATGTAAACATCCTGACCTGTTCCGATGACAGCGATGGCACCCTGTTTCCTGGTTACTATGAGATAAAAAATTTGACATAAGGAGAAATTAATGCAGACAAAGAGGTAGGTTTTAAGGAGCGTTTTGAAGGAGGAAAGAGAGGTAGAGAGGTGGAGAGGTTTAGGCAGGGAGTTGCATAGCTTGGGGCCGAGGCAGCAGAAGGCACGGCCTCCGATGATTGAGCGATTATATTCAGGGATACTCAGGAGGGCAGAATTAGAGAAGTGCAGACTGTGGGGCTGGAGGAGATTACAGAGATAGGGAGGGGCGAGGCCATGGAGGGATTTGAAAGCAAGGATGAGATTTTGAAATCGAGGCGTTGCTTAACCAGAAGCCAATGTAGGTCAGTGAGCAAGGGATGATGGGTGAGCGGGAAGTGGTGCGAGTTAGGACACGGGCAGCCGAGTTTTGGATCACTCCTAGTTTATGTAGGGTAGCATGTGGGAGGATTCCCACAGCCAGAAGAGTGCTGGAATAGTCAAGTCTAGTGTTAACAAAGGCATGGATGAGGACTTCAGCAGCAGATGAGTTGTGGTAAGGGCGGAACCAGGCGATGTTACAGAGATGGAAATAGGCAGTCTTATTCATGCTGTGAATATGTAGTTGAAAGCTCATTTCTGGGTCAAATATGATGGCAAGGTTGTGAACAGTCTGGTTCAGCCTCAGACAGGAGTTGGGGAAAGGGATGGAGTCAGTGGCTAGGGAATGGAGTTTGTGGTGGGGACTGAAAACAATGGCTTCGGTCTTCTCAATATTCAAGTGGAGAACATTTCTGCTCATCCATTACAACAGTGACTACACTCAAAAGGCACTTCATTGGCTGTAAAGTGCTTTAAGACGTCCAGTGGTCGTGAAAGGCACTGTATAACTGCAAGTCTTTTTTTCTTTCTTTTTGCTCAGGTGGATCTGAGATCTGAGAACAAAATGGTGGCCAGCAGTGCCCGTTTATGTTTGCCAAAGCCGTGGCAATTCCAGGGTCACAGAGACCTCACCAACCGAGGAGGGGACACGTATCCCCTGGAGATACTAGTGCCGCCTGATTTACATTACAATGTAAACATGAGGGGTTACGTCTACTAAAAATGCAACATGAAGATAACGCAGGCCCATTCCGTGGAGCTGTTCTGGCCAACGTTCCTCCCTCCACCAACACCACCAAATGCACATTGACAAAAGTAATTATCTCATTGCTGTTTGTGACAGAAAAGAAATAACTTGCATTTCTATTGTGCTTTCATGACCTCAAAACGTTGTCAAGAGCTTTACAGCCAATGACATACTATGGAAGCGTAGTCACTTGTAATATAGCAAAACAATTTGCGTACAGCAAGGTCCCACAAACAGTAATGAGATAAATGACCAGATAATCTGATCTAAGCATTGGTTGAGGGATAAATATTGGCCTGGACATTGTGGAGAACGCCCCTACTCTCTGCTTTAAAATTCCACTCCAAGAACTTGAGCACAAAAATCTAGACTGACACTCCAGTGCAGTACTGAGGGAGTGCTGCACTGTCGGAGGTGCCGCCTTTTGGATGAGACGTTAAACCGAGGTCCCGGCTGCCCTCTCAGGTGGACGTAAAAGATCCCATGGCACTATTTCGAAGAAGAGAAGGGGAGTTATCTCCGGTGTCCTGGGCCAATATTTATCCCTCAATCAACGTTACAAAAACAGATAGATTATCTGGTCATTATCACGTTGCTGTTTGTGGGAGCTTACTGTGCACACCTTGGCTGCCGAGTTTCCCACATTACAACCACAACTACATGGTACATTCATTGGCTGTAAAACGTCCACTGGTCGTGAAAAGCGCTATATAAATCCAAGTCTTTCTTTCTTTGAAATAGTGCCGTGGGACCTTTTACGCCCAGCTGAGAGGGCAATTCGGGCTTAACGTCTTATCCGAAAGACGGTACCTACTGATATGTTGGCCTAACTCTTGTGCTCAAGTCCCTGGAGTGGGACTTGAACCCACAACCTTCTGACTTCAAGGTGAGGGTGCTACCCACTGAGAACGTGATTAACACCCAGTGGGAAAGACTTGCACTCCAAAGGTAATTAATTGTGCGATTGCTGTGAAATGTTTCAACCATGCGATTAGATGCCAAATGAATATATCTTAATTTTTTAAATAATGTTTACAAGCATTTGTAAAGTTTCTATTTCAAACAAAAAACAGAGAAACAGCTTTTATCACAGATTCTTTGTCTCACAAAAAGGAACCATCTCCTTTATATTTTATAATTGTTCTTGAATTTGAAAGAATTTGCAGTATAAAGAAAGTTGTAATTAAGTTCTGGGTGTGGCTGTCCCTTGAGAATCCACAGTGTGTGTGTGTGTATATATATAATATATATATTTAGAGCCCACCTGTAAAACAAGGGGGGGAAAGACTAATGTATTTCTGTGAATACTATTGGCTGCATCTTTTAAGACAGGACTTGCTAAAAAAAACTGCTGCTTGTGCAAGCGGGATGAGGCGGAAAAAATAGCACTTAATCACATTTTTTTAAACTCCCCCCCCAGCCCAAAAGAAGCTAACTGCAGAGAGAGAGAGAGTGAGAGAGAGGTGGAGCTGAGGGCTGTGCACAAGGGGAGTACTATACAGAGAAGGGGAGCTCGGTGTCATCTCTACAACCAGTGGACGCTGCCCAGCCCGGGATTTCAGCACAGGCAACAAAACTTCTGTGAACTTTTTTTGCATGCCTGGCTACAGATTTTAACTGACCGTAAGGCGTGGGATCTGTAAATTCGGATCGCCCCGGAGATTATGCATGACCACAGCAGGTAATGTGCGCCTTTTGCTTAATATGCATTTTGACCACACATTAGCAAGCGATCTGATTCTTTTTAATATCACTTTGCACAAAGTGCAGCGGGATGGACGGACAATGCATTTGAGATTAGATTTGAATGAGATTTAAATCAAACTTTTTTATCGAATATATCTAACCCCACTTTGGGAGTGCTTCCCCCCCAGGTTCCAACCTTGTTTTGCAAGTTTAAGCAATTTCCGTAGCTTTTTTTGAAACAAATGTTGCTTCTTTACAAGTTGTCTTCTGAAGCGTGCCTTCAAAGAACGAGATCATTGTGATAATCAGAGTCTTTGCTTCAACAAAAAAAATCTTCATTGTTGGGGAGGGGCCAAGAGCAGCGATTTTCCCAGAGATCAGAGCCCAGAGGTGAACACCGATCCGCGGGTCCCCGAACCAAGTTTCCCACCCACTCCTGTGCTCACACACTCACTCCCCGGTACAGTGCTGAGGGAGCGCTGCACTGTCGGTGGTGTCGTCTTTCCAATGAAACGTTAAACCCAGGCCCCCTCTGCCCTCTTAGGTGGATGTTAAAGTTCCCATGGCACTATTTCGAAGAAGAGCAGGGGAGTTATCCTCGGTGTCCTGGCCAATATTTGTCCCTCGGCCAACATCACGAACAAACCGGTTATCTGGTCATTATTACATTGCTGTTTCTGGGAGCTTGCTGTGCACAAGTTGGCTGATGTGTTTCCCACATTACAACAATGACTACACTCCAAAAGTGCTTCATTGGCCGTAAAGCGCGTGCTGGTGCATCCTAAGGTCGTGAAAGGCTCTACAGAATGCAAGTTCTCTCTGATCATTATAAGGCACAGGGCAGAACAAGTTTCAAACTCAAAAGTATTCAAAGCCAGACGCAATACGCAGTTGACTTTGGTAATCATAGGTTGGGATTAGTAATTTCTCCCATCCTCAGTGTGTTAGTTTCAGGTCACTTTCATGCCTTGTATTGGAATATTAGATAAATTCAAGAATGTATGAAGACCCACAGAAGATAATTCTCCAAGTAACCTAACGTTCCCGTCTCGACACCCGACTGTGTTTAGGGCAACCCAGTGTCTATGGGGGGGGGGAATTGTAACTCCAGCTGCCACGTGTCCCCCCCCCCCGCTGGAAACGGGACGGGGAAACAGTTAAAAAGGAGCAGTTGGATAATCCGCTCTGTTCCCTCGCCTTGGGGATTTTAAGTTTGCTGTTTTTGGCAGGGGATGAGCTGCCTTCCTAAATCAGGCGATGAAGGAAAGATAGAAATACTTGCATTTCTATAGCACCTTTCACAACCACCAGCTGCCCACAACCTTCTGACAACATTCAGTAGCACTGCTTGGAATGGGCACGTTGGGGTTAGCGCGATGTATGCGCTTTAAGAAGTGAGCGGTGAGAAAACACATCAACAACAACTTGTATTTATATAGCGCCTTTAACGTAGTGAAACGTCCCAAGGCGCTTCACAGGAATATTATAACAGAAAAAAATTCACATTGAGCCACATAAGGAGAAATTAGGGCAGGTGACCAAAAGTTTGGGCAAAGAGGTAGATTTTAAGGAGCATGTTGAAGGAGGAAAGAGAGGTAGAGAAGCAGAGAGGTTTAGAGAAGGGGTTCCAGAGCTTGGAGCCTAGGCAACAGAAGGTACGGCCACCGATGGTTGAGCGTTTATAATCAGGGATGCTCAGGAGGGCAGAATTAGAATCTCGGTGGGTTGTGGGGCTGGAGGAGATTACAGAGATAGGGAAGAGCGAGGCCATGGAGGGATTTGAAAACAAAGATGAGAATTTTGAAATCGAGGCGATGCTTAACATTGGACGGAGTAACTGTCACACGTCCTGGTCGTGATACTTTGAGCTAATCAACTCCATACATAAACTGTATCAGCAGCTGCTGCTCAACAATGACTGACACTCTTTAACTGTCGAGGAGTCCCTTTGCATTAACACTGCTGTCTTTCCAGAACGTGAGTGAACCTATCAGCCGCTCCCCATTGTTTGAACCTAATTGTAACCTCGCTTGTAAATGGCCGATCTCTGTAACATTTTACCCTAGCCCCCGTGGGAATTGAAAACCTGTGAAACCTGTACAATGTAAAAGAAAATGTGGCGATGGACATAAGAACATAAGAAATAAGAGCAGGATCGGCCATTTGACCCCTCAAGCCTGCTCCGCCATTTAATAAGATCATGGCTGATCTGATCTTGGCCTCAACTCCACTTCCCCGCCCATTCCCCATAACCCTTCACTCCCTTATCGTTCAGAAATCTGTCTATCTCCACCTTAAGGGCGGAATTATGACCAGTTCGCAACAAAACTTCCACCTCCATGTATCTTGCCACTGGCCGCATGCTCCAATATCACGATGGCGAAGACCACCGTTCGGTCAACAGCCGCCCGGAATTGCCGGAGCATTTAATGTGTTATAAGCAGCAGCCTTGTAATTGAAATAACAACAGAAAATATTGTAAATACTCAGCGAGTCCGGCAGTATCTGTGGAGAGAGAAACAGAGTTAACGCTTTAAGTCGACGACCCTTCGTCAGAACTGGAAAAAGTTAGAGATGGAACAGGTTTTTTAAGCAAGTGTCCTTACTTGCTGTTTATTTATTCGTTCACGGGATGTGAGTGTCGTTGGCAAGGCCAGCATTTATTGCCCATCCTTGATTACCCTTGAGAAGGTAGTGGTGAGCTGCCTTCTTGAACCGCTGCAGTCCATGTGATAACTGAGTGGCTTGTTCAGCCATTAAAGAGTCAACCACATTGCTGTGGGGCTGGAGTCACATATAGGCCAGACCGGGTAAGGACGGCAGATTTCCTTCCCTAAAGGACATTAGTGAACCAGTTGGGTTTACGACAATCCGGTAGTTTCTTGGTCACCATTTACTGATGCTAGCTTTTTGATATCAGATTTATTTAATGAACTGAATTTAAATTTCCCCGCTGCCGCAGTGGGATCTGAACTCATGTCTCCAGGATCATTAGTCTAGGCCTCTGGACTGCTAGCGTATTAACATAACCGTTCTGCTACCATTCCCGTTGGCCAAAAAGTTGTTCCATCTATGAGCATTTCCAGCATTTCTGAATTTATTTCAGATTTCCAGCCTCCGCAGTATTTTGCTTTTGTATTTGCACTGTAATTGACCTCGGCGCTAATGGCAGGTAGTTAGTGCCATTTGCTTGCTATAGAGGGCTGCTAGCGATGAGCGTGGAGGGTGTGAGTGATGGGGACGTGGATGTTATTCCCACAATGATTGTGTGCACTGATTGTGTCAGTGGTGATTGTGTACCAGACAGGTCCAATTAGGAATTCTTCCAATGCTTGTGGTCTGGAGATTTCTGTGTTTATTGGGGTGTATGTGTGAGTTAACAGTCACTGTTGGTTGTTTTTTTTTCTCTCTTTCTGCCTCCAGTTTGGATTTGCCACTCCCCCAACCATCCCCACAATCCTCTCCCGTATTTCCCATGCCCAGAATGGATGGAGCAACTCACTTTCTCCCATCCTGTTGACACCAGCTTGCAAAGTTTGTGACTGGGAGCAGGTCAAGGCATCGTGCTGCTCTGGGGGGTGGGGGGGGTGGGGGAGTCAGGCGGGAGGGGGAGTTTGTTCCTTCACCAGTTTAATTTACATTTCATTGGACATCCCGCCCTCCCCCAACCGGGAAAGCTCCTTCGCAGTGCCAGTTTGGAGGCGTGCCGGCTTGGCCTGCATCATGCAGATGGGCACCAGCGCCTCACGGTGGTTATAACGGGCGCCTCTCCCCCGCCAACCACCCGCTGTACCCGCTGAACCCGAATGGCCCCGCAGATCGAGACATTAGGAAGGGCTGACCCTCAACTCGGTCAAAGAGACGGGCTTTAAAGAGGGACTTAACTGGGAAACATAAGAATTAGGAGCAGGAGTAGGCCGTTCGGCTCCATGAACCTGTTCCGCCATTCAATAAGATCATGGCTGATCATCGTCCTCAATTCCACTTTCCCACCCGATCCCTTGATTCCCCTTAGACTCCATAAGTCTATCTATCTTTGTCGTGAATATACTCAACGACTGAGCCTCCACAGCCCACTGGGGGAGAGGCTGAGGGATTGCCAGTGTTGGGGCTCGGTAGCTGAAGGCCTGGCCACCAATGATGAGGCAAAGTTGGGAGGGGAGGGGGATGCCCAAATATTGGAGACATGGTTGCAAAGAGCTCTGGCGGTGGGGAGGGGAATGTGGGGGTTGTAACGCTGGATAAGGTTCCAGAGATATGGACAATACAAGGACAAATCGACCCATTTGAACTGGTTTGCGTTGTGGCCAGTTATTAGCTGTGACCTTTCTCATAGAGTCATAGAGTTACGGCACAAAAGGAGGCCATTCGGCCCATCGTGTCCATGCCGGCTCTTTGTAGAGCAATCCAGTCAGTCCCATTCTCCCGCTCTATCCCCGTAGCCCTGCAAGTTTATTTCCTCAACTGCCTATCCAATTTCCTTTTGAAATCATTGATCGTCTCCGCTTCCACCACCCTTGTCAGCAGCGAGTTCCGGGTCATTACCACTCGCTGCGTAAAACAGTTCTTCCTCACATCCCTCCTGTATCTCTTGCCCAGAACTTAAATCTGTGTCCCCTAGTCCTTGTACCATCAGCTAATGGGCACAGCCTTTTTCTGTCAACCTTATCCAAACCCATCACAATCTTGTGCACCTCGAGCAAATTTCCCCTCAACCTCCCTTGCTCCAAGGAGAACAACCCCAGCTTCTCCAACCTAACCTTGTAGCTAAAATCCCTCACCCCTGGAACCATTCTGGTAAATCTCCTCTGCACCCTCTCAAGGACCTTCACATTATTCCGAAAGTGTGGTGACTAGAACTAGACTCAGTACTCTAGTTGTGTCCAAACCAGAGCTTTAGAAAGGTTCAGCATAACTTCCCTGCTTTTGTACACAATACTATTTATGAAGCCCAAGATCTTTGCTAACTACTCTCTCAATATGTCCTGCCACCTTCAAAGATCTATGCACATGAACCCCCAGGTCCCTCTGTCCCTGCACATGCTTTACAACTGTGTCATTAAGTCATTATTGCCTCTCCCTGTCCCTTCTGCCAAAATGCATCTCTGTATCTGTTGTGTCCTTACACACTACAGCAAATCAACACGAGACACATACTGGAGACAAGGTCACTCTGTGACCTGAACCTTTATTCACAGGACCAAGAAGTGATGACCCTGCGTGGGACCTCCCTTTATATACCTGGATGACCAGGTGAGGAGTGTCTCCCACAAGTTCACCCCCTGTGGTCAAGGTGTGCATTTCTCAGGTGTATACAGTGTACAGTGTTGTTACATAAAGGTTACAGTTATGTGAAGGTTACAAACATGACATCACCTCCCCCCAACGTCTTTGGGTCAAAGATTGAGTCTTTCAGGCAGTCGACGCTCTCTCGTGGAGCGCCGCAGTCGGGGCTCTGGTTGTTGAGCCTCGGCATGCGTCTTTGTCACCTGTGGTGCTTCCGCCTTGTCTGGGCTGGCCGCAGGGACTGTGCATGCTGCTGACGGTTCTTGTTGCTCGTTCTCTGGCAGTGATGTGGGCAGCATCTCATGCTGTTCCTCAGGTTCCTCAGTGTCCATGCTGAACCTTTTTTTAACTTGAGGCATATCTGCCCATTGTTGAGTCTGACCACTATGACCCTATTCCCCTCTTTACCAATTACAGTACCCTCAAGCCACTTGGGCCCCACAGCGTGATTAAGAACAAATACAGGGTCATCGATTTCTATCCATCTCCCCTTTGAGTTACAGTCGAGGCACTCATTTTGGGACTGGCGCTTGCCCTCAACAATGTCTGACAAGACTGGATGAATGAGGGACAGCCGAGTTTTAAGTGTACGTTTCATGAGTAGTTCCGCTGGCGGGACTCCCGTGAGCGAATGCGGTCGGGACCTGTAGGCCAGCAGGAGGCGCGATAGACAGTATTGAAGGGAGGGTCCCTGAATCCGGAGCATGACTTGCTTTATGGTTTGGACCGAACGTTCCGCCTGACCATTGGAAGCTGGCTTGAACGGTACTGACATGTTTGATGCCATTGCTCAACGTGAACTCCCGGAATTTATAGCTAGTGAAACACGGGCTGTTGTCGCTAACCAGGATGTCTGGCAAGCCGTGGGTCGCAAAGACCGCACACAGACTCTCCACTGTGGTGGATGTCGTGCACGAATTCAATATGATGCACTCGATCCATTTCGAGTACGCATCAACAACAATGAGGAACATTTTTCCCATGAACGGGCCCGCGTAGTCTACGTGAATACGTGACCAAAACTTGGTGGGCCAGGGCCACGGGCTGAGTGGGGCCTCCCTGGGGGCATTGCCCAGCTGGGCACACGTCGTGCACCTGCGAACACTGTGTTCCAGGTCTGCATCAATTCCCGGCCACCATACATGTGACCGGGCAATGGCCTTCATTAGCATGATGCCTGGGTGCTCGCTGTGGAGTTCCCTGATGAATGCTTCCCTTCCCTTCTGGGGCATGACTACTCGGCTGCCCCATAGTAGGCAGTCGGCTTGGATGGAGAGTTCATCCATCCGTCTTCAGGGCATGCTCCGTGTGCGGGCGCCCAATCCCCAGTCAGGACACATTTCTTAATCAGAGATAGGAGGGGATCTCTGTCCAGGTTTTGATCTGGTGGGCTGTGATGGGGGAGCCTGCGCTGTCAAAGTCATGACCATCTCTGCGCTTTTCTCCGCTGCTCCCTCAGTGGTGGCCAGTGGAAGCCTGCTGAGCGCGTCAGCGCAATTTTCAGTGCCTGGCCGGTGACTTATGGTGTAGTCATACGCAGCCAGCATGAGAGCCCATCGCTGTATGCGAGCTGACGCATTGGCATTGACCGCTTTGCTGTTGAACAACAGGGATATTAACGGCTTGTGGTCCGTTTCTAACTCGAAGCTTCTGCCAAAAAGGTACTGGTGCATCTTTTTCACCCCGTAGACACATGCGAGTGCCTCCTTTTCAACCATCCCATACCCCCTTTCTGCTTGGGAGAGCGACCTGGAGGCATAAGCCACAGGTTGGAGTTGGCCCTCATCATTACTCTGCTGCAACAAGCACCCAACCCCATAGGATGGTGCATCACATGTCAAAACCAATTTCTTACAGGGGTCGTACAGGGTCAATAACTTATTAGAACAAAGCAGGTTCCGCGCCCGATTGAAAGCCCGTTCCTGACAGTCCCCCCAAAACCAATCGCAACCCTTAACGCAGGAGCATGTGTAGCGGCTCCAACAATGTGCTTAAGTTTGGCAGAAAGTTCCCGAAAAAGTTCAATAGTCCCAGAAATGAACGCAACTCCGATGTGTTGCCGGGCCTGGGCGCGCGGTGGATCGCCTCCGTTTTGGATTCGGTAGACCGGATCCCGTCTGCGGCAACCCTCCTGCCCAAAAACTCGACCTCTGGGGCCAAAAACACACACTTGGACTTCTTTAGTCGCAGGCCTACCCGGCCCAGTTGGCGTAGCACCTCCTCCAGGTTGTGGAGGTGTTTCTCGGTGTCTCGACCCGTGATAAGGATGTCGTCCTGAAATACGATTGTTCCGGGGATGGATTTGAGCAAGCTTTCCATGTTCCTCTGAAAGATAGGGCTGCTGAACGAATGCCAAACGGACACCTGTTGTAGACAAACAGCCCCTTGTGCGTGGTGATGGTGGTCAGTAGCTTGGATTCTTCGGCCAGTTCCTGGGTCATGTAGGCTGAAGTGAGGTCCAACTTGGTGAACAGCTTGCCGCCTGCCAGTGTGGCAAAAAGATCCTCCGCCCTCGGAAGCGGGTATTGGTCCTGAAGGGACACTCGGTTGATGGTGGCCTTGTAGGCGCCGTAGATCCTGACCGAGCCATCCGTTTTTCGAACAGGGACGATGGGGCTTGCCCAGTCGCTGAATTCAACGGGTGAAATTATGCCCTCTCTTAGCAACCTGTCCAACTCACTCTCAATTTTCTCCCGCATCACATACGGCACAGCTCTGGCTTTGTGGTGCACTGGTGTGGCGACCGGGGTGATGCGTATCACAACTTTGGTGCCTTTGAAAGTCCTGACGACAGGTTGAAATAATGACTCGAACTTTTGTAGGACCCGTGAGCATGAACTTCGCTCCACAGATGAAATGGCATGCACATCCCCCCATTTCCAGTTCATCTCGGCTAGCCAGCTCCTCCCCGAAAGCGCGGGACCATTTCCCGGGACAATCCAGAGTGGCAGCCGGTTCTGAGATCCATTATGTGTGACCACCAACATTGCACTGCCTAGCACTGGGATGATCTCTTTGGTGTACGTCCGTAATTGCGTGTCAATGCGTTCAAGTTTGGGTCTGCTAGCTCTGAGTGGCCACAGTTTCTCGAATTGTTGGACACTCATGAGTTACTGGCTGGCTCCTGTGTCTAGCTCCATGCGTACCGGAATGCTGTTTAACAGTACTCTCATCATCATAGGTGGCGTTCTTGTGTATGAGCTGTGGATGTTTGCCACCTGAACCCGCTGAACTTCAGCGCCATTGCTGTGTCCCAGGCATACCCCTGCCTTGCAGACCTCTCTTGTGGTCTATCCATTTCGTAAACCAGCCTCGCTGAGGGCTTCCTGCACATCCTGGCTAAATGTCCACTCAAGTTACAATTTCTGCAGATGAATTGTTGAAAACGGCAGGTCTTCGCAGCATGTTTGCCCCCGCACCTCCAGCATGAGCTGAGATTGTTGTGAACAAAAGAGCTATTACCAGGCATTCCTCTCTGATTGTCTCTTTGATTACCCTTAAGCAGTCTGTTTGTGGGTGTCAATGGTCCCATCACAGGACGTATTGTCCCTTGTACTGGTGTAAATGTCCGTTCAACCTGCCATTGTCTCTGTTGAGGACCCACCCTAGAGTCTGTTACTGCTTGGTTGGTGTCGAATTGCCCTTGCCTGCCTGCGGGGTTCTGAGTTGCGTTTACCATGTTAACTCCCTGCCCCATCGCCACGTTGGGAGCAGAGTTGCGAGCGTATATGATCTTGGTTTCCTCCTCCCCCGCCATAAAGGTTTGAGCCATCAACGCTGCTGCTTCCAAGGTCAAGTCCTTGGTCTCAATTAGCTTCCTAAAAATCCCGGCATGACCAATGCCCTCAATGAAGAAATCCCGTAACATCTCCCCGCAGCAGGTGTCTGTGAACTTACAGAGGCTGGCCAAGCGCCGAAGGTCCGCCACGAAGACCGGTATGCTCTGTCCTTCCCGACGTCAGTGTGTATAGAATCGGTGTCGGGCCATGTGTATACTACTCGCCGGTTTGAGGTGCTCACCGATCAGTTTGCTGAGCTCCTCGGGTGCGAGCAGGTCTTTCATCAACGCGTACGTCTTAAGTCCACAGCTGGTCAGTAGATGCGCTCTTCGCTTGTCAGCCACTGCCGCTCCCAGCCAGTCCTTCGTGACAAAGCTCTGCTGGAGCCTCTCAACGAAATCGTCCCAGTCCTCACCAACACAGTACCATTCCTCTGTGCTACCGGTGGCCATTCTCTTCAGTCGTTGATTCCCGTTTCTCGTCGCCAAATATTGTGTCCTTACACACTACAGCAAATCAACACGAGGCACATACTGGAGACAAGGTCACTCTGTGACCTGTACCTTTATTCACAGGACCAGGAAATGATGAAACCCTGCGTGGGACCTCCCTTTATATACCTGGATGACCAGGTGAGGAGTGTCTCCCACAAGTTCACCCCCTGTGGTCAAGGTGTGCATTTCTCAGGTGTGTACAGTGTTGTTACATAAAGGTTACAGTTATGTGAAGGTTACAAACATGACAGTATCCCTTCTGCCGAAATACTTCTCTGTATTAAATTCCAAGCCACTTGCCTGCCCATTCTGCCAGCCTACCTATGTCCTGTTGCAGTCGATTGGTATCATCCTCACTGTTTGCTACACCTCCAAGTTTGTTATCATCGGCAAATTTTGAAATGTTACTCTGTATTCCAATATCCAAGTCAATGTGTAGGCAGGTATCCATCACATGTTCTCATGATGAACTCGTTGCAAAACTGAAGTATCATATTTGATCCTGAAATGAGCTTTCGACGACTATGCCCGTCTATTTCCACCTCCGTAACAACGCCCGTCTCTGCCCTTGCCTCAACTCATCTGCTGCTGAAATCCCCATCCTTGCCTTTGTTACCTCTAGACTTGACTATTCCAGCGCACTCCTGGCTGGCCTCCCACATTCTACCCTACGTAAACTAGAGATGATCCAAAACTTGGCTGCCCGTGTCCTAACTCACATCAAGTCCCGCTCACCCATCCTGTGCTCGCTGACCTACATTGGCTTCTGGTTAAGCAACGTCTCGATTTCAAAATTCTCATCCTTATTTTCAAATCCCTCAATGGCCTCGCCCCTCCCTATCTCTTTAATCTCCTCCAGCCCCATAACCCCCGAGATGTCTGCGCTCCTTTAATCTCTTGAGCATCCCTGATTATAATTGCTCAACCATCTGTTGCCTGGGCCCCAAACTCTGGAACTCCCTGCCTAAACCTCTCCGCACCTCTACCTCTCTTTCCTCCTTCAAGACGCTGCTTAAAATCTACCTCTTTGACCAAGCTTTTGGTCACCTGTCCTAATTTCTACTTATGGGGCTCAGTGTCAATTTTTAAAAATCTCATATACTCTTGTGAAACGCCTTGGGATGTTTCACTACGTTAAAGGCGCTATATAAATACATGTTGTTGTTTTTGTTCTTGCAGCTGTGCCTTGAAATCCTACTCCTCCCCCCAAATTCTTCCTCTCCCAAAGGTAGTGGTCAATGCAGGGGTCTATGGGCACCAACCCCGCCCCACCCCCCTCTGATATCTTGCCCAAGTACTCGCCCTTGATGTGTGAACTTAGTTGGTGAGTGTCAGCAGGGTATTGCACCGTGGGAGCCATCAGAGCTCGACCTCCCTGGACCTGCACATCTGCAAACCTACCAGCAGGGGTCACTGGACATCAATCGATCGTGCCAATCTTTGTTGACTTTTCTTCTTCCCTAGCTCGAGGCCAATTCTAGTATTTCCACCACTACCCCAGAAAGATCAGCTTAAAAAAAAAACCAACAAGAACAACATTAAAGTATAAGAACATAAGAAACAGAAGCAGGAATAGGCCATACAGCCCCTCAAGCTTGCTCTGCCATTCAATAAACTCACGGCTGATCTTCAAGCGCAACACTTTTCTGCCCGATCCCCATATCCCTTGATTACCCTACAGTCCAAAAAATCTATCGATCTCAGCCTTGAATATACTCAACGGTTCAACATCCATAGCCCTATCGGGTAGAGAATTCCAAAGATTCACCCTCTGAGTGAAGAAATTCCTTGCGTCTCAGTCTTAAATGGCCGACCCCCTTATCCTGAGACTTTGTTCTAATCTCTCCAGCCAGCGGAAACAGCCTCTCAGCATCAGCTCTTATTCTTTCAAACTCCAGAGAGCATAGGTTCAATCGACTCAATCTCTCCTCATAGGACAGCCCTCCCATTCCCAGGATCAATCTAGTGAACCTTCGTTGCACCGTCTCCAAGGCAAGTATGTCCTTCCTTAGATAAGGAGACCAAAACTGTGCACAGTACTCCAGGTGTGGTCTCATCAAAGCCCTGTACAATTGTAGTAAGTCTTCCTTACACTTGTACAACATTTTTATACAGCATCTTTAATGTAGCAAAATGACTCAAATAGGCAGTTTAAAAAATTCGTTCACAGGATGTGGGCGTCGCTGGCAAGGTCAGCATTTATTGCCCATCCCTAATTGCCCTTGAGAAGGTGGTGGTGAGCCACCTTCTTGAACCGCTGCAGTCCGTGTGGTGAAGGTGCTCCCACAATGCTGTTAGGGAGGGAGTTCCAGGATTTAGACCCAGCAATGATGAAGGAATGGCTGATATATTTCCAAGTCAGGATGATGTGTGACTGGGAGGGGAACTTAGAGGTGATGTTGCGATGGCAACAGATGATAAACCATAGAGGGAGAGATTGGTGGTGTGAGGAATATCTTTGTCGGAGAAATCGGTTTGAGAAAGTTGCTGACGGTGAAGAAGCAGAGTCATTTATTGTCAGTGGTCCGGAGCGTAGGACGGAGGTTGCTGAAGGTTCTTGAACAAATGATGAGATGAAAGGAGGGAGGGATATTCAAAATGGTGGAGTCAGAGCAATGAAGCATTGCGAGAGGATACAGGAGATCACCTAGATAGGATGGGGAAAGGTGATAGGTGGGATTTCTAGATAAAGACCAGGGTTGCAAACCCTCCCGGATTTTCTGGGAGTGTCCCGGAATTGGGCATGAAACGGCCCAGGAGAGCTATGCTCTTTAAATTTACCACCCGCAGAAGTGCCCCCTCCAGGCTCCGTGGCATCACCGGCTGCCATCGCATGAGGTCTCTGGGTCGGTAACGTCACTCACTAACTCCCACTGCAGCAGAGAGCAGATCGAGCTTAGGGCTCACCAGAAAGGGGACCGGCTGGGGGAATAAACAGCCGGGGGATTCTGGGGAGGGGGTGGGGGTGAAAGAGAGAGAGATAGAGTGGGCAATGGTGCAGGGCTGGGTTGGACGAGGGTGAACAGGGAGTCGAGGGCAGAGGTTTGGGCTTCGGTGGTGGGGAAGAGAGTGACAGTGGACTGAAGGTCAGGAGAGACGGGACTGGGGGTCAGGGGATGGTGGGCTGTGGGGAGAGGAAGAATGGGGGTTGTGAAATGGGGACTCGCGGGGGTGGGTGTAAGAGAGACTGCGGAATGGGGGGTCCAGGGGTTGGGGAGACTAGAGGATAGGGGTCGGAGATTGAGGCTAGGGTGTGGAAAAGAGGGAGACTGGGGAACAGGGGTTAGGGATTGGAGGCTCATTTGGGGTAAAAGCGGGTGACTGGGGGGTAATTGGGGCAAGGGTGTAGGGGAGAGAGAGACTAGGTAATAGGGGTCATGGGTTGGAAGCTCGGGTGGGGGAAGAAAGGGGTACTGGCCATCGGTGGGTTTGGGGCTAGGGTGCGGTGGGGGGGGGAGGGTGGTGGGTCTGGGGGAGAGGCAGACTGGGGCAGCGGTGGGTGTGGGGGGGGCAGACTGGGGCAGCGGTGGGTGCAGTGGGGTGGGGGGAGAGGTGGGTGTGGGGGGCGGGCAGCGGTGGATGTGGTGTTGGGGTGGAGGGAGGTGGGTCTGGGACAGAGGCAGACTGGGGCAGCAGTGTGTGTGGTGGGGGGAGAAGTGGGTGTGGGGGAGAGGCAGACTGGGGCAGCAGTGCGTGTGGTGGGGGGGGAAGTGGGTGTGGGGGTGGAAGATTGGGGCAGCGGTGGGCATGGGGGGTAGGGGGGGCGAGGGGCAGAATGTTCTGCAGAGGCGGGAGCAGCAACGTGATCCATCTGGGATCTCCAGCGGGACCTTCACAATATATAATCATTTAAAAAATGATTTTAAAGTATTCTGACGTGTGGTATTGAGTCCCCTTTCAAGTTCCTCCTGTTTTCTGGTCAGTTTGACCAACATGAGCTCCAACACGTTCCATGACCTGCGTGACGTTGGGCCAGTTTAAAGCGCTTCTGACGGAGCATTGGGCAGTTAATCCTGTTTGCTGAACTGGCACTCTGGCATTGGAAAATGCAACCAAACTGTTAAAGGCGGGTTAGCAGCTGTGACACTACCCTGCTGTCCCACCATAGTGAATCCAGACCAATAATCACAGAAGTTTACGGCACAGAAGGAGGCCATTTCGGTCCATTGTGCCCGCGCCGGCTGAAAAAGAGCTATCCAGCCTCATCCCATTATCCAGATCTTGGTCCGTAGCCCTGTAGGTTTCGGCACTTCACGTGCACATCCAAGTATTTTTTAAATGCAATGAGGGTTTCTGCCTCTATCACCCTTTCAGGCAGTGAGTTCCAGACCCCCACTACAAAATGTACTCCTCAACTTCCCTCTAATCCTTCTTCCAATTACTTCAAATCTATGCCCCCATTTATTGACCCCTCTCCTAAGGGAAATAGGTCCTTCCTATCCACTCTATCTCGGCCCCTCATAATTTTATACACCTCAATTAAGTCTCCCCTCAGTCTCCTCTGTTCCAAAGAAAACAACCCCAGCCTCACCAATCTTTCCTTACAGCTCACAACAACTTGCATTTATATAGCGCCTCTAATGAAGTAAAATATCCCAAGGCACTTTGCCGCAGCAGAATCAGACAAGTTTTGACCCCGAGCCACATAAGATGATATTAGGGCAGGTGACCAAAAGCTTGGTCAAAGAGGTAGGTTCTAATGAGCGTCTAGAAGGAGGAGAGAGAGGCGGAGAGGTTTCGGAAGGGAATTCCAGAGCTTAGGGCCCAGGCAGCCGAGGCATAGCCACCGATGGTGGGGTGAAGGAAGTGGGGGAACATACCTCTGCCACTACTCAACTAAAACAATAAGCTGCTGCCGCCACAGCAACGGCTTCTGCTCCACTCACACCGATAGGGCAGGGTTGGCGGTGAGGGCTGGGTATCATGGTATAGTGAGAAAACCACCGCAGGTCGGGGCTATAAATAGAGCTGGAGCGCCTAGCCCTGGAACATCATGGACGAAAGTGCGGCAAATGAGGGTACTGGGCCTAGAAGAGCCGAGGGCCCAGGGGCAGCACGGACCTGCCCACATTGCGATATGTGTGCGCACTAAGTCTGTGCAGCAGAGCATGTCTCCAGTCGTCCTGGTTAATCCTTGCCACTGGACAAAGGCCTAGCTCTGTCAAGCCCGTGTGGTGGCTGATGTGCAACGGTTACCACATGTTAAAAAAAATCCACGCACAGGCATCTTCCACCCCCTCAACTGGAGTTCAGGACTGGAACATCGGGTCCTTCATTGAAACATCTGTGAACTCATGTGGAAGCAAGTCATCCTCATTCGAGAGACTGCCTATGATGATGATGAAAACAATAAGGTTAGAGATTTATGGCTGAAGGTGTGATTAGTGATGGGGATCGCCATTGTGCTGCCAGTTCAATATTCTATTCATATTCATCATCTTCATAGGCAGTCCCTCGGAATCGAGGAAGACACTTGCTTCCACTCTTAAAATGAGTCCTTAGGTGGCTGAACAGTCCAATACGAGAACCACAGTCCTTGTCACAGGTGGGACAGATAGTCGTTGAGGGAAAGGGTGGGTGGGACAGGTTTACCGCACGCTCTTTCCGCTGCCTGCGGTTGATTTCTGCACGCTCTCGGCGATGAGACTCGAGGTGCTCAGCGCCTTCCTGGATGCACTTCCTCCACTTAGGGCGGTCATTGGCCAGGGACTTCCAATTGTCAGTGGGGATGTTGCACTTTATCAGGGAGGCTTTGAGAGTGTCCTTGTAACGATTCCTCTGCCCGCCTTTGGCTCGTTTGCCATGAAGGAGCTCCGAGTAGAGCACTTGCTTTGGGAGTCTCGTGTCTGGCATGCGAACAATGTGGCCTGCCCAGCGGAGCTGATCGAGTGTGGTCAGTGCTTCAATGTTGGGGATGTTGCCCTGGACAAGGACGCTAATGTTTGTGCGTATGTCCTCCCAGGGGATTTGCAGGATCTTGCAGAGACATCGTTGGGGGTATTTCTCCAACGACTTGAGGTGTCTACTGTACATGGTCCATGTCTCTGAGCCATACAGGAGGGCGGGTATTACTACAGCCCTGTAGACCATGAGCTTGGTGGCAGATTTGAGGGACTGATCTTCAAACACTCTTTTCTTCGGGCGGCCGAAGGCTGCACTGGCACACTGGAGGCGGTGTTGAATCTCGTCATCAATGTCTGCTCTTGTTGATAAGAGGCTCCCGAGTTATGGGAAATGGTCCATGTTGTCTAGGGCCACGCCATGGATCTTGATGACTGGGGGGCAGTGCTGTGCAGCGAGGACAGGCTGTTGGAGGATGTTTAGCGTAAGGCCCATGCTTTCGTACGCCGCAGTAAATACGTTGACTATGTGCTGGAGTTCAGCCTCTGTATGTGCGCAGACGCAGGCATTGTCCAACAGAGGTTGGGGTGGTCTTGGACCTGGTCTGTAGACGACGAAAGTTGATCAGGTTCCCACTGGTTCTGTAGTTTAGTTCCACTCCAGCGGGGAGCTTGTTGACTGTGAGGTGGAGCATGGAGGCGAGGAAGGTTGAGAAGAGGGTTGGGGCGATGCCTACAGAGACAGCCCTTGCATTCTGGTTTAGATATAAATGAGGTGGTGTTCATGCCATCCTCTGAGGGCAGGGACTGCCACTTCATAAGACGGAGTCAGCCATGTCCCAGTGGGTCGCCCTCTCAACTCAGAGTCAGAAGGTTGTGGGTTCAAGTACCACTCCAGAGACTTGAGCACAAAAATCTAGGTGCAGTGCTGAATTGTCAGAGGTGCTGTCTTTCAGATGACACATCAAAACAAGGCCCCGTCTGCTCTCTCAGGCGGGCTTAGACTGTGATGTCTGGTTCGCCCCCAAAACACGCCAACATGCTCCATCTCACGGCACTATTTCAAAGAAGAGCAGGGAGTTCTCCCCGGTGTCTTGGCCAATATTTATCCCTCAATGAAAACATATTTCCTGGTCATTATCACATTGTTATTTGTGGGATTTTGCTCTGGGCTAATGTTTTGCTGCATTTCTTGCATTACAGCAGTGATTAAACTTCACTTACTGGGCTGTAAAGCGATTTGGGTCATCCTAAGGTCGTGAAAGGCGCAGTATAAATTGGTCTATGTAATGTATTTGTTTCATGGGTTCTTTGCTTAAGAATTCACAGCAACACATTGCTATTAAGAACTAGCTGGGGGAGCCTTGAGGAAGAGTTCATAGAGTGCATAAGGGACGGGTGCCTTGAGCAGTATATAACAGAACCAACCAGGGGGCAGGCTATCATAGATCTGGTCCTGTGTAATGAGACAGGATAAATAAACAATCTCCTAGTAAAGAATCTCCTGGAAATAAGTGATCAGAGCATGGTTGAATTTCAAATTCAGATGGAGGGTGAGAAAGTTGGATCTCAAACCAGTGTACTAAGCTTAAATAAAGAGACTACAAAAGTATGAGGGCAGAGTTGTCTAAAGTGGACTGGGAAAATAGATTAAAGTGTGGACGGTTAATGAACAGTGGTGTACATTTAAGGAGATATTTCACAACTCTCAAGAAAAATATATTCCAGTGAGGAGGAAAGAGTGTAAAAGAAAAGATGGCCATCCGTGGCTAACTAAAGAAATAAAGGACGGTATCCAATTAAACACAAGGAAATAAAAAGTGGCCAAAACTAGTGGAAGGACGGAAGATTGTGAAGCTTTTAAAAGCCAGCAAAAAATGATTAAAAATGATTAAGAAAGGTAAGACAGACTATGAAAGTAAACTAGCACGAAATATTAAAACAGATAGCAAGAGTTTCTTTAGGTACAAGTGCAGCTTCCAAAATCCGGAGTTACGGAATGTTCCGGAATCCGGACTCCGGGACGCTTCATGGCAGGGTCGTCCAGAATCCGTAAAATGTTCCAGAATCCGGACTGGACGACCCTGCCCGACCTCGGGGCCGCGCCACTGCCCAACCTCGGGATCTTGCCTCGCCACCCTTACCTTGGAGCCTCCTCGCCGGCCCGTGCGAACACCTCCTCGGGGGGGCCCCATCTGACGACGATCTCCTCGGCGGGGCCGGCCCTCCCGAACACAACCTCGGCGAGGCTGGCCCGACAACCTCCATGGCGGGGCCGGCCCTCCCGACAGCCTCCTCAGTGGGGCCCCACTTGACAATATCCTCAGCGGGGCCAGCGCGACAACGACCTCCTCAGCGGGGTCCCGCCCAATGCAAACACCTCCTCGACGGGCCCCCGGCGACCCGCCCGACAACATCCTTGGCGGGGCCGGCCTCGCAATGACCTCCTTCGCGGGCCCCGGACAGCTCCTCGGCAGGTACCCCTCCCCCTCCCCCTTTCTGACGTTCCGAAATCCGGAAATACCCGAACCTGGGCTTGGGTGTTTCCGGATTCGTGATGTCAGAAAGACATTCCAAAATCCGGCAAAACGCAAAATCCAGAAAGGCCTCGGTCCAGAGGGTATATAAAAAGGAAAATAGTGGCTAAAGAAAATGTTGGTCCTTTAGAGGACGAGGCCGGGGAATTAGTAATGGGGAACGTGGAGATGGCAGAAATGCTGAACAATTATTTTGTATCAGTCTTTACGGTAGAGCACACTAACAATATTCCAACAGTGGATAGAAAGGGGCTATAGAGGTGGAGGAACTTAACAGTCACAATCACTAAGGAGGTGGTACTCAGTAAGATAATAGGGCAAAAGGCGGATAAATCCCCTGGACCTGATGGCTTGTATCCTAGGGTCTTAAGAGAAGTAACGGCAGGGATAGTGTTTGCATTGGTTGTAATTTACCAAAATTTCCTGGATTCTGGGGAGGTCTCAGCAGATTGGAAAACTGCAAATGTAACGCTCCTATTTAAAAAAGGAGGCAGACAAAAAGCAGGAAACTATAGACCAGTTAGCCTAACATCTGTGGTTGGGATAATGTTGGAATCCATTATTAAAGAAGCAGTAGCAGGACATTTGGAAAAACATAATTCAGTCAGGCAGAGTCAGCATGGATTTATGAAGGGGAAGTCATGTTTGACAAATTTGCTGGAATTCTTTGAGGATGTAATGAACAGGGTGGATAAAAAGGAACCAGTGGATGTGGTGTATTTGGACTTCTAGAAGGCATTTGACAAGATGCCACATAAAAGGTTACTGCACAAGATAAAAGTTCACGGGGTTGGGGTTAGTATATTAGCATGGATAGAGGATTGGTTAACTAACAGAATACAGAGAGTCAGGATAAATGGTTCATTCTCGGGTTGGCAATCAGTAACTAGTGGGGTGCCGCAGGGATCAGTGCTGGGACCTCAACTATTTGCAATCTATATTAATGACTTGCAAGAAGGGAGTGTAACGTAGCCAAGTTTACTGACAATAAAAAGATAGGAAGAAAAGCAGTGTGTGAGGAGAACACAAAATCTGCAAAAGGACATAGAAGGCTAAAATTTGGCAGATGGAGTATAATGTTGGAAAGTGTGAGATTATGCCCTTTGACAGAAAGAATCAAAGAACAAGTTATTATTTAAATGGAGAAAAATTGCAAAGTGCTGCAGTACAGTGGGATCTGGGGTTACTTGTGCATGAAACACAAAAGGTTAGTATGCAGGTACAGCAAGTGATCAGGAAGGCCAATGGAATCTTGGCTTTTATTGCAAACGGGATGGAGTATAAAAGCAAGGAAGTCTTGCTACAGTAATACAGGGTATTGTGAGGCCACACCTGGAATACTGTGTACAGTTTTGCTTTCCATATTTAAGAAAGGATATACTTGCTTTGGAGGCAGTTCAGAGAAGTTTCACTAGGTTGATTCCGAAGATGATGTGGTTGACTTATGAGGAAAGGTTGAATAGGTTGGGCCTCTACTCATTGGAATTCAGAAGAATAACACGTGATCTTATCGAAAGGTATAAGATTATGAGGGGGCTTGACAAGATGGATGCATAGAGGATATTTCCACTGATGGGGGAGACTAGAACTAGGGGACATAATCTTAAAAAAAGGGGCCGCCCATTTAAAACTGAGATGAGAAATTTCTTCTCTCAGAGGGTTGTAAATCTGTGGAATTCGCTGCCTCGGAGAGCTGTGGAAGCTGAGTCATTGAATAAATTTAAGACAGAGATAGACAGTTTCTTAACCGATAAGAGAATAAGGGGCTATGGGGAGCAGGCAGGGAAGTGGACCTGAGTCCATGATCGGAACACCATGATCGTATTAAATGGCGGAGCAGGCTCGAGGGGCCATATGGCCTACTCCTGTTCCTATTTCTTATGTTTTTGTGTAGTTGGTTTATTAGCAAAGGTTTAACAATCATACTACACATTACCAGTTCATCCACCAGGCTCACAACCACCTGCCTCATCGTGGATCCCGCGAACCCAAGTGGCTGGGGTTTTGAGTCTTGTGAATGTCATGTGACTGGCTAAGCCACTCACAATGCATCAGCTCTACAACTATTTTGAGTTGCAACAGCTCCACAACTTTTTTAGTTGTAACCAAATAACCAATTAAATCAAGTGTCCCCCTGATTAAGGGAAGTGCCCTTTTTTTTTTTGTGGGTTTTTTTGTGTTTTTTTTAGGGCGCCGAGAGGCAAATTATACAAGTGCCCCCTATAAAAGGGGAGGGGGGACACTAAAACCGGCAATAAAATCAAATTAAACTTTAAAACATATAAAATCACAACAGCTCCACAACTCTTTTTGGTTGGAAACAAAAAGAACAGTTAAATCAAGTGCCCCCCGAGCTGGGGGACACTCCAAACACTTATCACGGCCCTTTTTATGTTTTTTTTGTACTTTTTTTGTGG
Organism: Pristiophorus japonicus; assembly: GCF_044704955.1. Taxonomy (NCBI): domain Eukaryota; kingdom Metazoa; phylum Chordata; class Chondrichthyes; family Pristiophoridae; genus Pristiophorus; species Pristiophorus japonicus. The sequence goes on along the minus strand of NC_091988.1, from coordinate 80,263,816 downwards.
GGTTTTTTTGTGGTTTATTTTGTGGTTTTTTTGGGGGCCCTAAAACTGTAAATTTACAAGTGCCCCCTATAAAAGGGGAGGGGGACACTAAAACCGGCAATTAAAACAAATTAAACTTTAAAACATATAAAATCAACAACAGCTCCACAAACCTGTGAGCTTGGTCACAGGTGCATACATTATAGTCTGCAATGCAACAGATGCACAGCACTGTGGAGCATCAGCCTAGACTTTACACTCAAGTCACTGGAGTGGGACTTACACACATGACCTTCTGACTCAGAGGTGAGAAGTGAGCCACCGCCACCACTTAGAGTGAGAGGCAGTAGCTAGTCTTCCACTCCTGTGGCAACCCGGCCTGGAAATCAGCATGGTCCTGGCCTGCGACCATCACAGAGAGCAGCGGGCAGCGGCCCAGCCCTGCAAGACCATCAGCAGGCTGGGGCCATTGGAGGGAGCAGCGTGTGCAGTATATCACTGCAGGGAGCAGCGCGTGCTGCTGCAGGAGGGCAACGGCTGCGAAGTCAGGTTGCCGATTGCAGTGCGGGCAGGCACAGCAGGAAGGGCGAAGGAGCGGCAAGAGTTTATCGAGGGAAGTGACCGGGGCCACGGAGAGGCGTGAGTCTGGAGCCCAGAAGAGGCGAGGGCCCAGGGGCAGCACGGGGGTCAACCCACACTGCGATATGTGTGCGCTAGGTCCGTGCTGCAGAGCTGGTCGCCTTGGGTAATCTCGCCACTGGACCAAGACCTAGCTCTGTCAAGTCCGTGGCCACCACACGTTAAAAAAAATCCACACACAGGCATCTTCCACCCTTCAACAGTAGTTCGGCATCTGGAACATTAGGTCCTTCATTGACACACCTGTGAACTCATCCCTTTTTGGCGTGGAAGCAAGTCCTCCTCACTTCGAGGGACCGCCTATGATGATGATGATGGCGGCAGTAAAGTGGTCTCATTTACAGTGCAGCTTTCTGGCTGATGAAATGTGGAGAGCCAGAGTGGAAACATGCAGGACCGGCTCCCTCAGTGAAGCTTGCTACAACAGCAGGCCTTAATCCGAAGACAGATTTGTGAACTCACATTTCTTTGGGTCTGCGATGCAGTTGGTTTTGTGCAGCTTGGGCATGTACACTGAGCGATGCCAATTGCGGGAGAATTGTTACCAGTTATGAGGAGAGGTTGGAAAAGTTAGGACTGTTCTCTTTGGAACAGAGGAAGAAAGACTTACATTTACAAAGCGCCTTTCATGACCACCGGACGTCTCAAAGCACTGTACAGCCAATGAAGTACTTTTGGAATGCAGTCCCTGTAATGTGGGAAACGCAGCAGCCAATTTGCGCACGAGCAAACTCCCACAAACAGCAATGTGATAATGACCAGATAGTCTGTTTTTTTGTTATGTTGAATGTGGGCTAAATATTGCCCAAGACACCGAGGATAACACCCCTGCTCTTCTGCGAAATAGTACCGTGGGATCTTTTACTTCCACCTGAGCGAGCAGATGGGGCCTCGATTTAGTGTCTCATTCAAAAGACGGCACCTCCGACAGTGCTGCAATCCCTCAGCACTGCACTGGGAGTGTCAGCCTAGATTTTTCGTGCTCAAGTTGCTGGAGTGGTCTTGAACCCACAACCTTCTGACTCAGAGGCGAGAGACCAACCCCTGAGCAACAGCTGACACGCAAACCGAATCTGTCCTCATCTGATTTTGGGACACACTCGTCCTGATGTGTGTCACCTTGCTGGAGAATTGTCCGACAAAGTGTTCAAACTGAGAGTTGCCTCGGCAAGGAACTTTTGCTCTTGTGTGGAGATGGGCCTTTCGGGAGTTGGAACAGGAAGCTGTTTGTGTCCCTGTTGGCCCCGTTGAGCGTCCTGACTGATTCTGCTGATGTTATCCTTCTTGGACACGTTCCACGATTGTTAGCTTGATAGTGTATTCTCTTATGTCAACATGCTGAAAAAATAAACCGGTCTTCTCTCTTCGCTTTTCCATGGGAATAAGCTCCGACAAACAAAAAAACTCACAAGACGTTTGAATCTTGACCGTGGCTCTTCTCCAGCCTACACCTGCAAGTCCCACATTGCAGCGTGCACCTTCTGCGCTTTCAACTGTACCGCACCCCGGCTGTACTGCTCCCCCCTCCCCTCCCCTCCCCTCCCCACCCCATCCTTCTGTCATGGATGGCAGAGCTCACAGCCACCTCCAACTCTGCAATTCCCCTCCTGCACCTGTACGTCTTGCTACCTCTTTCCCCATCTTCCAAGACCTCCTCAAAACCTATCCCTTTCACCATCCCGTCACACCATCTCTCCTACTTCTAGTTTGGTGCTCACTGCTCCCGCGGTAAAGCGCCGTGGGTGGGTTCTGTGTGATGCCAGCTGTGACTCACTGGCCAGCCCACTAGCCTCTGAGTCAGTAGGTTGTGGGTTCAGGTCCCACTCCACAGACTTGAGCACAAAAATCTAGGCTGACACTCCCAGTGCAATCCTAAGGGAGTGCTGCACTGTCAGAGGTGCCGTTTTTCGGATGAGACGTTAAACCGAGGTCCCGACTGCTCTCTCAGGTGGACGTAAAAGGTCCTGCGGCACTATTTCGAAGAAGGGCAGGGGAGTTATACCTGATGTCCTGGCCAATTTTTATCCCTCAATCAACATAACAAAAACAGATTATCTGGTCATTCATCATCATAGGCAGTCCCTCAGAATCGAGGAAGACTTGCTTCCACTCTAAAATTGAGTCCTTAGGTGGCTGAACAGTCCAATACGAGAACCACAGTCCCCTTCACAGGTGGGACAGATAGTCACAGAGGGAAAGGGAGGGTGGGACTGGTTTGCCGCACACTCTTTGCGCTGCCTGCGCTTGATTTCTGCACGCTCTCAGCGATGAGACTCGAGGTGCTCAGCGCCCTCCCGGATGCATTTCCTCCACTTAGAGCAGTGTTTGGCCAGAGACTCCCAGGTGTCAGTGATGATGTTGTACTTTATCAGGGAGGCTTTGAGGGTGTCCTTGTAACGTTTCCTCTGCCCACCTTTGGCTCGCTTGCCGTGAAGGAGTTCGAAGTAGAGCGCTTGCTTTGGAAGCCTCGTGTCTGGCATGTGAACAATGTGGCCTGCCCAGCGGAGCTGATCAAGTGTGGTCAGTGCTTCAATGTTGGGGATGTTGGTCTGGTCGAGAATGCTAACGTTGGTGCATCTGTCCTCCCAGGGGATTTGTAGGATCGTGTGGAGACATCGTTGGTGGTATTTCTCCAGCGACTTGAGGTGTCTACTGTACATGGTCCATGTCTCTGAGCTATATCGGATAGGATGTAGACCGTGAGCTTGGTGGTGGATTTGAGGGCCTGGTCTTCAAGCACTCTTTTTCTCAGGCGGCCGAAGGCTGCGCTGGCGCACTGGAGTCGGTGTTGAATCTCATCGTCAATGTCTGCTCTTGTTGATAAGAGGCTCCCGAGGTATGGGAAATGGTCCATGTTGTCTAGGGCCACGCCATGGATCTTGATGACTGGGGGGCAGTGCTGTGCAGCGAGGGCAGGCTGTTGGAGGACCTTTGTCTGACGGATGTTTAGCGTAAGGCCCATGCTTTCGTACGCCTCAGTAAATACGTTGACTATGTGCTGGAGTTCAGCCTCTGTTTGTGCGCAGACGCAGGCATTGTCCAACAGAGGTTGGGGTGGTCTTGGACCTGGTCTGTAGACGACGAAAGTTGATCAGGTTCCCACTGGTTCTGTAGTTTAGTTCCACTCCAGCGGGGAGCTTGTTGACTGTGAGGTGGAGCATGGCTGCGAGGAAGATTGAGAAGAAGGTTGGGGCGATGACACAGCCCTGTTTGACCCCGCTCCGGATGTGGATTGGGTCTGCAATGGATTGGGTCATTATCACATTGCTGGCGGGAGTCAGAGGGAAGATTTGGCTCTTTAACTCTGACACTGACTCCCGCCGCTTTAGGGCGGGCTTGCGTCAGGAGCGGGGTGGTGATGACGTCGCAATGTCCCTCCCCTTCCCTCTCCACCACTGGGCCACCAGGGAGGGGTTCGTCAATTAAAACAAAATGGCGACTGAAGCAGTGCACCCTCCCCTTTAAGGGCGGCTGTGCCGTCCAGCCACTGACAGCTTCCCGCTACGCCGCCGTGGTTTGGAAAAGGGGTCGGCGCGCCGGGCGGGGTGGAAACATGGGGCACGGCGGAAACCTGTTCCCACTGCCCCCTGCCCGGGGGTAATTACGGATGGGTCGAACCCGCCGCCTGCCCCCAGTTGGAAAGGCCGTCCCGTCCTGTTACCGCTTCTTGGAGACGGTAATGGGCCTTAAAGAGGGAAGAAATTTCCCCCAAAAAATTCTTTTTCATTTTTTGAACTCCCAATTTTCTAACTCTGAGACAAGAGCAGTAGCAACCGAGGGAATCTCACACCTCCAGGACATGAGTTTTAATCAAATTCATAGCATTTCCACAGGTAACATGGATCACTTAACTACAATCGACTAAGGGACGTTCGAACAGTTTGTCTCTTCTGCTCATGTGGATGGAAAACATGATTCACCATTTTAATACTGGAGACCAAGGCAAAGATGGGATTGAAGGGGAGCTGCTGTGTGTATGGAATTTCAGTGTTGAGCTACTGCAAAGGTTGAGGTGAAATGGAGAAAGCCCACTTAATCTGGAACACAGACTTCAAACAACAACAACTTGCATTTTCAAAGCGGCTCCAACATAGAAAAATGTCCCAAGGCGCTTTACAGAGGTGTAATCAATCATGGCCTTCAAGCCAAAGAAGAAGACATTCATAGAGTAGACTAAAAGCTTGGCCAAAGAGGTGGTTTTAAGGAGGGTCTTAATGAAGGAGAGAAGAGACAGAAAGAAAGACTTGCATTTCTATAGCGCCTTTCACGACCATCGGACGTCTCAAAGTGCTTTATAGCCAGTGAAGCACGTTTTGAAGTGCAGTCACTCTTGTAATGCAGGAAATGTAGCAGCCAATTTGCGCACAGCAAGCTCCCACAAACAGCACTTTGATAATGACCAGATAATATGTTTTCAGTGACGTTAAATATTATCCAGGACACCGGGGATATCGCTCCTGCTCTTCGAAATGTGGGACCTTTTACGTCCACCTGAGAGAGCAGATGGGGCCTCGGTTTAATGTCTCATCCGAAAGACGGCAAAGTGGAGAGGTTTAGTGTGATTCCAAGGAGAATGAGCTGGATGGCTGAATGGCCTCTTCTGGTTCCCGGTGGTCATACGATGACTTTATTGTGCACCTTTGATCGTGGTTGTAATGTATTTGCCTCATGGGTTTTTTGCTTAAGAATTCATAGCAACACATTGCTATGAAGAACGACAAGTGCAGCGTCGAGAATCCGGAGTTCTGGAATCCGGAATGTTCCGGAATCCGGTACTCCGGACCGATCGGTGGCAGGGTCTTCCAGAATCCGCGAAATGTTCCGGAATCCGGACCCGCCGACCCTGCGGGGCCTTGCCGAGGAGTTGTTTGCGTCGGATGGGGCCGGGCAGGCCGGCGAGGAGGCCTCGAGGTAAGGGCAGCGGCGGTGAGGCAAGCGGTGCAAATCCAGGAGGCAAAAAGAAAAGAAGTTGGGATACAAATAGTAGATTGCAGCGCATTATGAAGCTGTTGGACCAATTTCTTCAGCAGATCTCGATTGGTTTGAATGCTTTCCTCAAGCTGTTGTCGTAGCAACTGAACGACTGTCAGCTCCATCTGCAAGGCCCGGATGCGGCTGAACAGAAATATAGTAAAGAAGCAGCGTCATGGGAAACAAAAAGAACAAGAACGAAACCGAGCTCCTCATACAGGTGCAGCGCCCCCCCACCCTCCCTCCCACCGCCTTTCTGACGATCCGAAATCCGGAAATACCCGAACCTGGATTGCAAATCGAAAGTCCGGAAAAGCCAGGAATCCGGAACGGCCTCGGTCCCAAGGGTTCCGGATTTTAGGAGCTGCACCTGTAGTTGGTTTATTAGCAAAATGTATAACAATCACACCACACATTACCAGTTCATCCACCGGGCTCCCAACCACCTGCCTCATCATGGATCCCCCGAACCCAACTGGCTGGGGTTTTATTGAGTCTTGTGGACATCACGTGACAGGCTAAACCACTCCCAACTCAATAGCTTTACAACTATTTTATTGCAAATGAAAGGGGGGGGGGGGCACTAAAACCGACAAATTAAACAAATCAACCTTTTAACAGTAAACTTGGCTCAAATTAAAATTTGGTTGCCGGGGGTGATGATGCACTCCAGTCCCTCTGGCGCCCACCTCTCGTGGAAGGCCGCGAGCATACCGGTGGGCATCGCGTGCTCCAGCTCCAGGGACACCCTGGCCCGGATGTAACCGCGGAAGAGAGTCAGGCAGTCAGGCTGAACGACCCCTCGACCGCCCGCTGCCTGGACTGGCTGACGACCTTGGACTTGGCCGTGCCCAGGAGCAGTCCTATGAGGAGGCCTTCTGACCTGCCCGCTCCCCTCTGCACAGGGTGCCCAAAGATCAGGAGTGTGGGACTGAATTGCAGCCAGAATTTGAGGAGCAGCCTCAATAGCTCTACAACTCTTTTGTGTTGAAGACAAATAACAATTAAATCAAGTGCCCCCTGATTAAAGGGGGGGGGGGCACTCCAAATGCCCCTTTGTTTTTTGTTTTTTTGTGGGGTTTTTTGGGGGCACTAAAACCACAAATTATACAAGTGCCCCCTGGCTAAAAGGGAGGGGACACTAAAACCTGGCACAATAAAACAAATTAAACTTTAAAACATATAAAATCAAATTAAAATTTGGTTGCCGGGGGTAATGATGCACTCCAGTCCCTCCGGCGCCACCTCTCGCGGAAGGCCGCGAGCGTACCGGTTGACACCGCGTGCTCCATCTCCAAGGACACCCTGGCCCGGATGTAGGCATGGAAGAGAGGCAGGCAGTCAGGCTGAACGACCCCCTCGACCGCCCGCTGCCTGGACCGGCTGATGGCACCCTTGGCCGTGCCCAGGAGCAGTCCTATGAGGAGGCCCTTGGACCTACCCGCTCTCCTCCGCACAGAGTGCCCATAGATCAGGAGTGTGGGACTGAAGTGCAACCAGAAATTGAGGAGCAGCCTCAATAGCTCTACAAACCTGTGAGCATACTCACAGGTCACACATTACAGGGGTTGCGGAAGAATCTAGTGTGAAGCTGCTGGTGTGAGCCAGTTTTGGTGTATTTTGTCCTTGCTGTTGCACCAGTACAAATATTACTACTGAAAGCCAGGTAGTCATATTCTGTAGTTATGGATTAAAAAAAATGAATTAGCTGATGGCACCGTGGATTAACGCCCTGCATGGTGAGATACTGAGCTGTAGAGAGCAGCAAAGTCACTGTTTTGGTCTCTGCTCTGTGCTGAATTGACTTGTAACAGGCTGTGTCCCCTTTAAGCAGCACGGCCGAGCAGCCAATGTTCCCTCTAATTCCTATTAGTGCGAGGTCCCTTTAACCGGCTGTGCGGCCCATTCAGATCTTCGCGCAGCCGCGGATTCTTCCATGTAGAAGCCGGTGAGCGGCCTGCGCGGGACCCCCAGTTTGCTGCACGGCTGCATAGCAGCGCATCTTAGTGGGAACGTTTCGCACAAGGCTCTTGAGCCTCCCGCGAAGACGGCTTTTAAATTAGAAAAGACATGCATGCATGGATTTCTGAATGGGCCGCGCGGTCCAAATAAAATGACAGGGAACATTAGTAACAGGTGTGGTGCTGGGGGGAGGGTGTGAGAAATGGCCTCAGCCCTGCGGGCCAGGGAGAGGAAAATATCAGCAAGGGCTGCTGTTGCTGTCACACAGTGAGAATCGCTGCAAAGTTTGCCTACGGAATTGGTGCGACGACAGGATCAGGTTCTTTGAGGATGTATCGAGCAGAGTGGATAAAGGAGAACCAGTTGATGTCGTATATTTGGATTTCATAAAGCATTCGATAAGGTGCCACACAAAAGGTTACTGCATAAGATAAAAGCTTAGGGGGTTGGGGGGTAATATATTAGCATGGATAGAGGATTGGCTAACTAACAGAAAACAGAGAGTCGGGATAAATGGGTCATTTTCCAGTTGGCAAACTGTAACTAGTGGGGAGCCGCAGGGATCGGTGCTGGGGCCTCAACTATTTACAATCTATATTAATGACTTGGATGAAGGGACCGAGTGTAATGTAGCCAAATTTGCTGGTGATACAGTTTTGGTCTCCTTATTTAAGGAAGGATATATTTGCATTGGAGGCAGTTCAGAGAAGGTTCACGAGGTTGATTCCTGAGATGAAGTGGTTGTCTTATGAAGAAAGGTTAAGCAGGTTGGGCCTATACTCATTGGAGTTTAGAAGAATGAGAGATGATCTTACTGAAACATAATATTCTGAGGGGGCTGGACAGGGTAGATGCAGAGAGGATGTTTCCTCTCATGAGGGAATCTAGAACTAGGGGGCATAGTTTCAGAATAAGGGGTCGCCCATTTAAGACAGAAATGAGGAGGAATTTCTTCTCTCAGAGGGTCATGAATCTTTGGAATTCTCTACCCCAGAGAGCTGTGGAGGCTGGGTCATTGAATATAATTAAGGCGGAGATAGACAGATTTTTGAACAATAAGGGAGTCGAGAGTTATGGAGAGCGGGTGGGGAAGTGGAGTTGAAGCCATGATCAGATCAGCCATATACTTATTGAATGGCGGAGCAGGCTCAAGGGGCCAAATGGCCAACTCCTGCTCCTATTTCTTATATTCTTTTGTTTGGCCGTTGTGCTTTCTGCCGTCGAATAGCCTACTGGCACTAGCTGTCTGGCTGCTGCTGCCCTTGGAATTGTATCCCAGTAACAGCAAACACCTTAAAGAGGGAAGATCATTGGCTTGAACTAAATATCGCATTGTATTATTTCGGTACCTAAAATCCTTGTCGGCAGTCGGAGGCGAGCGAGCAGCGCCCTGCATGCATTGGAGCCATGCAGTTCCGCAGCTGTGCATGCGAGCAACAGTGAATGCATGCACTGCGCCTGTGCCGGGGCTGCAATGCAGTCAGTAGCGCAGCATTCTTGAGTTCCAAGCACGCAGGGGGGGGGATGGAATCATAGAATCGTTACAGCGCAAGAGGAGGCCATTTGGCCTGTCGAGCCCGTGCCGGCTCTTTGCAAGATTCCCAGCAAAAGTAATTTAACTTGGGGAGCCCACTGACTGAAATTTGCTGAACTGAAATCAGAGTAAGAGTTGCTGCCGGGCCAGTTTCCTCTATCTGTCCGATGTAGTAAGACGTTACAAATGGGCGGTCTCTCAGAGGTTCCTGTAACAGTCTATCTGTTCTGGGGGGAGTTTGCTCTCCCTTGCACAAGTGATAACTCACTGTGGATGGAAAATAGAAAGTAATCTGTTGAATGAATTATCACTTAATGGAAACCAGCTGTACTCTGCATTCCTCGGGCTAGCACTGATTGCGAAACTTGTCTGAGGTGGATTGTTTTTTAAAAAACAAGAAAATCATGAATTGTGACCCTGTCATTAAAATGTATCATTTCTCTTGTGATACTGCCATTTTTCCTTTCAATTCGACGTTCTGCCTTCCTTGTTTGAACACGCTAACTCTTGATGGTCAACAGTTCCATGGCCACTTTCAGACCTCCAGCTCGGTACCCACCCGGCCAATCTTCCTGAGTGAGCCTGGATAAAAGAAAGGCAGAAAGACTTGCATTTATATAGCGACTTTCACGACCACTGGACCTCCCAAAGCGCTTTACAGCCAATGAATTACTTTTTGGAGTGTAGTCACTGTTGTAATGTAGGAAACGCAGCAGACAATCTGCGCACAGCAAGCTCCCACAAACAGCATTGTGATCAGATAATCTGTATTTTGGCGATGTTAATTGAGGGATAAATATTGGCCAGAACACCAAGGATAACTTCCCTGCTCTTCTTCAAAATAGCGCCATGGAATCTTTTACGTCCACCTGAGAGAGCAGACGGGGCCTCAGTTTAACGTCTCATCTGAAAGACGGCACCTCCGACAGTGCAGCACTCCCTCAGCACTGCACTGGAGTGTCAGCCTAGATTTATGTGCTCAAGTCTCTGGAGAGGGACTTGAACCCACAACCTTCTGACTCGGAGGCGAGAGTGCTACCCACTGAGTCACAGCTGACACAATTAACAGATAACACTAGAGCAGGATCCCTGGTTGAAATTTTTCTTCTTTCTCTTAATGTACTGTGGCCACTTGTAGCACATCGAGTAGCAGTACGGTTGGCATCAACACACTCACAAGAGTCCAGGCATTGAGGGAAGGGCTTTCCTGCACCATGTGGGACTGTAGTGGGTATATATCAGGACAAAATAAGTGAGGCGTTGACCCATCACCCCCCCACCCCCATCACAATAACCCTAACAACAATAACTTGCATTTATATAGCACCTTTAGCATAGTACAACATCCCAGGGCGCTTCACAGCAATGTTATAAGAAAAAACAGATACATTTGACACCGCGCCACACAAGACGAAATTAAGGCAGATGATTAAAAGCTTGGTTAAAAAGGTAGGTTTTAAGGAGTGTCTTAAAGGAGGATAGAGAGGCAGAGAGGTTTAGGCAGGGAGTTGCAGAGCTTGGGGCCCAGGCAACACAAGGCACGGCCATCAATGGTTGAGCGATTATAATCAGGGATGCTCAAGAGGGAAGAATTAGAGGAGCACAGACATCTCGGGGGGCGGGAGGGGGGTGGGTGGCGGGTTGGAGGAGATTACAGAAATAGGAAGGTGCGAGGCCATGGAGGGATGTGAAAATAATGCAGGTGAGCGAGCACAGGGGTGATGGGTCAATGGGACGGTGCGAGTTCTGCTCAGGCGGTCCCTCGAATTGAGGATGACTTGCTTCCACGCCAAAAAGGGAATGAGTTCAATGAATTCACAGGTGTTTCAATAAAGGACCTAATATCCCAGGTCCCAAACCGCATATTGAAGGGTGGAAGATGCTTGTGCGTGGATTTTTTTAACGTATGGTGACCGTTGCACACCAGCCACCGCACGGGTTTGACAGAGCTAGGCCTTTATCTAGTGACAAGGATTAACCAGGACGACTAGAGACATGCTCTGCTGCACGGACCTAGTGCGCACACATATCACAGTGTGGGCAGGTCCGTGCTGCCCCTGGGCCCTCGCCTCTCCAGACCCAGACTAAAGTAAATCAAAAATGTATATTTCCAAACCAAGCAAATCGTAGATATACTTACGGGCACAAAGAGGAGGTCGAGTGACGACACATTCCATTTTAATAGGTGTTTAGTACAAAGCCATTCATCAGCTCCTTGTAAAACCTCTTCTGACTCAATTGGCTTCTTGCAGAACAAAGAGTTTTTGTGCTAAGTGCTTCTCAATTAAAGAAGATCTACTCTTAATGAGTTTTTTCAAACAAAGTGTATCTGCATGAGAAGAAAGTCCCGTTTGTTCTGTTGAATATGACAGCAATGGAACTTGGCTCGTGCTTCGAGCTGAATGCTGACTGTGGCAGTCACCATCATCATCATCATAGGCAGTCCCTCGGAATCGAGGAAGACTTGCTTCTACTCTTAGCATGAATTCTTAGGTGGCTGTTCAGTCCAATACGAGAACCACAGTCTCTGTCACAGATGGGACAGACAGTGGTTGAAGGAAAGGGTGGGCGGGGAGTCTGGTTTGCCGCACGCTCCTTCCGCTGCCTGCGCTTGATTTCTGCATGCTCTCGGCGATGAGACTCGAGGTGCTCAGCTCCCTCCCGGATGCTCTTCCTCCACTTTGGGCGGTCTTTGGCCAGGGACTCCCAGGTGTCAGTGGGGATGTCGCACTTTATCAGGGAGGCTTTGAGGGTGTCCTTGTAACATTTCCACTGCCCACCTTTGGTTCGTTTGCCGTTGACGAGTTCCGAGTAGAGCGCTTGCTTTGGGAGTCTTGTGTCTGGCATGCGAACAATGTGGCCTGCCCAGCGGAGCTGATCAAGTGTGCTTCAATGTTGGGATGTTGGCCTGGACGAGGACACTAATGTTGGTGCGTCTGTCCTCCCAGGGGATTTGTAGGATCTTGCGGAGACATTGTTGGTGGTATTTCTCCAGCGACTTGAGGTGTCTACTGTACATGGTCAACATCTCTGAGCCATACAGGAGAGCGGGTATCACCACGGCCCTGTACACCATGAGCTTGGTGACAGTTTTGAGGGCCTGGTCTTCAAACACTCTTTTTCTCAGGCGGCCGAAGGCTGCACTGACGCACTGGAGGCGGTGTTGGATCTCGTCGTCGATGCCTGCTCTTGTTGATAGGAGGTTCCCGAGATAAGGGAAGTGGTCCACGTTGTCCAGGGCCGCGCCGTGGATCTTGATGACTGAGGGGCAGTGCTGTGCAGCGAGGACAGGTTGGTGGAGGACCTTTGTCTTATTGATGTTTAGCGTAAGGCCCATGCTTTCGTTTGCCTCAGTAAATACGTCGACTATGTCCTGGAGTTCAGCCTCTGTGTGTGCGCAGACGCAGGCGTCGTCCGCATACTGTAGCTCGATGACAGGGGATGGGTTGCAAAGTGACTGTCCGTTTCCTGTACCCAGGAACCAAGAGATCAAACCACGTTTCCGATTAGAATTGAGACACAAATTCGCTATTGGCCACTGTCGGTTCGAGCCCCATTCAGCATAGTAAGAATGAAGAAAAGAAAGGCCGTTTTGCAGGGATATGGCAGTATCGTGGTTATGTAACTGGATTAGTAACTCCTATATGCCTCAGAGACATGGACTATGTACAGTAGGTGCCTCAAAGCACTGGAGAAGTACCACCAACGCTGCCTCCACAAGATCCTGCAAATTCATTGGCAGGATAGGCGCACCAACGTCAGCGTTCTCTCTCAGACCAACATCCCCAACATCGAAGTGTTGACCGCGCTCGATCAGCTCTGGTGGGCGGGCCACATTGTCCGCATGCCCGATGCTAGACTCCCGAAACAAGCGCTCTACTCCGACCTATGTCACAGCAGGCGAGCCCCAGGAGGGCAGAGAAAACGCTTCAAGGACACCCTCAAAGCCTCCTTGGAAAAAATGCAATATCCCCATCGACTCTTGGGAATCCCTGACCCAAGACCACTCAAAGTGGAGGAGAAGCATCTGAGAAGGTGCCGAACACTTTGAGTCTCTCGCTGGGAGCACGCGGAAACCAAGTATAAACAACCTAAGGAGCGTACGACAAATCAAACACCCCACCCACCCGTCCCTCCAACCACCGTCTGCCCCACCTGTGACAGAGTCTGTAGGTCCCGCATTGGACTCATCAGTCACCTTAGAACTCGTGGAAGCAAGTCATCCTCGACTCCGGGGGACTGCCTATGAAGAGAGAGTAGCCCAGAGGCCTGGAGACATGAGTACAAATCCTACCAGGGCAGTTGTGGGGGGTGGGGGGACTGTGGTCTCGCTCCAAAGGCCAGAGTCACAGGAACTGAGAGAGTGGTGGAAGTGGGGGAGTGGTAGGGTGGAGGAGCTTAAAGAGATAGTGAGGCCCGACACAAGAGACGTGTCGTTATTTATATGTTGACACAGCTGTTGTGGTATCTGCTTTAGAATATGAACAGGATTGTTTCTGCAGCACTTGCCGGACCCGAGCCAATATTGCAGACCTGCTTCTTAAAGATGTCCATTTATCTTCAGCGTCTCTCTCCCCGCCCACCCTCCCCCCAATGCACGTCTCCCAAACTGTGGCCCTTTTGAAATCAGCCTTTTACAAATTCATAAATGCCTCTAAATGTTGTGGATTAACAATTTATTCAAGAGAGTGGTTTTTTAAAAGAAGCTTAAATTGTGATATATTGCGTTCCTCGAGGTGAGACTTTAATTTCCACTCAAGTGTAGATGGAAGAATTTGTATTTCTGATGTAATGGGAGGTGTTTTTGTTGTGACCTTTTGAAATCTGCCACGATCCACACTGAGCAGAGAGTTTTCCCCGTCGTATTTCTCTTTTGTTTCTGCTTTGCCACCCGTTGATTTTATTGAACATTTTGGGAGAAAATACCCTTTTTAGTGCGTTACAACAACATGTATTTATACAGCGCCTTTAATGCAGTAGAATGTCCCAAGGCGCTTCATAGGAGTGTTATAAGACAAAGATTTGACACCGAACCACATAAGTAGAAATTAACACAGGTGACCAAAAGCTTAGTCAAAGAGGTAGGGTTTAAAGAGCGTCCTAAAGGAGGAAGGAGAGGTCGAGAGGCAGAGAGGTTTAGGCGGGGAGTCCCAGAGCTTGAGACCTAGGTAACAGAAGGTACGGCCACCAATGGTTGAGCAGTTATAATCAGGGATGCTCAGGAGGTCAAAATTAGAGGAGCGCAGACATCTCGGGGGGCTGGTTGTGGGGCTGGAGAAGACTACAGAGATAGGGAGGGGCGAGGCCATGGAGGGATTTATAAGCAACAATGAGAATTTTGAAAATACAGGGGGCATTGTCAGCCATGGCTCAGTGGATAACACTCTCGCCACTGAGTCAGAAGGTTGTGGGTTCAAGTGGGTTCATCCCAGAGACTTGAGCACATAAATCCAGGCTGACACTCCAGGTCAGTACTGAGGGAGTGCTGCACTATCGGAGGTGCCGTCCTTTGGATGAGATGTTAAACCGAGGTTCCGTCTGCCCTCTCAGGTAGGACGTAAAAGATCTCTTGGCGCTATTTTGAAGAAGAGCAGGGGGAGTTATCCCTGGTGTCCTGGCCAACATCACTTTAAAAAAAAACCCACAGATGATCTGGGCATTATCACATTGCTGTTTGTGAGATTTTGCTTTGTGCATGTAGGCTGCTGCGTTTCTCACATTACAGGAGGAGTGCTAAGTTTAGAGAGTTAAAAGGGGATCTGGCCCAGGTAGCTTGGAATCAAAAACGGTTGGCAAACATCAATTGAACAACGGGAGGCCTTCAAGGAGGAGATCTTTTGTGTGCAGACTAAACACATTCCCACGCGGGGGAAAGGAAGAGCATCCAAAGCTTGAGCTCCCTGAGTGACTGAAGATATAAGGCTAGAAATCCCGGAGCATCCCGTCTGGGGCCATAACTTTTGAAATCTCGGAAAAGTATCGGCAGGTGACAATGATTTTCTGCTCGCGGAATATTCGGCTTTCGCGCTCCAAGAGGGAAGTGGAATGCTAAATCAAGCGCCAAGTACTTCTCTGAGGGCGCTAAAGTGCGAGAGCGGGGCGGTAGCGGCAGACGCTGAACGACGTGCAGCGCATTGGTAACAGCATCAGAGGCTGCTTCTCTCCCTTAAAGGGAAGGGCCGATGATGGTACACAAAGTGCTCTCGGGATTTCTGTGTTGAAAGGCGCCCTGCGTGACTGCCATTACAGCCCCAATCACTCTCAGAGAGCGGAGGGCTTGGACATCGATCAGCAATGAAACATCGAAACCTTTCCGCAGGCACCAGAGTGGTGCAAAGAATAAAGTTTGGCCTACCTGAAAACCACCGCCTTTAATTAGCGCTCCACAAGCGGCCAGCCGAGTCAACAACGCCTCCTCTTCCTGCCGTTGTTGACACCCAGCGATACAGCAAGGGGGGGGGGGGGGGCGGGGGCCAATTTCACATTGGGGCGGTAACGGGGTGCTGCGGGGTGCCAGAGGCCCAGGTGGTAAGTGTTAACGCCAGCGCTAAACCGGCACTGAAGTTCGTGGGCATCGCTGAATTCGGCTTGCCCAGTCGCTAACCCTTAGTGCCCCATTAGCGCTCCCCCAGGCGCTAGTGGGAGTCGCAAAGCAGCCGAATTTCTCCCCCACAAAGATTAAAGTGAAACAGAAAAAGGATGCTTATGTCAAATTTAAGGTTGACAATACAGTAGAGAACCAATCTGAATACAGAAAGTACAGAGGAGTTCTTACAAAGGAACTAAGAGGTGCAAAGGGAGAGTATGTGAATAGATTAGCGCGAACGTGAAAGGGAACCTAGAAGTCTTTTATAAACATAGTAAAAGGGTAGTCAAGGGAAGGGTGGGGCCAATTAGGGATCAAAATGGAGATCTACCTTTGGCTGAGGTAATAAATGTCTTCACTAGAGAAGGTGTTATGTATGTAAACATTACCAATGTATAAGACTTGCCACCAGGGGGCACACCTGTGGGAGACCCAAGGGCCACCTGCACACCCTGGCAAACAGGTATAAAAGGCAGTCCACCATGCTGCTTCCTCACTCTGGAGTTACATTAAAGAGGCAAAGGTCACAACAGTTTGAGCTTACAATATACAGTCTTGTGGAGTTATTCTGAACATAACAATTGGCGACGAGTAACAACTTTCACGCGGTTATGGCTGCCGTTGGTATTCTTGAGAGATTTGTTGGGGGAGATGATTGGGAAGCCTTCGTTGAGCATCTTGACCAGTACTTCGTGGCTAACGAGCTGGAAAAGGAAGAAACCGTGGTCAAGCGCAGGGAGATTCTCCTCACTGTTTGTGGGTCCACGATATATGGCCTCATCAAAAATCTGCTAGCACCAACGAAACCAACGGAGAAGACATATGAAGAGTTGTGCACGCTGGTTCGGGAACACTTCAAGCCGAAGGAGAGCATCTTGATGACCAGGTATTGCTTTTATATGCACCAATGCTCCGAGGGCCAGGATGTGGCGAGCTATGTCGCCAACCTACGACGCCTTGCGGGATCGTGCGTATTTGCTGGATTTTTGGGGGAAGCGTTGCGGGACTTTTTCGTGCTTGGAATCGACCATGAGGTCATACTTCGCAAACTGCTGTCTACCGAATCCCTAGATCTGAGCAAGGCCATCACGATAGCCCAGGCTTTTATGTCCACGAACGATAACACTAAACAGATATCATTGCAGCATCGGAACTCACCGGCAAGTACTGTGCATAAAATAATGCCTTCAGCAGGCAGAACTGTACATGGCAGGGCCTACACGCTCACAGAGGCCAGACCTAGGATAACTCTGAGCCCGCCGTGGGGCGTGAAGCAAATCCATTAGCACCGTGTTGGCGCTGTGGGGGTAATCATTGAGCCCATCAATGTCGATTCAAGCATTAAGCGTGCAAGGGCTGTGGAACAATGGGGGCACCTCCAGCGAATGTGCAAACATACCGCGACTCACCACGTGGCAGAGTCGGCAGAAGATGACCGATCCGGCACGGATCACGCTGAATGCGTAAGAGAGGCAACTCAACCCGAGATTGAAGAGGAAGTGTATGGGGTACACACCTTCACCACCAAAAGTCCTCCGATGATGTTAAAAGTCAAATTAAACAGCATTCCAGTTTCCATGGAATTGGACACGGGGGCGAGTCAGTCAATTATGAGCCAGAAGGCTTTTGAGAAACTGTGGGGCAACAAGGCACAAAGGCCAAAACTAAGCCCGATCCACACCAAGCTGCGCACTTACACCAAAGAGCTCATACCAGTCATTGGCAGTGCTGCAGTGAAGGTATCGTACGATGGAGCTCTGCATGATTTACTACTATGGATTGTATCAGGCGATGGCCCAATGCTGTTCGGCAGAAGCTGGCAAGGAAAGATCCGATGGAACTGGGACGACATCAAAGCACTGTCTTCGGTCGATGACGCCTTGTGCGCTCAAATGCTAAACAAATTCCAGAAACCTAAGGCAAAAAGCAAAAAGGGCCACATTACAGCAAAATTCTAAAAGGGCAAAGTATGTTAGAAAGACAAGCCTAAAGGCTCTATGCCTCAATGCGAGGAGTATTCGGAATAAGGTGGACGAATTAACTGCGCAGATAGCAGTTAACGGGTATGATGTAATTGGCATTACGGAGACATGGCTCCAGGGTGACCAAGGCTGGGAACTCAACATCCAGAGGTATTCAACATTTAGGAAGGATAGACAGAAAAGAAAAGGAGGCGGGGTGGCATTGCTGGTTAAAGAGGAAATTAATGCATTAGTAAGAAAGGACATTAGCTAGGATGATGTGGAATCGGTATGGGTGGAGCTGCGGAATACCAAGGGGCAGAAAACGCTAGTGGGAGTTGTGTACAGACCACCAAACAGTAGTAGTAAGGTTGGGGAAAGCATCAAACAAGAAATTAGGGATGCATGCAATAAAGGTACAGCAGTTATCATGGGTGACTTTAATCTACACATTGATTGGTAGCAATGTGGTGGAGGAGGATTTCCTGGAGTGTATTGGGGATGGTTTTCTAGACCAATATGTCGAGGAACCAACCAGGGAGCTGGCCATCCTAGACTGGGTGATTTCTATTGAGAAAGGACTCATTAGCAATCTTGTTCTGCGTGACCCCTTGGGGAAGAGTGACCATAGGATGGTAGAATTCTTTATTAGGATGGAGAGTGACACAGTTAATTCAGGAACTTGGGTTCTGAACTTAAGGAAATGTAACTTCGATGGTTTGAGGCATGAATTGATTAGAATAGTCTGGCAAATGATACTTAAAGGGTTGACGGTGGATAGGCAATGGCAAATATTTAAAGATCACATGGATGAACTTCAGCAATTGTACATCCGTGTCGGGAGTAAAAATAAAGCGGGCAAGGTGGATCAACCGTGGCTAACAAGGGAAATTAAGGATAGTGTTAAATCCAAGGAAGAGGCATATCTCCAAATTTGCGGATGACACTAAGTTGGGTGGCAGTGTGAGCTACGAGGAGGATGCTATGAGGCTGCAGAGTGACTTGGATAGGTTAGGTGAGTGGGCAAATGCATGGCAGATGAAGTATAATGTGGATAAATGTGAGGTTATGCACTTTGGTGGTAAAAACAGAGAGACAGACTATTATCTGAATGGTGACAGATTAGGAAAAGGGGAGGTGCAACGAGACCTGGGTGTCATGGTGCATCAGTCATTGAAGGTTGACATGCAGATACAGCAGGCGGTTAAGAAAGCAAATGGCATGTTGGCCTTCATAGCGAGGGGATTTGAGTACAGGGGCAGGGAGGTGTTCTTACAGTTGTACAGGGCCTTGGTGAGACCACACCTGGAGTATTGTGTACAGTTTTGGTCTCCTAACTTGAGGAAGGACATTCTTGCTATTGAGGGAGTGCAGCGAAGGTTCACCAGACTGATTCCCGGGATGGCGGGACTGACATATCAAGAAAGACTGGATCAACTGGGCTTGTATTCACTGGAGTTCAGAAGAATGAGAGGGGATCTCATGGAAACGTTTAAAATTCTGACGGGTTTAGACAGGTTAGATGCAGGAAGAAAGTTTCCAATATTGGGGAAGTCCAGAACCAGGGGGTCACAGTCTAAGGATAAGGGGTAAGCCATTTAGGACCGAGATGAGAAGAAACTTCTTCACCCAGAGAGTGGTGAACCTGTGGAATTCTCTACCACAGAAAGTTGTTGAGGCCAATTCACTAAATATATTCAAAAAGGAGTTAGATGTAGTCGGTGTGAGCTGTGAGGGGGACGCTAAGAGGCTGCAGGGTGACTTAGGTGAGTGGGCAAACACATGGCAGATGCAGTATAATGTGGATAAATGTGAGGTTATCCACTTTGGGGGCAAAAATGCAAAGTCAGAGTATTATCTGAATGGTGGCAGATTAGGAAAAGGGGAGGTGCAACGAGACCTGGGTGTCATGGTTCATCAGTCATTGAAAGTTGGCATGCAGGTACAGCAGGCGATAAAGAAGGCAAATGGTATGTTGGCCTTCATAGTTCGGAGATTTGAGTATAGGAGCAGGGAGGTCTTACTGCAGTTGTACAGGACCTTGGTGAGGCCTCACCTGGAATATTGTGTTCAATTTTGTTCTCCTAATCGAAGGAAGAATGTTCTTGCTATTGAGAGATTGCAGCAAAGGTTCACCAGACTGATTCCCGGGATGGCTGGACTGACATATGAGGAGAGACTGGATCAACTGGGCCTTTACACATTGGAGTTTAGAAGGATGAGAGGGGATCTCACAGAAACATACAAGATTCTGACGGGACGGGACAGGTTAGATGTGGGTAGATTATTCCCGATGTTGGGGAAGTCCAGAACCAGGGGACACAGTCTTAGGATAAGGGGTAGGCCATTTAGGACTGAGATGAGGAGAAACTTCTTCACTCAGAGAGCTATTAACCTGTGGAATTTCCTGCCGCAGAGAGTTGTTGATGCCAGTTCATTGGATATATTCAAGAGGGAATTAGATTTGGCCTTTGCGGCTTAGGGGATCAAGAGGTATGGAGAGAAAACAGGAAAGGGGTACTGAGGGAATGATCATCCATGATCTTATTGAATGGTGGTGCAGGCTCGAAGGGCCGAATGCCCTACTCCTGCACCTATTTTTTCTATGTTTCTATATTTCAAAGGTATTAACACCAATGCTTCGTCCCACATCCAAAAATGGGCACTAACGTTCTCTGCGTATGATTATGTAATCTGCCACAGACCAGGCACTGAGAACTGTGCGCATGCCCTCAGTCGGCTACCATTGCCCACCTCCGGGGTGGAAATGGCGCAACCCGCAGACTTGCTTGTTGTAATGGATGCTTTTGAGAGCGAGGGGTCACCCGTAACGGCTCGCCAGATCAGAATCTGGACTAGCCAGGACCCTGTGCTATCACTAGTAAGAAGCTGCATCCTCAGTGGAGCTGGTCGGCGGTTCCAGGGGACATGCAAGATGAAATTAAGCCGTTCCACCGACGCAAGGATGAAATGTCCATCTATTCGGACTATCTCCTATGGGGGAATCATGTAATCTTGCCAAAAAAAGGAAGGGAAACGTTTATAAGTGACCTTCACAGTACCCACCCAGGCATGATGAAGGCTATCGCCCGGTCGCACATTGGTGGCCTGGCATTGACTGGAGTCATGCGTACACCAATGTAACACTTGCTCACAGTTGAGTAGTGCACCAAGGGAGGCCCCACTGAGTCTGTGGTCAATAGAAGGGAATAGAGTGTTTGTTGTTAAACTTTCGAATGGACAAACGTGCAGAAAGCACTTGGATCAGACCAAACTGCGGTGTACTGACAACCAAGAACAGTTTGAAGAGGACACTACCATCAATCATCCAACCACACACACCCAACCAGCAATCGACCTCGCGGTCAACCACGAGGATGAACCCACCATTAATGATTTAGACGAGGGGATTAAATGTCGTATCTCCAAATTTGCGGATGACACTAAGTTGGGTGGTAGTGTGAGCTGCGAGGAGGATGCTATGAGGCTGCAGAGTGACTTGGATAGGTTAGGTGAGTGGGCAAATGCATGGCAGATGAAGTATAATGTGGATAAATGTGAGGTTATCCACTTTGGTGGTAAAAACAGAGAGACAGACTATTAAGTGAATGGTGACAGATTAGGAAAAGGGGAGGTGCAACGAGACCTGGGTGTCATGGTACATCAGTCATTGAAGGTTGGCATGCAGGTACAGCAGGCGGTTAAGAAAGCAAATGGCATGTTGGCCTTCATAGCGAGGGGATTTAAGTATAGGGGCAGCGAGGTGTTACTACAGTTGTACAGGGCCTTGGTGAGGCCACACCTGGAGTATTGTGTACAGTTTTGGTCTCCTAACTTGAGGAAGGACATTCTTGCTATTGAGGGAGTGCAGCGATGGTTCACCAGGCTGATTCCCGGGATGGCGGGACTGACATATCAAGAAAGACTGGATCAACTGGGCTTGTATTCACTGGAGTTCAGAAGAATGAGAGGGGACCTCATAGAAACGTTTAAAATTCTGAAGGGTTTAGACAGGTTAGATGCAGGAAGAATGTTCCCAATGTTGGGGAAGTCCAGAACCAGGGGTCACAGTCTAAGGATAAGGGGTAAGCCATTTAGGACCGATATGAGGAGAAACTTCTTCACCCAGAGTGGTGAACCTGTGGAATTCTCTACCAGAGAAAGTTGTTGAGGCCGATTCACTAAATATATTCAAAAAGGAGTTAGATGTAGTCCTTACTACTAGGGAGATCAAGGGGTATGGCGAGAAAGCAGGAATGGGGTACTGAAGTTGCATGTTCAGCCATGAAATCATTGAATGGCGGTGCAGGCTCGAAGGGCCGAATGGCCTACTCCTGCACCTATTTTCTATGTTTCTATGTTTCTATGCCTGACTGTCCGATCAGACCAGCCACACCGCAGTGCAGCAATGATCCGACCGACTCACCCATGCCAAGACTTCAACTCAGGCGATCAACCCAGGAACGCAGAGCCCTGGATCACCTCAACTTGTAAATAACTTGTATCTAAGACTTTGGGGGAGAATGATGTTATGTATGTGTAACAATGTGTAAGACTTGCCACCAGGGGGCGCACCTATAGGGGAACCCAATGGTCACCTGCACACCCTGGGCGAGCAGATATAAAAGGCAGTCTACCATGTTGCCTCCTCACTCTGGAGTTACATTAAAGAGACTAAAGTCACAACAGTTTGAGCTTACAATATACAGCCTTGTGGAGTTATTCTGAACATAACAGAAGGCAGCAGTGATATTGGATAGGATAAAAATAGATAGAGGAGCCACTTAAACGGTTGGCAGTATTCAAAGTAGACAAGTCACCAGTCTGGATGGGATGGATCCTACGTCACTGAGGGAAGTAATGGTGGAAATTGCAGCGGCTCTGGCCACAATCCTCCGATCCTCCTTAGATATGGGGGTGGTGCCAGAGGACTGGAGGACTGCAGATCTTATACCCTTGTTCAAAAAACCTGACAATTATAGGCCAGTCAGCCTAATGTTGGTGGTGGGGAAACTTAGAGACAACAATCCGAGACAAAATTATTTGGCATTTGGAAAAGTATGGGCTAATAAGAAGGTCAGCACGGGGATGTTAAAGGCAAATTGTGTTTGACTAACATGACTGCGTTCTTAAGAGTTGATGAGGGTAATGCGGTTGATGTGTATGTGGACTTTCAAAAGTGGTTTGGCAAAATACCACTGTCATGTATTCAACTATCATTGTAACCCATGTATAAGCTGACCTAAGTTGTACACCTTGAGAACATTGACCGCAGGGGGCGAACTTGTGGGTGATACTCCTAACCTGGACTTCCCTGTATAAAAGGGGAAGCTCCACCCACCTTCAGTCTCTTGAGGTCTTGGTAATAAAGGTAACTGGTCACTGAGTGATCTTCTCCCAAGTATGGGCCTCGTGTGCATTTATACTGTATAGTAAGGACATATTAACCACATTATAGACTTGTTGTCAAAATGATCTAATTCAATGACGGTATAGGCTGGAGGGACTGAATGGCCTGCTCCTGTTCCTATGCTCTTATACCTCTCCTCCTCTGCACCTCTCTTTCCTCCTTATAATGAAAACCTACCTCTTTAATCAAGCTTTTAGTTGACCCTTCTTAATGTCTCCTTCTTGGGTTCGGTGTCAGTTTTTGCCTGATTGCACAACCGAGAAGTGCCTAGGGACTTTAAAGGTGCCATATAAATGTATGTTGTAGTAGTTGGGAGAGCAGGTGGGGGACATGACCCATACCATAAATATTCTGTGAGCACAGGTGCCTGACTCCCGCCGTGCCTGCCCGCATGCATTACTGCGATCCCCAGCCCGTGAGGCCAGGTATATGAATGTGGAGTGTGACGATGCTGTGACTTTCATGCCCTTGGCGCCCATCATTTTAAAATCCACACAGATTGATTGTGCTCACCTAGGCTTCCAAACATCTCAAACTTAACCGGAGCCAGATGTGAAGATACTTTAAACTGCATAGATGTGGTCTGGGAGCTCTGCTTTGCCATTCAAATTGAATATCAATATGACATTTAAGGTAGCTTTTTAGTGCAGCCAGTGGGGTTTTTGAGTGACGCGATTTCTCCTCCCAATAATTCTACTACAAAAATAGTTTCCAAATTGAGCTTAAGTTGACCGGGTGGGAATAAGTCCCGTTTAACTCGGTTTCATTCTGGTAATGCAAGTTGCTCGTGTTCGTCTCCATTTGGAACTGCCAGCCAGTCCTCAAAAGAATAGAAAGAACTTGCATTTATATAGCGCCTTCCATGGCCACAGAATGTCCCGAGGTGCTCCACAGCTAATGAAGTACTTTTTGAAGCGCAGTCACTTTTGAACTGCAGGAAACTCGGCAGCCAATTCGCGCACAGCAAGCCCCCAAAGACAGTCGTGAGATAATGACTAGATAAAATTGTTTTGATGATGTAAGTCGTGGGGCTAATATTGGCCAGGAGACTGGGGAGAAACTCCCCTTGTTCTTCTTCGAAACAGTGGCCGTGGGACTCTTTTACTTCCACCTGAGAGAGCAGACGTGGTTTAACGTCTTATCCGACGGGCGTTCCTTCCTATGGGTGGGGCCTCCAGTTTACCAGCCCCGATTCTAACTCCCATTCCCCAACCCCACCGTGAGGGTGATTGACAGCTGCAAAGATAAACAGCTCTGTAAGCTGGTGCACCAATAGATGTTTAAGGTTTAGTGTCATGTTGCATAATGTTGTTGTGAGCTGTAATCGCTGAAGGAACAAATTAGCGACAATGTTTATCCGCAAAACAGTTTTATCCAGATTAGGGATCAGCATTCAGGAGGTGAGGTGGCAGCGATGAAGGCAGGTACCAGCATCGTGTTACTGAGCGCATGTTTTGTATCAGTTGAAAGACACGGGCTCGGTATTCCTCGGCTTGAGATGATGGTACCGGAGGTATTAGAAACATAGAAACATAGAAACATGGAAAATAGGTGCAGGAGTAGACCATTCGGCCCTTTGAGCCTGCACCACCATTCAATAAGATCATGGCTAATCATTCCCTCAGTACCCCTTTCCTGCTTTCTCTCCATACCCCTTGATCCCCTTAGCCATAAGGGCCATATCTAACTCGTTCTTGAATATATCCAATGAACTGGCATCAACAACTCTCTGCGGCAGTGAATTCCACAGGTTAACAACTCTCTGAGTGAAGAAGTTTCTCCTCATCTCAGCCCTAAATGGCCTACCCTTTATCCTAAGACTGTGTCCCCAACATCGGGAACATTCTTCCCGCATCTAACTTGTCCAGTCCTGTCAGAATCTTATATGTTTCTATGAGATTCCCTCTCAATCTTCTAAACTCCAGTGAATAAAGGCCTAGTTGATCCAGTCTCTCCTCATATGTCAGTCCAGCCATCCCAGGAATCAGTCTGGTGAACCTTCGCTGCACTCCCTCAATAGCAAGAACGTCCTTCCTCAGATTATCCTTCCTCAGATTGTCATTTTTAGAGTGGAAGCAAATCTTCCTCAATTCCGAGGGACTGCCTATGATGATGTTGATGATGCCACTCCAAAAGTACTTCATTGTAAAGTGCTTTGTGACGTCCGGTGTTCGTGAAAGGCGCTATATAAATGCGAGTTCCTTCTTTTTTCTTTCTTTTCATTACAGCGCAGAAGGCCCGTTGAGCCCGTGCCCCTCCCTTACAGATTATCTGGTCATTATCACATTGCTGTTTGTGGGAGCTTGCTGTGTGCAAATTGGTTGCCGTGTTTGCTGCATTACAACAGTGACTACACTCCAAAAGTACTTCATTGGCTGTGAAGCGCTTTGGGACATCCAGTAGTCGTGAAAGGTGCTATAGAAATGCAAGTCAGTCTTTCTTGTTTCCTTCCTTCCACCCTTCATTCCTTCCACCCTTCATTCCTTCTTTCCACCCTTCATTCCTTCCTTCTTTCCCCATAGAAATTGGTTAAATTTTTTTCTTTTAATCGAACTCCGAAACGGCCAGCTCCCTGCCTTGATCTTCCTGGCTCACCACCGGCC
The DNA here is from genome assembly GCF_044704955.1 of Pristiophorus japonicus. Taxonomy (NCBI): domain Eukaryota; kingdom Metazoa; phylum Chordata; class Chondrichthyes; family Pristiophoridae; genus Pristiophorus; species Pristiophorus japonicus. Next base: position 80,238,171 of record NC_091988.1, on the reverse strand, counting down.
CGGTGCCTGGGGAGCATCCTGAGGGATATTGAGGCTTGCCTCCATGGAAATGGCCTGGGATTTGGGATAGGGTCAACGCTAGGCCAGTAATCCCGCCTTTCAGTCTCTGAGTTGCGGTGCCTGAGATTTCAGGGACAGGAGGTAGATTACACTGGTGAACTGAGATGTATGTGTTTTGTTCACAAAATATAGATGGCAGATCACTGATGCAATGGGATAATATGTTCTTTCATTTTGAGTGCATGTGATGCCATCTTGCTTCACCTTTACACGTCACTAAAGGTAGTCATTCAAAAGTGGGGTTATTGTGCGAGGTGGTTGTTTGACTCTGATCCTGGGCTGTATATGGAGGCTGGTCTGAAGGGAGTTGGCTGTTTCGGCTGTTCAATTAGAAGATAAATGCAATCAATTTCTCTGGAGCCACTTTGCTAATGCATACCCAGTGGGTTGGCGACAGATGGCTGTATGGTGGGGAGAGCGAATAGGATAGGGTCACTAGATTGATCCCTGGGATGAGAAGGTTGTCCTACGAGGAGAGATTTAGTAGATTGGGCCTATACTCTCTGGAGTTTAGAAGAATTATAGAATCTAGAAATTTACAGCACGGAAGGAGGCCATTTTGGTCCATCATGTCCGGGCCGGCCGACAAAGAGCTATCCAGCCTAATCCCACTTTCCAGCTCTAGGTCCGTAGCCCTGTATGTTACGGCACATCAAGTGAACATCAAAGTACTTTTTAAATATGGTGAGGGTTTTTGCCTCTATCACCCTTTCAGGCAGTGAGTTCCAGACCCCCATCACCCTCTGGGTAAAGAAATTTCCCATATATCTCCTCTAAACCTCCCCCCATTTACTTTAAATCTATGCCCCCTGGTTGTTGACCCTCTCTGCGAAGGGAAACAGGTCCTTTCTATCCACTCTATCCAGGCCCCTCATAATTTTATACACCTCAATCAGGTCTCCCCTTAGCCTCCTCTGTTCCAAAGAAAACAGACCCAGCAACTCCAATCAGTCCAGGCAACATTCTTGTAAATCTCCTCTGCACCCTATCCAGTGCAATCACATCTTTCCTGTAATGTGGTGACCAGAACTGCACACAGTACTCCAGCTGCGGCCTAACCAGTGTTTTATACAGTTCAAGCATAACCTCCTTGCTCGTGCATTCCATGCCTCGACTAGTAAAGGCAAATATTCCATATGCCTTCTTAACCACCTTATCTACCTGACCTGCTACCTTTAGGGATCTGTGGACCTGCACTCCAAGGTCCCTTTGTTCCTCTCCTTTTCAGTGTCATACCATTTAATGTGTATTCCCTTGCCTTGTTAGACAAGGGAATGCATTACCTCACACTTATCCGGATTGAATTTCATTTGCCACTGTTCTGCCCACCTGACCAGTACATTGATATCATCCTGCAATCCACAGCTTTCTTTTTCATTATCAACCACACAGCCTATTTTAGTGTCATCTGCAAACTTCTTAGTCATACCCCCAACATTCAAGTCCAGTCATTGATATATACCACAAAAAGCAAGGGACCTAAGACTGAGCCCTGTGGAGCCCCACTGGATACAAAAACACCCATCAACCATTACCCTTGCTTCCTGCCTCTGAGTCAATTTTGGATCCAACTTGCCACTTTGCCCTGGATCCCATAGGCTTTAACTTTCGTGACCAGTCTGCAATGTGGGACCTTATCAAAAGTTTTGCTAAAAATCCAAATACACTACATCATACACACTGACCTCATCGACCCTCCTTGTTACCTCCTTGAAAAATTCAATTCAGTTAGTCAGACATGACCTTCCCTTAACAAATCCATGCTGACTGTCCTTGATTAATCCATGTCTTTCCAAATAAAAATTTATCCTGTCCCTCAGGATTTTTTCCAATAATTTTTCCACCACCGTGGTTAGGCTGAATGGCCTGTAATTACTCGGTCTATCCCTTTCTCCCTTTTTAAATAAAGGTACAACATAAGCAGTGCTCCAGTTCCCTGGCACCACACCTGTAGCCAGAGAGGATTAGAAAATGATGGTCAGAGCCTCTGCTATTTCCTCTTTTGTTTCTCTGAACAGCCTGGGATACATTTCATCCAGGCCTAGGGATTTATCCTCTTTCAAAGCTGCTTAACCCCTTAATGAGAGGTGATCTCATTCAAACATGTAAGATTCTGAGGGGGATTAACAGGGTAGATGCTGAGAGGTTGTTTCCTCTGGCTGGAGAGTCTAGAACTAGGGGGCACAGTCTCAGGATAAGGGGGCGGTCATTAAAGACTGACATGAGAAGGAATTTCTTTACTCAGAGGGTTGTTAATCTTTGGAATTCTTTACCCCAGAGGGCTGTGGATGCTGAATCGTTGAGTATATTCAAGGCTAAGGTGGATAGATTTTAGGCGCTAGGGGAATCGAGGGATATGGAGATCGGGCAGGAAAGCGGAGTTGAGGTCGAAGATCAACCATGATCTTATTGAATGGCGGAGCAGTCTCGAGGGGCCGTATGGCCTACACCTGCTCCTAATCTTCTGTTCTTTTGTTTGGAGTCAGAAGGTTGTCGGTTCGAGTCCCACTCCAGACTTGAGCACATAAATCTAAGCTGACACTCCGTGCAGTGCTGAGGGAGCGCTGCACTGTTGGAGGTGCCGTCTTTCGGATGAGACATTAAACCGAGGCCCTATCAAGTGGATGTAAAAGATCCCATGGCACTATTTCGAAGAAGAGCAGTGACTTTATCCCAGTGTCCTGGATAATATTTATCCCTCAATCAACATAACAAAAACAGATTATCTGGTCATTATCACATTGCTGTTTGTGGGAGCTTGCTGTGCACAAATTGGCTGCCGCGTTTCCTACATTACAAAAGTGACTACACTCCAAAAAGTACTTCATTGCCTGTAAAGCGCTTTGAGACGTCCAGTGGTCGTGAAAGGCGCGATATCTTTCTTCTTTCTTATCTCCCTTGCTGGTGGATTGGCACAGGATGTTTACCTTAATACCTTTATGGTCTCAAATTTGAGATTAGATGATCGTAAATCTGTACTTACTTGGGCCCTCGCATGTCAGCATCAAGTCCTCCTAGGTGCTGTCCCAACGATATACTTTAACCCTAAACTCAGGAAACCTTGCACTACCGCAAGTGTGTGACATTTGAGTTACACATCTTGACCACCTCTCAAGCCCAACTGAGTGAGATTTCCACCTCCGTAATATTGCCCATCTCCACCCCTGCCTCAGCTCATCCGCTGCTGAAAAGCTCATCCATGCCTTTGATACCTCTAGACCTGACTGCTCCAACGCACTCTTGGCTGGCCTCCCACATTCTATCCTACGTGAACTAGAGATGATCCAAAACTCGGCTGTCCGCGTCCTACCTCGCACCCATCCATCATCATCATCATCATAGACCATCCCTCGGAATCGAGGAAGACTTGCTTCTAATCTTAGCATGAGTTCTTAGGTGGCTGTACAGTCCAATACGAGAACCACAGTCTCTGTCACAGGTGGTACAGATAGTCGGTGAGGGAAAGGTTGCGTGGGACAGATTTGCCGTACACTCTTTCCGCTTGATTTGTGCATGCTCTCGACGACAAGACTCGAGGTGCTCAGCGCCCTCCCGGATGCACTTCCTCCACTTAGGGCGGACTTTGGCCAGGGACTCCCAGGTGTCAGTGGGGATGTCGCACTTTATCAAGGAGGCTTTGAGGGTGTCCTTGTAACGTTTCTGCTGCCCTCCTTTGGCTCATTTGCCTGAGTTCTGAGTAGAGCACTTGTTTTGGGAGTATCATGTCTGGCATGCGAACTATGTGGCCTGCCCAGCGGAGCTGATCAAGTGTGGTCAGTGCTTCAATGCTGTAGATGTTAGCCTGGACGAAGACGCTAACGTTGGTGCGTTGTCACCCCAGGGGATTTGTAGGATCTAACGGAGACATCGTTGGTGGTATTTCTCCATCGACTTGAGGTGTCTACTGTACATGGTCCACGTTTCTGAGCCATACAGGAGGGCGGGTATTACTACGGCCCTGTAGACCATGAGCTTAGTGTCAGTTATGAGTGCCTGGTCTTCAAACACTTTTTTCCTCAGATGGCCAAAACTGTACTGGCGCACTGGAAACGGTGTTGGATCTCATCGTTGATGCCTGCTCATGTTGATAGGAGGCTCCCAAGATAAGGGAAGTGGTCCATGGTGTCCAGGGCCGCGCCGTGGATCTTGATGACTGGGGGGCAGTGCTGTGTGGTGAGGACAGGCTGGTGGAGGACCTTTGACTTAGTGATATTTTCGTACGCCTCAGTAAATACGTCGACTATGCACAGACGCAGGGTCATCAGCGTACTGTAGCTCAACAACAGAGGTTGGGGTGGTCTTGGAAACGTCAACGGTTGAACAGGTTCCCACTGGTTCTGTAGTTTAGTTCCACTCCAGCGGGGAGCTTGTCGACTGTGAGGTGGAGCATGGCAGCGAGGTAGATTGAGAAGAGGGTTGGGGCGATGACGCAGCCCTGTTTGACCCCGGTCTGGACGTGGATTGGGTCTGTCATGGATCCGTTGGTAAGGATCACAGCCTGCATGTCGTCGTGGAGCAGGCGGAGGATGGTGCCGAACTTTTGGGGGCATCCAAAACGGAGGAGGACGCTCGCGGTTGACAGTGTCAAAGGTCTTTGTAAGTTCGAAGAAGGCCATGTATAAGGGCTGGCGCTGTTCCCTACATTTTACCTGCAGCTGTTGTACTGCAAAATCATGTCCGTTGTGCCTCGTTGGGAATGAAATCCGCACTGTGACTCCAGGAGGAGGTCCTCAGCCACAGTGAGAAGACGGTTGAGGAGGACTCTAGCGACGACTTTCCCAGTGGCTGATAGCTGTGAGATTCCTCTGTAGTTGCTGCAGTCGGACTTTTTTTAAAGATGGCCACGATCACTGCATCTTTGAGGTCTCCCGGCATGCTCTCCTCCCTCCAGATGAGAGAGATGAGGTCATGTATTCGCGCCAACAGTGCCTCTCCGCTATACTTCAATGCCTCAGCAGGGATTCCATCCACACCCATAACCTTGGAACTCCCTTCCTTAATCCCTCCCTAAAACTCTCCGCCTCTCTACCTCTCTTTCCACCTTTAAGATGTTCCTTAAAACCTGCCTCTTTGACCAAGCATCACCTCTGTGCTCACTGACCTACATTGGTTCCCGATTAAGCAACGCCTCGATTTCAAAATTCTCATCCTTGTTTACAAATCCCTCCATGGCCTCGCTCCTCCCTATCTCTGTAATCTCCTCCAGCCCCACAACCGCCCCCCCCCCCCCTGAGATGTCTGTGCTCTTCAAATTCTGCCCTCTTGAACATCCCTGATTATAATCGCTGAACCATCGGTGGCCGTGCCTTCAGTTGCCGAGTCCCCAAGCTCTAGAACTCTCTGCCTAAAACTCTCCGCCTCTCAACCTCTCTTTCCAACTTTAAGACGTTCCTTAAAACCTACCTCTTTGACCTAGCTTTTGATCATCTTCTTGTGTGACTCGGCATCAAATTTATTTGTGTAAAACACTCTTGTGAAGCACCTTGGGTCGTTTTACTAAGTTAAAGGCACTATATAAATACAAGTTGTTGTTGTTGTTTAGTGCCAAGCTAGACCAAATTGTGGGCAGCTTTGTGTCATAGCAGTGCACTCACTAGGACCTGGATAGATACTGCCCAAGCTAACCTAGAATCATAGAATGATACTTCACAGAAGGCGATCATTTGACCCATCGTGCCTGTGCCGGCTCTTTGGCAGAGTTATCTAATCAGTTCCACTCCCCTGCTCTTTCCTCTTAGTCCTGTATTTTGTTCCTTTCAAGCATTTATCCAATTCTCTTTGAAAGTTACTATTGAATCTGGCTCCCGCACCCTTTCAGGCAGTGCATTCCAAATCCTAACCACTTGCTGCGTAAAAAGTTTTCCCTTATGTCACCTTTGGCTCTTTTGCCCATTACCTTAAATCTATCTCTGTAATCTCCTTCAGCCTCACAACACCCCCGGGATGTCTGCACTCCTCAAATTCCGCCCTCTTAAGCATTCCTGATTATAATTACTCAACCCTCGGTGGCCGTGTCTTCAGCTGCCTGGGCCCCAAGCTCTGGAACTCCCTCCCTAAACCTCTCCGCCTCTCTACCTCTCTTTCCTCCTTCAAGACGTTTCTTAAAACCTACCTCTTTGACCAAGCTTTTGGTCATCTGCTGTAATTTTTTTTTACATGGCTTGATGTCAAATATTTGTCTTATAGCACTCCTGTGAAGCGCTTGGGATGTTTTACTACATTAAAGACGCTATATAAATACAAGCCGTTGTTAAATCTGTTTCCTCTGGGTATCGCGCCTTCTGCAACGGGAAACCGTTTCTCTTTATTTACTTCATACCGAATTCTCACAACTAACAGAGAGAGGAGACCTTCCTCGCACCAGTGTGAACTGAATTCAAAGGAAGTGAAATGATAATTCAAGAGCTGGGTCTATGGGCCCAAGTTTCAACTGGATTTGCTCCTATTATTTTTTGGAGCAACTAGTTTTTTTTGGAATATCCTAGAAATTGAAATTCTCCACATTTAGTTTGCTCCAGTTTCAGTGAGTTAGTTTCATTTTAGTTCAGTTTTTTTTTCAAAAGAGGGGGGGAAGGAAGAGAGCACTAAACACCTTCACTTTTAAAAATAAAGAGCCATCATCAATGATGAATCAATCAATAAATAAAAAATAAAAAAAATTTAAAAATAAATAAATCAATACATAAAAAATTTAAAGTTCCTACCTCACCTACTGCAGCACCTATCCGTTCGGGAGCACCGGGAGCACACAGCAGCACACGCAGCCCTGCCTGCCTGCCTGATTAGGGGCCCGCTGCCGGGGAAGAGTTCGGTTGGGCCCCGCTGTCAGAGAGGAGTTCGGGCGGGGCCCCGCCGCCGGGTAAAGCTCGGGCGGGTCCTCGTCGCCAGGGAAGAATTCGGGCGGGCCCCGCTGCCGGAGAGGTGTTCGGGCGGGCCCCACTGCCAAGGAGGTGGTCGGCCAGGGATAGGGTCGCCCGGAGACAGTTCACGCTGGGAGGGCCAAGAACTACTGTGCACGTGTGCAGACTCTACTGCGCACGCGCGGAGCTGCCGGCAGTCTTTTCAGCGCAGGGCTGTAGCTCCGCCCCCCACTGTTGCTGCTGTGCTGCGCTGACTGAGATGGAGGCCTGCAGAAAGTCCAGAATACCGAGGTAATTATCTGGTGCACTTTTCATTCTACAAACTCAGCGCAAGGCTTGGACGTGCGCCCTTCTAACCAACAGTTCAAACTTGGGCCCAAAAACAGTAAAGTAAAGTTGAGGTCAAATGAGGACTTGTTAAGAATGAGATCAGTGACATGTAAAGAGTTAAAGTTATGAGACAGAAGGAATTACGGTTTGCATTCCTTTCAATTAAGGTAGTTCAAACCAACCTTCTTCTATCACAGAGACTTTCCAAATTGCACAAAAGGCATATTATGTCAGAGGGATGTTTTATCTAGAGGTTTTATACATCCTTTCTCTCAATGAAAGAGCCATAAACAGTACAGTACATGTGAGCTCGGGGGTGGGGGGGGTGTCAACATGAGAGTGTTTGCTGTGCTTTCAATCCAACTAGGAACCCTCCCAGATCTCTGCGCTCCTCCAATTCTGACTTCTTGCGCATCCCGATTTTAATCGCTGCACCATTGGCGTCCGTGCCTTCAGCTGCCCCCAAGGTCAGGAATTCCCTCCCTAAACCTCTTCGCCTCTCTACCTCTCTCTCCTTTGTGTAGAAGGGGCCTATATTCACGAGAGTTTAGAAGAATGAGAGATGATCTCATTGAAACATACAAGATTCTGAGGGGGATTGACAGGGTAGATGCTGAGAGGTTGTTTCCCCTGGCTGGAGAGTCTAGAACTAGGGGGCACAGTCTCAGGATAAGGGGTCGGCCAGTTAAGACCGAGATGAGGAATTTCTTCACTGAGAGGGTTGTTGAATCTTTGGAATTCTCTGCCCTAGAGGGCTGGTGATGCTCAGTTGTTGAGTATATTCAAGACAGAGACTGATAGATTTTTAGACTCTAGGTAATCAAGGGATATGGAGATCGGGCGGGAAATTGGAGTTGAGGTCGATGATCAGCCATGATCTCATTGAATGGTGGAGCAGGCTCGAGGGGCTGAATGGCCCACTCCTGCTCCAAATTCTTATGTTCTTATGTTCTTATTATGTTTAAGATGCTCCTTAAAACCTACCTCTCTGACCAAACTTTTGGCCTCCTGTCCTAATGGGCTAGAACCTCCACTTTTTTTGCATGCTTAACGCCCACTTAACGCCCATTTTACCGCTGAAATGACGTATAATGCCCATATATCGCCTATTTTGGCACAAAATGGAAACCAACGGGCATTTTTAGGAGACTTATTGCCGAGCGTTATTTTCCCAATGGGCTTGTCATCGAGAAAAAATATTACTGCCTGTCCACTTTTTTGGGGCGGAATCAGCAGAATGGGCGAATTCAACGGCCATAATATCGCCCAGCGTTAATGCCGAAATTCAATATTAACGCCCGCCCACTGTTTTTTGTCGTAAAGAGCACATTTACCCAAACTAGTGGCCATGGAGATCGCCCATCTTTAATTTCACCACCTCGCACACATATCGCCCACAATATCGCTCGCTCAAAAAAACGCCCACAAAAAGTGGAACTAACCGGAACGAACACCAGCTGTGTGGCTGGCATTTGTTAAATCCCACTCTGACATGAGGAGCTGATATTGGAAAGATTTGCCTGAAAGAGCGCTGATGTGAGTGACAACGCTGACATACTGCTGTGTATGTGCAGCTCAGACATCAATGGTGCCCATCATCTTGGTGCCAGTTAAAGTTTACGTTGATTGATGTTAAGTTGTATTTTACCCTTTCATATAAGGAATCACCAGCGTGTAACGGTCCAACTACCTGAGACAATACGCAACAAGGTTATGTTCAATAACAAAAGTTTAATACCAACATTGGTCTGAAAATATAAGTATCACAGCCAATAATACCCAACCCCCACCTGTCATGTATCTCACACTACTGTATATAACTGTATCTTACCATGCTATACATGACTGTAACTAGATATGACCTGTAACCACAAGCATACCTTACCGCCAGGGGTGCACTTGCAGGAGACACTGGATACCTGTCCCAGATAGTTATATAAGGACAGGTCTCAGGCAAGTGTGGCATTCGAGAGCTGTGTAATAAAGGTGCAGGTCCTGAGTGACCTTGACTTCAGTATGTGCCTTGTGTGAATCTGTACTGCAGGGACAGGACTTTACACTGCCCACATCCCACTTTTTCCACCATTGACATAAATCACATGTTCAACATGTCCAGCAACACAGAATACAAAGGCAAAGCAGGAGCGTGGTCCCCAGCCCCCATACATTGCAACAAATTGCATACACCCAGATGGAGATATAACACAGCCATCACCTGCGCACATGCACCTCACTTTCCTTCCCCCCTCGCCTTCTCCCCACCTCTACCCCTTCCCCTCCTCGCTCCATGGCGCCTGGCCGAGGAGCTCCTCAGGCGGTGCCTCACTGGGGGGGATGAAGGCAGATCCAGTGGTTGCATGGGTGCAGGAGCAGGGGGTGCCGAGGGGACAACATTCTCTGATGCAGAAGCAGGATCTTGGTCCTTGCTCTCATTTGTCGTTCGCAGTAGTGGTGCGGAACCTAGGGGTGGAGTGCCGTGCTCGGGAACCACTGGGAGGCCTGTGGCAGCAGTGTTCCTGGCTATCGCATCCAGAGACTCCGCCATGTGCGGAATGTACTCGCTCATGGTGACCAGGTATTGGGATATGCCACCCAATGCCTCGATGAGCTGGTCACCAATGTCTACAGTCCTCCTGGACAACTGTACTATCTCTCCGCTGTCATGTCGCGCCCGTGGAACAGACATGCCGCGTCCATGAGGCCTCCGCGGGGTCAGCGCCGTCCTGGGGACAAATGGGGTGCCCTGTGGAGAGGTGCTTGGGGCTGGCACCTCCAGAGTGGAGGCGGGAATGACCGGAGGACCACTAGATGGCCTTGGGGTGAAATGGCTTCTGGAGCGTGGCGATGCAGGTTATTCGAAGTCCGCGCTCTCATCCGTCAAGAACAGACCCAGTGGATTGACGGGCGACAATCGGAGCTCCTCAGCACCAGATGTAGGATCGTCTGCCGACTCCTGACCCACGCCCCACCTTCTGGCCTCTGTGGTCTTGCCTGGGGCCGCGCTGCTGGCTGAGCTGCAAAACACAAATGAGGTTATTAGAGGAGAAGGGGGTGCTAGGGTCACAAGGTGAGTCCAGCGCTACACACAACATATGCACGACAAAAGCACCACCGCTCTCAAAATCATCGCAGACATTACATTTCATGACCATCAACACATTGTGCATTGCAATGATTTTCATTAGGCCAGCATTATTTCTATGACACTTTTAGAAATCATCTATCATATATGATTGTTCGGATTCACAACTCACAACAATGAGTTGTCTGCCATCTATTGACTTTAGATCACGCAATGGTGTAAGCTTTACTCACGTGGCATCACTTCGGGTCTGCAGATGCGTCCGTGCCTGTCCAGGGGTGCTTCCCCACAAGTGCGAGCACCTGCTCCTCCATCTCAGTGATGTCGCTGGGGACTGGTGGCCCCCCATCCGTTCGCCTCTGCTCGGACCTCATCGTCGATAGCTTCTTCTGTAAAAGGTGACAGGATGACATGGCATGAGATCATTGCATGATATCATTGCTAGTACTGTCACAGAGACTGATACAACACATAACCGACAGATGTAATCATGATTATTATGATTATTATCATTCTTTACCGAAAGACGTACACCGTGATCCCAGGTTTTGAGTAAAACATTCCCGGTAAAAGTGCAAGACCTCACATCTGCTGATAGTCACTCATGACTGTTGCAAATCAAATTATATAAATACATAAGTACATGTAAATAAATGCAATACTTACTCTTGCGGATCCCACAAGGTCGTTCCATCGTTTGCGGCATCGGTTGCCTTCACGCACCTCGTTGGTCGCCGGTGAGACCACCTCTGCTATCTCGGCCCATATCCTCTGGTAGGCCTTTGGGGTGGGCTTCCCACGCCCTCCCTGTGTCAAATCACCCCAGCATAACTCAACCTCCTGCAGGAGGGAGGCATTTGCCTCATCCAAGAACCTCCTCGCTCTTTTGCGACCTCCAATGTGCTCCTCTCCCAGCTCACTGCTCTCTCCAGCATCAGTCTCCACAGTGTGGTGTGATGCCTCCTCCTCTCCCTCCATTATAGGGCAAATGCAGTTAAATTTGTGGCTGGTAATAATTATTTTTTGTTTGCCTACTTGCTGTGAAGCTCGAAAGTCTTCCTCCTTCCTCCCAAAGCAGCCACACCACACCCAGACACGCCTTCAGTCCCTCTGAGCTCCCTCTTCTGTGCATGTCATCATGACCCTTGACCTCCAGAATCGCAGGACTCGAGTGTTTCCATGCCGTTGCTAAGGATGGCCACACTTTATGGCAAAAGGTCAAAAAATTTTAACGCTACCGCTCATTTGATATCGCTCACGGTAACGCCCATTTTCAAAAATGTAAACCAGGTGTTTTGAGAATGGGCGAGAAGCCAGCCAGAAATAACGCTCATTTTTGGCCGATAAGCACAAAAGTGGGGGTTCTAGCCCATTGCCCTCTTTCCTACTAAATTGGAGCTTCTAGCCCAAGATCTCCTTGTGTGGTTCGGTGCAGAATTTTGTTTGGTAATCTGTCCTGTGAAGCGCTGTTATAAAGGCACTATATAAATGAAAGTTGTTGTTGTTCAGTAAGCAGTAAGATGCAATTTGACATGTTTATGAATTAGTTGCTTCATGCTTGAAAAGAAATCTTAGGGCTGATGACAAAAAGAAAAAAAAGACATGCGCTTATATAGTGCCTTTCTCAGCCTTAGGACTTTCCAAAGCGATTTACAGCCAATGAAGTACTTTGTGAAGTGTAGTCTGTTATACTATTATAATACAGGAAACGCAGCAGCCAGTTTGTGCACACCAAGGTCCTACAAACAGAAATGTAATACTGACCAGATAACCTGTTTTTTAGTTGATTGAGGGATAAATATTGGCCAGGACACCAGGGATAACTCCCCTGCTCTTACTGAGTGAGTAGATGGGGCATCAGTTTAACGGTTCATCCAAAAGGCAGCACTTCTGACAGTGCAGCTCTCCCTCAGCACTGCACTGGAGTGTCAGCCTAATTTTGTGTTCAAGTCCCTGGAGTGAGACTCAAACCCACAACCTTCTGACTCCGAGGCGAGAGTGCTACCCACTGAGCCACATTCTGAATGGAACTTTGGGCTTGGGTTGTAGAGGTGATAGCCCTAGAAATCATTTATGAGAGTGGATGCGGTGATGGGGAGTGGGACTGTGGTTTCCTTCTGGCTGAGTGAGTTTGGGTGGACCACCTACCCTTCTTCATCCCTGTCTCGAAAACGATCTTGTGATGCCTTCCTTTTTGTTGTATTTCTGATGCTTTTACTGCACTGTGCTGGATTTTGCCAGATAATACAATAGAGAGTTGACCAACCGCAACCCTGTTAAACGCCAGCCAAAGACACCATGGCATACGATTCCGAGTGCGTGCCCCACCACCCGCGCACATCGGGAACCTGTGGGCACAATCTCTCGGTTCCACAGTGCCAGCGCGTATTGGCCAGATGAACCCCAACAGTCCAAAGGCAAAATACTGCAGATGCTGGAAATCTGAAATACAAGCAGAAAATGCTGGAAATGCTCAGCAGGTCAACAACAATAACTTCTATTTATATGGTGCCTTTAATGGAGTGAAATGTCCCAAGGCGCTTCACAGGAGTATTATGAGATTAAAAAAATTTGACACCGAGCCGCATAAGTAGAAATGAGTGTTGGTGACCAAAAGCTTGGGTTAAAGAGGTAGGTTTTAAGGAGCATCTTGAAGGAGGAAAGAGAGGTAGAGCGGCGGAGAGGTTTAGGGAGGGAGTTCCAGAGCTTGGGGCCGAGGCAACAGAAGGGATGTTCAAGAGGGCAGAATTAGAGGAGCGCAGACATCTCGGGAGGTTGTGGGGCTGGAGGAGATTGCAGAGACAGGGAGGGGCGAGAGCCATGGTGGGATTTGTAAATAAGGATGAGAATTTTGAAATTGAATTTGTTCAAGTAGCAACTGTGGAGAGAGAAACAGAGCTATGGGGCCGGATTTTCGAGAGGTTTGCGACTGGGTTTTCGCTGCGATTTGACCTTTCACAGACGAAAACCCGTTCGAAAAACCTGGGCGTGATCCTCGTGTACCTGTTTGCAGCGGCGATGGGAAGTACCGCTAGGGGAGAGGTGCGCCGGATGAGCAATGACATGGGTTGCGTTACCGTCGGATTTTTGGCTGTCTCCCGAACTGTACGCCGTGCCAAGAATAGCAACGGGTCAAACCTGTCGGTGCACCCCTGTCAGTAGCCGTAAGTATGAAAACCTGCAAAAAAGATAAGTTAAAGTTTTTATTTTTTTATTTTTTTCCAGTGATTTGGTAGCTAAGGGTCGTGGTAATGTTGTTTGAATGTTTTTAAAAAAAAATTTTTCCCCCTCCCAAGGCCTTTCTCGCAACGCAAACGACCCCAGACTAAAGTTGGCAAGGATCGCGTTTTGTGCAGCGAATGATCGTGCAATGCCTCCTTTACCGATGCGAGACCCCAAAGGCCGAATGTTCGGCCTAAAATTGGTAGCGCAGCGAAAACGGTCCTTTTCACCTATCGCTACCATTTATGCCCCAAAACCCGAAAATCCGGCTGTTGGGTCGGTGACCTTTCATTAGAACCCTTGCAATGTTCGACAAACACATTCATCTCACGTTAACTGTGTCCACTTACGACACCCAGAGAGATAGGTTCAGCTTCAGGCCGCAATTAAAAAAACAATTAAATGAACATCAACGTAATTTAGTTTGATATTATTCAATCGTACAGCACAGAAGGAGGCCATTCAGCCCAGTGTCGGTGCCAGCACTTTGAAAGTGTGATATATTCGCCGAGCACAAGCACACACAACTCCTAACATGGCAGGCAGCTCTCTCGGAAGCCTCTGGAAATCTGCCTGGTTCTGTTTATTATTAACCCTGCACTTGCAGTACACAATACGTCCACATCCACAGTGTGGAGCTCAGCCAATTTCTTCCTAGTAAGGCAGACTTGTCTCCTTTCACTACGATTAGAGGCAAGTTCTGAAATTGATCTTTATATTTCACCGGTACAGTGATACGATTTACCACAGGAATTTTCTCTCCCGAGTAGCCTCGCAGCTCTATCTTGGATTTCTCCAGTTGAAAATCACGCAATTTGTCGCGGTATAGTGACTCCGGTACTACCCGTGTCAATTTCCATTGGTATCTTGAATCCTGCAACATCTATGTGGACTTTAATGCTTTCCGAATCGCTGTCCGTTAAACTCGTGCTCCTGATGACATGTAACTCTAACATCTCCTCATCCTGTTGTTGTTCTTCCATGCTATGTAGTCTCTTGGGGTTTCTACTTATAGCTTTGAACGCTGGACTCATAGTTTTAAAAGCTGGTTTCCCCTTCAGTCGGCATGCCTTCGCAAGATGCCCAGTCTTTCTGCAGAAAAAACACTCTGCCTTCACGTATGGACAACTTTAAGCAATGTGTTGTCCCAGGCAACTATAGCACGACTTCGACGCTCTGATAGAATTTCCAGTTTCTGAGACTTTGGGCCCCCACCAACTTTTACTTTGAACCTGCAGGTGATTTACCTCAGTTGACTGATGACCGTAATTATTATTTAATTCTCGGGAATATTGTTCGGCCATGCCCATCGACCTCGCTGTCTGACAAGCAATCTCAAAAGTCAAGTCATTCGTCGTCAATAACTTCCTTCTGATCGCATCATTTTTCACCCCACAAACAAAATTATCCCGTAATGCTCGGTTTTGAAAGTTTCCAAAATTACAGTGCTTCGATAGCTTTTTTAATACTACGATGTAATCACTGATACTTAAATCAGCCTTTTGATTCTGAATCCCGAAACGATAACTTTCAGCAATTTCTAATGGTTTGGGGTTATAGTGCTGCTCCAGCTTCGTTAAAATCTCTTTAAGCATTGTGTCCTGTGGCTCGTTAGGGTCAAGCAGATTTATAAGAGTGTCATATAATGCCGGACCTGCCTCCGATAAGAAGATCGCTTTCTTACGTTCCAACACAGCCCGGTCCGGTTCTGGACTGCATTGTCTGGAACTTCGATTATGTTATTTGCAATGAAATACATTTCTAGCCGATCCACATACGCTTTAAAACGTTCCCGGTCGTGTCTATATTCCCCCAAATGTCCGATTACACCTGCCATTTTAATCTCTAGCTGTTCACATCGTGTGCCGTATTTTACCTTGGATTTTGTAGCTTTTTTCCAAAGACAGAAACTTCCAAAGTCTCTCTGTTGGCTGGCTGAATCCTTCACCAACAAAATTGAAGCTTTAAATCATCCGAAAAATCCCATCTCAATCGCCAAATGTGATATATTCACCGAGCACAAGCCCACACAGCTTCTAACATGGCAGGCAGCTCTCTCGGAAGCCTCCGGAAATCTGCCTGGTTCTGTTTATTATTAACGCTGCACTTGCAGTACACAATACGTCCACATCCACAGTGTGGCGCTACAAACATTACAAGCTTACAGACATTACACTTCTCCCTCCTTAATGAAGAAGCCATCATAACAAACATCATAACTTTAATGTTTATACATATCACAGGATATAAACTTATTTTTTTCCATATTTACAAATTTAACTTTAATACTTGTTTTCTGTTTCGAAGAAGATACCTTCGCTCTTGAACAGAACCTTCCAAACATGGTGTCGAATCTAAACTCATTCGAGGCTCATCCTGAGGAACGTTTTTCTCCATGGAATTGCTTTTATTTTCATTTGAACTCACTCTAACTTCAGGCTCTTTGTTTTCCTGACTCGGACTCAGACTTTCATTCTGATTTTCTCCTGGATTTGTTTCCAGTACATTGGATTTAGGATTTGCTACTGATGTATCAAAACTATCTTGTGAGTCAGAAATAATTGAATCATTCCCACCTTCAACTCCTTCCATGTCTGTAGGTAAAATATGCTCAACATGAACAAATCTAACCTGTCCATGATCAAACATCTTTACCAAATATATGCGAGGACCACATATCTTCACCACTCTTCCTGGTAACCACTTTAATCATTTGTGGTGATGGTTCTTCACTCTCACCTTCTGGTTTAATTTCACACTTCTCTCTTTTACTCTACATCTATCATGATTCTCTTTCTGTCTTAATTGTGTCTCTTCTACGGACTGTGCCAAATTTGGCTTCAACAACGAGAATCTAGTTCGTGGCTGTCGTTTGAGAAAAAACTCTGCTGGTGTTCTACCAGTAGTTGTATGAGGAGTATTTCGATATGTAATCAAAAAATTAGCCAATTTGTGATCCAATGGCAACTGACGTTTCCTTGGATTTGGATCTAACATTTGTTTGATGATGGCACGTTTTACAATTTGTACAGTGCGCTCTGCTGCACCATTCGAAGCAGGATGGTATGGTGGAACCTTGGTATGTTTCACACCATTTTTGCTTGTGAATTGTGCAAATTCTTCTGAACGAAATTGTGGTCCATTATACAAAACAATCTCTTCAGGGTGGCCAAATGAAGAAAATAATTTTCGTAAAATGTCCAATGTTTTACTTGTTGTTATTTTCCACATTGGAAACACCTCAACCCACTTCGAATGGCTATCAATCACAATGAACAATTCTAACTCAGCAAAATCAATATGTAGCCTTTGCCACACTCTGGGAGGCCATTTCCTTGGCTGTAATGGTACTGGTGGTGGTTGCTTGCTTACCGATTGACATGTCGTGCACTGACTCACGATGTACTCTATATCTTTATCAAGACCTGGCCACCATAATAACTGTGTGCAAAACTCTTAGTCAAGCACATTCCCAGGTGCTGGTCATGGAGGTCTCCTCATAATTTGGATCTGAATTTATTTGGTATAATCACTTTTAATCTTTAGCTGTTCACACCGTGTGCCGTATTTTACCTTGGATTTTGTAGCTTTTTTCCAAAGACAGAAACTTCCAAAGTCTCTCTGTTGGCTGGCTGAATCCTTCACCAACAAAATTGAAGTTTTAAATCATCTGAAAAATCCCATCTCAATCGCCAAATGTGATATATTCACTGAGCACAAGCACACACAGCTCCTAACATGGCAGGCAGCCTCCAGAAATCTGCCTGGTTCTGTTTATTATTAACCCTGCACTGGCAGTACACAATACGTCCACATCCACAGTGTAGAGCTACAAACATTACAAGCTTACAGACATTACAGAAAGAGCTATCCAATTAGTCCCATTTCCGCCGCCCCTCCCCCCCCCACTCTTTCCCAACAGCCCTGCAAGTATTTATCCAATTCCCTTTTGAAAGCGACTATTGGACCTGCTCCCACCATCCTTTCAAGCAGAGCATTACAGAGTATAACAACTCACTGAGTTAAAAAAAAATTCTCCTCATCTCCCCTCTCATTCTTTTGCCAATTATCTTCAATCTATTGTCCTCTGGTTACCGACACCGTGTGTGATTGGAAACAGTTTCTCCTTATTTACTCTTATCAAAACCTCTTGTAATTTTGAACACCTCTATTAAATCTCCCCAGAATCTCGATATGTTCCAAATCATTCATTCCTAAGACCTCTGAACTGTGGCCCTCCTTAACCTCTGTCAGTCTTCCCTTTCCTCCCACAACGTTGTAAATTCCAAGCTTGCCGTCATCCTTACTTCCTTCTTTTTCATCATAGAATCATATAATTTAGGGCACACAAGGCTGGATAGCTCTTTGTCGGCCGGCGCAGACACAATGGGCCGAAATGGCCTCCTTCTGTGCTGTAAGTTGCTATGATTCTATGAGAAGGAGGCTGTAAGGGGAAAATGAGAAGGCTTCTCCTCCCACGAGCGGGACCCCTGATATAGAGGGTCGACGCTCGCCCCAACCCGCGTAACAGCCCCGGAGTTAGCAGGCAGAGACTAATGGCAAGGAATAACGATCTTTTATTACGAACGTCCGGGAACACCTCTCATCACAGCTGCCTGTGAGTGGAGATGCTCTCCGAATAGCACAATCATACAACTTTTATACATTTTAAAAACCCCTCCGTTCCCTGTTAAGTCCTCCCTAGATCTCTAATTGGACTAGCTTATCAGTGCTACTTTGGATTGACAGGCCAAGACCCTCGTGACCACCTTAGGCCGTGACTAGAATGACTTCATTCGGTCAGAATTTGTTGATTCTCCTTGGTGCCCGCGAGTCCGCCTCGAGCCTCTTCGCAAGGTCTTATCAATGTCTGTTTAGGTTCTCACATCGTATCCTGTCGGAATATTATTGAATTGGTAACTTCTGGAGCCTTGGTGCAAGGCTGAAGAGAGGCCTTTTACCTCCTTATGGCTCGGTGCAGAAACCAGCACTTTAACCCTTGTCCTGCTGGTACCCCTCGTGCCAAATTTCTCTTACAAATCCCTCCTTTAACCCTTGGCCATACGCCAAGCTGGCCATATTTCCCGATAACTATCTCCCTGTAGGCAAGTTCACCCGGGTGGCCATCTCCCAAACTTCGGGACCTCCTGAGACCTTTCCCGCAGAGTTATATAAGGTAAGTCCTTCCTGTAGGACTGCTTAAATTTTCATCCCATATGGCCTTAATCATAGTGCGTGCCCTGACGTATCGTTTGGCCTGTTTAATTCGTGCACATGTTAATCCCATCATGACCATCAGAACCAGGCCCTGTATTACTACAAGTAAATGCGATATAATTGTTATCCATGGATGGATCTGAATATTAAGTCCAATGTTCCACAGCTTTGAGTACCAGAGCTGATCAGCCAGCATCGCGTTAATGTCAGTCTGTAGGTTGTCTACTTCTTCCATCAGCTGGATATACTGTCGTCTTTGATTCTGGATTCCTTGCACCAAACGTAATTGTTCCTCATTTAATTCCGGTACCTTGCGGTTCCCATACCGCCTCCTTGTACCCCTCTCGGAGGGTATCCGTGACCGTTCCGTGGATGATTTCCATTGTCTCAGGATGTATGTGGCATCCATTTATGTCTATTTTTCCCATGGGCCTGAAACAGAAGTTAGGGTTGGTGATGACACAGGGGGTGACTCCTCCCCTGGTCTTAATCGTCGGGTTGGCTGCTCCTGTGCTCACGCACCAAATCTCCATTCCCTTGTGGAGCAGCGATTGTTTCGGAATCATGTTCGAGAGGAGTGATACTCAGCATGCATCCGTTTGTTTGGTGGAATCTGCAATCATCATTCGTCATTCGTGGTGTACCTCGACATAAAATCACGTGATTATTTTTTATAGCAATCAGTTATGTCAATGCCTTTCGTACTAATTTAATTTTAATCACCCGTCTGGCAGGCTGATGGTAACGCAACCGAGTTTGGTTTCTTACTTCACCGATATTATCGATCTGGTATAAGGGGTCTCCCTTTGTTACATAATACTGTGGTATGGACAACACAAATCCGATCATCTTCACCCGCCCAGTAATACATCTGAAATTTGGCACCCATGTGTGACTATTCCTTCGTACCTCGCATGTGTTATTCATTTTTTTATCTAGAGTCCAATTGTTAAGTATGCTGTTCGGGATCCAATCTGGTATGTCCCCATTCTGGAGTTGCTCCAAGTTATGCTGTACTTCACTTAATCCAGGCCCCATACCCGGAGCAAACTATCTCAGCTTGTAATCATTTACTTATGTCGTTCCCCATTGCGTGGATCACATTTATTGTCTTGGCATGCTTCTGTAATGTATGGGCCACTTGTAACAGTTCCCCTTCCGTGCCACCTCCCAACCGCGCTTGTAGGGCTTGGTTATCCATGTCCCTCCCCAGTAAACCCCTCAAAATTTACGTTAAGTTGTTAACCTGGTCGTCTATTGCATACAGGTCAATGGAATTTATCATTGTAATCCCCGCCGCATAACCCGTGCCTAGTGTTTCCATTATTCCCCTTTTTGTTCGACCTTGCCCTGTTCCCTTTCTGACATTAAATCTCAGGGTAGTGGATTCTGGGCCTTCGAGGATCCGTTGTGTCAGGTCCTGGTAGTTTCATTCCCACAGAAGCTAGGAAGAATGATATCCATTAGATTTAGGTTAAGTAGTTGCTGACGCACCCCCAATTATATCCTTTCTTTAGATTCTTTTATTACTAGCCCCCCTTTGGCTCCAGTCTTTATGGACGGGCTTATGGGGGGACTTGCGTGGTTGTGCTGGGAAGAGTTGTTGTCCCCAGGGTGGTTGTCGGGGCAGTGGTAGGGCTTCCCAGGCTCCCTTTGGGCGTGTTTGGTGTCCCAGCCGGACCTTTATTGTCATCTTTCCTCCACACTCCATCCACCCCCCTTTTTAGGTTGTATTCCTTCTTGTTTGCGCTGCACATGATCAGTACCGGCTTCTCCGTGTTGTTACCGTGTCACGCTTCGGGACATCCACCTTATATTCCAGAGACCTCCCTTGGTCTTCATTTTATCCCACTGGCCAGTTTTCCTAAACATCCTGGGGTCCCACCCCCCTTTTTGCTCCGTTCTGTTCCCACCCTTCTGTTTCTTGCTGGGTGGGTTTGGCTGCTTGTTTTGTACCTTCGTCCGCCCAGGCATGAGCTTCTAGAACTGAAATTCCATCCAGTTGGATTTCTGCGCCCTTCCCCTTTTGGTCCTATGAACTTGCGCCTGTCCTCGGAATCTACAGGCACCCATGGCATCGGCAGCCTGCTGCATTACAACCTTACTTAATACACTATACATAGCCATGCGTTAAAATAAGTTCTGTCCTTGCTCCATTCCTTGGCTGCTGGGATGCATATTTCGGCAGTTAAATTAAACAAAGCTACTTCATGTAGTTGTGTCTTTCCTGCGTGTGCTATATCTCTTGTAGTCCCTCTGTATTATCCAGTGCTTGCGTGGGCCTTAAGGTTCCCAGTATCCTGAGTCTCCAGAGTTGAAGTAGCCGCTGCGGTCCCATCTCGGTGAGTGTTTTATCTGCAAATTTTAAACAGATAGCCTGGTCATCACCAGGTGTTAGGTTCTGGTCTACTCATCTTTTATCCATGCATGTTGCGGTCACTCTGTGAAATTGGAGGTAAGGGTTAGGTTGGGTTTGTGGACTACACTTACCCACCATGGGCTCTATTGCCATAGGTGATGGTGCTATGGCTGCGCACTGCACTATCCGTCTGGTCCCATTTAAAAAAAAAATCTCTTCCAACTTATTTATCTTAGCTTTTAACTCTTGAATTTGTTTTGTTTGAGTATCTTTCTTTTATTTGTATCAGGCGAGTATTATTACATAGGGTAGTTCTGTTTTATTTTTATTCTGGCTATCCCACCATTTCCTCTATCTGTCAGGTGAGTCTTTTTTATTCTATTAAGAAATCCAAATTAATAATGTCCAGTATAAAACAGCTGTCAATGGAAAGGGTTAACTCCACTACAGGGTTGTAAGAAGGCCTGATGCCATTACGTGACTTCGCGTAATCATCCGAAAAATTTCTTTTTAAGTCTTTGTGCCTTCAAAACTTGCTTAGAAATTAGGAATCCGTTAAAACAGCAGAAATCATTCGTAAAGCCATCATAATAAAAGTCTTCTCATCAGGAAAGACGGCATTTTAGATTCAACTCCAATTTTTTTACGGTCCCGTTCACTGGACATATCTTGTGTTTTATTTCTCTCTCAGTACAAAATCTAAACTTCCGTGCCAGTTCCATTTTCTATAAGAATTTTAAAATTCAGTAAGGTTCTTTAATTCCCAGTTTTTTTCTTTCTGTGCTGAGTTCGCATAGCTTAGATCTTTTCTCCTCGTTATTTTCAAAACCCTCCTGCTTGTTTAGACTGTTCTGGACTTTTCTTAATAAACAACGTCCATTTTGAAAATCTTTCAAACTGCAGTGAAACTTTCTCGTAATTTAAAATCATTAAACCAATTTCTTTCACAAAATTCTCTCTTCATTCAACAAAGCTTATTAATTGTTTGGCCGGCTCTATTTTTGGATCCATATATCACTTAAGATAGTCACTATCAGATTTTTTATGGCATTACGTAGTTACGCAAGTTACAATTGGTTTTATGCGCCTTTTTAATAGCCGTGTTACCTATCTTCTTCGGGGCTATCTTGGGCACACCCTTTAATTCGCGTTAGGTATGCAGGACGTTATTTATATCTATATGTCTTCCCTTGGCGCCGTACACTCGTACTGCCACACTTTGGGTCAATATATCCCGTCACTGCACGGACGTCGTCTCCATGTCCTCACTCTCTCGTCCCTGCACCGTGCGCTCGTTCCGCTTCGGGTCAATAGACCTTCCCCTATATCTTCCCTTGCGTCGTACCCTCGCACTGCCGTGCTACCTCCACGCGCGCGTTTTAGGATGCACCTTTTGACCCCCTTCCACCCCTAGATCGTCCCTGTCCTCCGTCTCCGTCCCTCCTGGACCTGCTACAAATGGTTCTTTGTACAGGTGTCCTTCCCTTGCGGTTTACAGTGCCACAGCTCTAACTTGAAGGTGGTAAATTAAAATATACTCACCCCAACAGCTGGGTCATTGTTCCGTTCGGGAAGTCCATACCCTGCTCGCATCGCCAAATGTAAGGGGAAAATGGGAAGGCTTCTCTTCCCACGAGCGGGCCCCCTGATATAGAGGGTCGACGCTCGCCTCAACCCGCGTAAAAGCCCCCGGAGTTAGCAGACAGAAACGAATGGCAAGGTATAACGATCTTTTATTACGAACATCCGGGAACACCTCTCATCACAGCTGCCTGTGAGTGGAGATGCTCCCTGAACAGCACAATCAGACAACTTTTATACATTTCAAAAACCCCTCTGTTCCCTGGTAAGTCCTCCCTAGATCTCTAATTGGACGACCTTATCAGTGCTACTTCTCTAATTGGACTTCCTTATTAGTGCTACTTTGGATTGACAGGCCAAGACCCTCGTGACCACCTTAGGCCGTGACTAGAATGACTTCATTAGGTCAGAATTTGTTGATTCTCCTTGGTGCCCGTGAGTCCGCCTCGAGCCTCTTCGCAAGGTCTTATCAATGTCTGTTTAGGTTTTCACATCGTATCCTGTCGGAATATTATTGAATTGATAACTTCTGGAGCCTTGGTGCAAGGCCGAAGAGAGGCCTTTTACCTCCTTATGGGTCGGTGCAGGAACCAGCACTTTAACCCTTATCCCGCTGGTACCCTTAATGCCAAATTTCTCTTACAGAGGCCATTCGGCCCATCGTGTCTGTGCCGGCTGAAACGAGCTATCCAACCTAATCGCACTTTCCAGCTCTTGGTCCGTAGCCCTGTAGTTTACGGCACTTCAAGTGCACATCCAAGTACTTTTTAAATGCCATGAGGGTTTCTGCCTTTAATAGCCTTTCATGTAATGAGTTCCAGACTCTCACCACCCTCTGGGTGAAAAAAATTCTTCTCAAATCCCCTCGAATCCTTTCCTTTAAATCTGTGCCCCTGATTATTGATCGCTGTACTAAGATAAATAGGTCCTTCCTATCCACTCTATCTAGGCCCCTCATAATTTTACACACTTCAATTAAATCTCATAATGATCACATCATCCTTTCCTCTTCAGTCGAAGTGCTTTCCTGTCCCATAGGCCTTGGATCCCCACCCACGTTTCACCATGACAAGAAGACCCTTTCATCAGGCGTAGGGATGTAAAAAGGCCGCAATTGAAAGATGATTTAAATGCTGTAGGCAACCACGCAAGCACAGGTGACTATATTTTGAAAGTAATCATTTGGCTGCAAAACGCTCGGGGATGTTCTGTGGATGTCCTAAGATGTTCTCAGAAACTTGTTCTTTATGATTGTTACACCAAATGTTCAGTTTATTTGGCCCCGGGGAGCACTTTTCTCCTTTTTGGCAACTGGTGTCGGTAGGGTTGTCCTGGAATCTCCAGGAAATAAATGATTTATCTCCTGGATACTGCTGCAGGGAGAAATTCACCCGGACATGAAAACAAGTGAGTGTTTTTTTCCAGTTTCTTTGAACACTTTAATGAACGCACCTGTGTGTATGCTCACAGGTTTGTAGAGCTGTCGAAACTAAAAGAGTTGTAGAGCTGTTGACTTTGCAGAGGGGAGTGGGCAGGTCGGAGGGCCTCCTCGTAGGACTGCTCCTGTGCACGGCCAAGAGGGAGGCAGCGGGCGGTCGAGGGGGTCGTTCAGCCTGACTGCCTGCCTCTCTTCCGCGCTTACATCTGAGCCAGGGTATCCCTGGAGATGGAGCACACGGTGTCCACCGGAACGTTCACGGCCTTCCACGAGAGGTGGGCACCGGAGGGACTGGAGTGCATCATCACCCTCGGCAACCAAATTTTAATTTGATTTTATATGTTTTAAAGTTAATTTGTTTTAATTGCCGGGTTTTAGTGTCCCCCTCCCCTTTTATAGGGGGCACTTGTAAAATTATGGTTTTACTGCCCAAAAAAAACACAAAAAAAAACGACAAAAAAAAGAACAAAAAAAACAAAAACAAATTTTTTAAAAAGGGCCTTGAAAAATGTTTGGAGTGTCCCCCAGATGTGGGGGCACTTGATTTAATTGTTAATTTATTGTTTCTCAACTAAAAGAGTTGTAGAGCTGTCGACTGTGCGGAGGGGAGCGGGCAGGTCGGAGGGCCTCCTCATATGACTATTCTTGGGCCTGGCCAAGGTGGTCCAGGCAGTGGGCGGTCGAGGGGGTCGTTCAGCCCGAATGCCTGTCTCTCTTCTGCAGTTACATCCAAGCCAGGGTGTCCCTGAAGATGGAGCACGCGGTGTCCACCGTACGCTCGCGGCCTTCCGCACAGGAGGGACTGGAGTGCATCATCACCCCCGGCAACCAAATTTTGGTTTTCGTTAATGTTGAAATTGTTAATTTGTGGGTTACATGAGAACATAAGAAATAGGAGCAGGAGTGGGTCATTTGGTCCCTCGAGTCTGCTCCGCCATTTAATAAGATCCTGGCTGATCTGATCATGGACTCAGCTCCACTTCCCTGCCCGCTCCCCAGAACCCTTTATTCCCTTATCGCTCAAAAATCTGTCTATCTCCGCCTTAAATATATTCAAGGACCCAGCCTCCACAGCTCTCTGGGATAGAGAATTCCATAGATTTACAACCCTCTGAGAGAAGAATTTTTTCCTCATCTTGGTTTTAAATGGACGGCCCTTTATTCTAAGACTCTGTCCCCTAGTTTTAGTTTCCCCCATGAGTGGAAATATCCTCTCTGCATCTACCTTGTCAAGCTCCCTCATTATCTTATATGTTGCGATAAGATCACCTCTCATTCTCCGAAATCAACCTAGTAAACCTTCTCTGAACAGCCTCCAATGGAAGTATATCCTTCCTTAAATACGGAGACCAAAACTGTACGCAGTACTCTAGGTGTGGCCTCACCAATACCCTGTATAGTTGTAGCAGGACTTCTCTGCTTTTATACTCTATCCCCCTTGCAGTAAAGGCCAACATTCCATTTGCCTTCCTGATTACTTGCTGTACCTGCGTACTAACCTTTTGTGTTTCAACTGGCTCAGAGACGTGGACCATGTACAGTAGACACCTCAAGTCGCTGGAGAAATACCACCAACGATGTCTCTGCAAGATCCTACAAATCCCTTGGGAGGACAGACGCACCAACATTAGCGTCCTCGTCCAGGCCAACATCCCCAGCATCGAAGCACTGACCACACTTGATCAGCTCCGTTGGGCAGGCCACATAGTTCGCATGCCAGATACGAGACTCCCAAAGCAAGCGCTCTACTCGGAACTCGTCCGTGGCAAACGAGCCAAAGGTGGGCAGCGGAAACGTTACAAGGACACCCTCAAAGCCTCCCTGATAAAGTGCGATATCCCCACTGACACCTGGGAGTCCCTGGCCAAAGACCGCCCTAAGTGGAGGAAGTGCATCCGAGAGGGCGCTGAGCTCCTCGAGTCTCATCGCTGAGAGCTTGCAGAAATCAAGCGCAGGCAGCAGAAGGAGCGTGCAACAAACCAGATTCCCCACCCACCCTTTCCTTCAACCACTGTCTGGCCAACCTGTGACAGAGACTGTGGTTCTCGTATTGGACTGAACAGCCACCCAAGAACTCAAGCTAAGAGTGGAAGCAAGTCTTCCTCGATTCCGAGGGACTGCCTATGATGATGATGATTTTGTGTTTCATGCACAAGGACCCCCAGTTCCCTATGTACTGCAGCACTTTGCAATTTTTCTCCATTTAAATTATAATTTGCTTTTCTACTTTTTCTGCCAAAGTGGATAACCACACATTTTCACACATTATACTCCATCTGCCAAATCTTTGCCCACTCACTTAGCCTGTCTATCTCCTTTTGCAGATGTATTGTGTCCTCACAATTTACTTTCCCACCCATCGTTATATCATCAGCAAACTTGGCTACATTACACTTGGTCCCTTCATCCAAGTCATTAATATAGATTGTAAATAGTTGAGGACCCTGCACCGATCCCTGCGGCATCCCACTAGTCACTGTTTGCCAACTGGAAAATGACCGATTTATCCCGACTCTCTGCTTTCTGTTTGTTTGCCAATCCTCTATCAATGCTAATATATTACCCCAAACCCCGTGAACTTTAATCTTGTGCAGTAACCTTTAGACAAAGGAATTAAATGTAATATCTCCAAGTTTGCAGATGACACTAAGCTGGGTGGCAGCATGAGCTGTGAGGAGGATGCTAAGAGGCCGCAGGGTGACTTGGACTGGTTAGGTGAGTGGGCAAATGCATGGCAGATGCAGTATAATGTAGATAAATGTGAGGTTATCCACTTTGGTGGCAAAAACAGGAAGACAGAATATTATCTGAATGGTGACAGATTAGGAAAAGGGGAGGTGCAACGAGACCAGGGTGTCATGGTACATCAGTCATTGAAAGTTGACATGCAGGTACAGTAGGCAGTGAAGAAGGCAAATGGCCTTCATAGCAAGAGGATTTGATTATAGGAGCAGGGAGGTCTTACTGCAGTTGTACAGGGCCTTGGTGAGGCCACACCTTGAATATTGTGTACAGTTTTGGTCTCCTAATCTGAGGAAGGACATTCTTGCTATTGAGGGAGTGCAGCGAAGGTTCACCAGACTGATTCCCGGGATGGCAGGACTGACATATGAAGAAAGATTGGATTGACCAGGCTTATATTCACTGGAATTTAGAAGAATGAGAGGGGATCTCATCGAAGCATATAAAATTCTGACGGGATTGGACAGGTTAGATGCAGGAAAAATGTTCCCGATGTTGGGGAAGGCCAGAACCAGGGGTCACAGTCTAAGGATAAGATGTAAGCCATTTAGGAATGAGATGAGGAGAAACTTCTTCACTCAGAGAATTGTGAATCTGTGGAATTCCCTACCGCAGAGAGTTGTTGATGCCAGTTCATTAGATATATTCAAGAGGGAGTTAGATATGGCCCTTACAGCTAAAGGGATCAAGGGGTATGGAGAGAAAGCAGGAAAGGGGTATTGAGGGAATGATCAGCCATGTTATTGAATGGTGGTGCAAGCTCGAAGGGCTGAATGGCCTACTCCTCCACCTATTTTCTATGTTTCTATCTGGCAACTTATCGAATGCCTTCTGGAAATCCAAATGCACCACATCCACTGATTCCTCTTTATCCACCTTGTCGTTACATCCTCAAAGAATTCCAGCAAATTTGTCAAACATGATTTCCCTTTCATAACATCATGCTGACTCTGCTTGATTCAGTTATGGTTTTCCAAATGTCGCTCTACTGCTTCTTTAATAAGGCTCTAGTACCCTTGCCAAAAGGGGGCATTTTGATTTTACGTTCTAGCAAAAATAGTTGTAGAGCTGTTGAGTTGTGAGTGGCTTAGCCAGTCACATGATGTTCACAAGAATAAAACCCCAGCCAGGTGGGTTCAGAAGATCCACAATGAGGCAGGTGTTTGTGAGCCTGGTGGATGAACTGGTAATGCGTAGTGTGATTGTTAAACCTTTGCTAATAAACCAACTAGTTCTTAATAGCAATGTGTTGCTATAAATTGTTTAGCAAAGAACTCATGAAGCAAGTACATTGCAGTTGGGAAGCTTCAATTATTTTCTCTCTCTCTTCCTTTCCAGATGGAGACATTGAAAATGTGGCTGCCATTGGTTGCAGTGGTTCAGGCTGTTCTCATCACCTGCTCGGAGGCCCAAGCACAGAAAGGTACCGCAAGAGACATGTAACGTGAAACAGTAACCGTCAGATATTCCCTGTTTCATCATTGAGAAAAGATTCCTTGATGGAGATAAACCAAGACCAATTGGAGCAGTTTTACTATTGGCAACGGCTGACAATTGGCAGATTGGATGGTGCAGTGGGCACAAACACACAGTGATCCAAGCTCAAACACAGCAGAGAGATGGGATGAAAATCTCTCTCCCACACACACGCACAATCGCACGCACATACACGCACTCGCACTCGCACTCACACTCACACGCACACACTTACACACCCGCACATACATGCATGCATACTCACACGCACACTTGCACACATACACACACGCGCTCACACAAACCCGCACATGCACGCACACACATACACACACACTTACATGCAGATACACATACGCACACACACACGCACGCCCGCACTTGCATACACACACATACCCGTACATACACACATACACACACGCACACTCACACACATACACATGCACGCACATACACGCCCGCACACTCATACGCATATACACATACATACCCGTACATGCACACGCGCACACTCACACACATACACACACATGCTCCCATGCACATGCATACACGCCTGCAGACTCGTACGCACTTGCACACACACAAACATACATGCCCTCGCAGGTACACACACACGCACATACACGTCCGCACACTCATACGCACTTGCACACACGCACACGCACACGCATGCACATACACGTACGCACACTCACATGCACACACATGCAGATACACACATGCACGCACGCACTCACATCCATACACATGCATGCTCCCATGCACATACAACCGCACACACACATTCACGTACTCACACTCACATGCACATGCCCACACATACACAGAAACACATATACACACACTCGCACATGCGCACATATACTGTAAGTGTTCCGTGTAGAATGAGTTTGTGGAGCATCAATCCACGATAACAAACCAGCGATAGTGGCTGTTCATTCAACCATTGTAGTCCTGTCTTCTGCAACTCTTCCAAGTTCCCTCTGCCTAATATGCTCCTCTACTACCATCAAAATCCTCCTTAAAATCCTTCTCTTTGATTGTGTGTCTCTTCCCCTTTCCATTGTCTCTGCTGCTGAGTGCCCTGCTCTGTGTAAAGTGCTCTGTGACTCTGTCGTCTACAGGAACCACACAATATAATTGTAAGCTTAAGCCCACATATGGTGGCCTCTAACCATGACTCAGTTTATGTCTCCTTCTATCCTACCCTTTTCTTTTGTTGAATCATCGCATTTGTTGATAATTTTCTCCCTTCCTGAAGGCGTTGACTTTTCGTGGAGTTGTGGTTTCGTCTGCACCAGTCACCATCCAGCCACGATGTCTTAAGTGGCCTCTACTACATCGAAGGCGCTATATAAATACAAGTTGTTGTTAACTGAGCCTTGATGGATGTTGGTCTCTTGGCCGGCCTCCCACCTTTCATAAATTTGAGCTCATCCAAAACTCGGCTGCCCGTGTCCTAACTCGCACCAAGTCCCATCACTTCTGTGCTCGCTGACCTACATTGGCTCCCGGTCCGGCAAAAGCTTGATTTAAAAATTCTCCATCCCTCGCCCCTCCCTATCTCTGTAACCTCCTCCAGCCCCACAGCCCTCCAAGATCTCTGCACTGCTCTAATTCTAGCCCTTTTGTGCATCCACGATTTTCATCGCTTCACCATCGGTGGCCGTGCCTTCAGCTGCTCAGGCCTCAAGCTCTGGAATTCACTCCGTAAACCTCTCCCCCTCTCTACCTCTTTCCTCCTTTGAGACTCTCCTTAAAACCTACCTCTTTGATCAAGCTTTTGGTCATCTGCCCTAATATCTCCTTATGTGGCTCGGTGTCAAATTTTGTCTGATGACGTTCCTGTGAAGCGCTTTGGGACGTTTTACTACGTTAAAGGCGCTATATAAATACAAGTTGTTGTTGCTATCGCAGCAGAATCTGATTCTGCCTTCACCCAATGACCATGGACCCAAAATTCAAACTGGGTTTGCTGGATAGTAATCAGGAGTCGGAATCCTGGCTGATTTTCCCTCCCTAACGTAGTGGCACCCAGGCTAATTGATCAGCTAACTTAGCATAGACCAGAGATTTAACCTGGGATACTTCTTCATCAGTATGACCCACCTACTTGCTGGATAAACCTTCTCCTGAATGAGCTCGCCCCTTCCCAGTGTTGTAGTGTCTGGCAGCATGGGCCTTGGTCCTTCACCTCGGTGGCTTGTTATTAAGGAAAGAACGTAAGAAATAGGAGCAGGAGTAGGCCACCTGGCCCTTCGAGCCTGCTCCGCCATTTAATAAGATCATGGCTGATCTGATCATGGACTCAGCTCCACTTCCCTGCCCGCTCCCCATAACCCTTTATTTCCTTATTGCTCAAAAATCTGTCTATCTCCACCTTAAATATATTCAATGACCCAGCCTCCACAGCTCTCTGGGGCAGAGAATTCCATAGATTTACAACCCTCTGAGAGAAGAAATTCCTCCTCATCTCAGTTTTAAATGGACGGCCCCTTATTCTGAGACTATGCCCCCTAGTTTTAGTTTCCCCTATGAATGAAAATATTCTCTCTGCATCCACCTTGTCGAGCCCCCTCATTATCTTATATGTTTCGATAAGATCACCTCTCATTCTTCTGAACTCCAATGAGTATAGGCCCAACCAACTCAACCTATCTTCATAAGTCATCCTTTGATTCCCTTAATATCCAAAAATCTATCGATCTCTGTCTTGAATATATTCAACGACTGAATATCCACAGCTCTCTGCCCACAGCCCAAAGAAATCTGCAATTCTGATTGCTGGGGGTGATATTGGATATGGGCGGGTGGTTGGATGAGGGTGGGGGAGAGGGTGTTTAAACAGGCGAAATATAACTTGTTGCCCGCACGCCCAATATTCAGTTTTACTGAAGCCATTGGATCTGACTACTGGGTGTGGCATATTACGGGAGACCGTGCGATACTGCGTGTTCCACATCCCTGGCCATGTCCAGTTCGCCCCCTCAGTCTCTGCACAGTCGGTCATAAATCCAAAAAGCCTTCAAGGAGAAACATATAAGATACTGAGGGAGTACAAGGTAGATGCAGGGAGGATGTTTCCACTCGTGGGGGAATCTAGATCTAGGGGGTTTAATTTAAGAAACATAGAACATAGAAAATAGGTGCAGGAGTCGGCCATTCGGCCCTTCGAGCCTGAACCACCATTCTATAAGATCATGGCTGATCATGCAACTTCAGTACCTCATTCCTGCTTTCTCTTCATACCCCTTGATCCCTTTAGCCGTAAGGGTCACATCTAACTCCCTTTTGAGTATATCTAATGGACTGGCCTCAACAACTTTCTTTGGCAGAGAATTCCACCACTCTCTGAGTGAAGAAGTTTCTCCTTATCTTGGTCCTATATGGCTTACACCTTATCCTTAGACTGTGACACCTGGTTCTGGACTTCCCCAACATCGGGAACATTCTTACTGTGCAGTCCTGTCAGAATTTTATATGTTTCTATGAGATCCCCTCTCATTCTTCTAAATTCCAGTGAATATAAGCCGAGTCGATCCAGTCTTTCTTCATATGTCAGTCCTGCCATCCCGGGAATCAGTCTAGTGAACCTTCTCTGCACTCCCTCAATATCAAGAATGTCCTTCCTCAGATTAGGAGACCAAAATTGAACACAATATGCAAGGTGTGGTCTCACCAAGGCCCAGTACAACTGACAGTAAGACCTCCCTGCTTCTATACAGGGCCTTGGTGAGCCTCACCTGGAATATTGTGTTCAGTTTTGGTCTCCTAATCTGAGGAAGGACGTTCTTTCTATTGCATCTCCTCACAGCTCACACTGCCACCCAGCTTAGTGTCATCTGCAAACTTGGAGATATTACATTCAATTACTTTGTCTAAATTATTAATATACATTGTAAATAGCTGGGTTCACAGCACTGAACCTTGTGGTACCCCACTAGTCACTGCCTGCCATTCTGAAAAGGATCCGTTTATTCCTACTTTTGCTTCCTGTCTACCAACCAGTTCTCTATCCACGTCAATACATAACCCCCAAGACCATGTACTTTAATTTTGCACACTAATCTCTTGTGTGGATCCTTGTCAAAAGCCTTTTGAAAGTCCAAATACACCACATCCACTGGTTCTCCCTTGTCCACTCTACTAGTTACATCCTCAAAAAATTCGAGAAGATTTGTCAAGCATGATTTCCCTTTCATAAATCCATGATGACTTGGACCGATTCTGTCACTGCTTTCCAAATGCGCTGCTATTACATCTGTAATTACATCTTTAAGAATAATGGGTTGCCGATTTAGAGCGGAAATGAGGACGAATTTCTTCAGTTAGATGGTCGTGAATCTGTGGAGTTTTCTGCCCCAGATAGCTGTGGAGGCTGGGTCATTGAATATATTTAAGGCGGAGATAGACAGATTTTTGAGCGATAAGGGTTATGGGGAGCGGGCAGGGAAGTGGAGCTGAGTCCATGATCAGATCAGCCATGATCTTATTGAATGGCGGAGCAGGCTCGAGGGGCCAAATGGCCTACTCCTGCTCCTATTTCTTATGTTCTTATGTAATTTAATAGCATCCGTTGCTAGCCTTGGTGCATATGTAATGGTGAAAAAAAGATCTGCCCAGCGCTCAAAAAACATTGCCTTGGCCCCCCGTCTTCTGCTCCAATTAGAGTAACAGTTGTCTCCTTTTATGTTTCAGCAACTTGCAGAAATGTCTTTGCTGCTGACATTGTCTACCTTGTGGATGGCTCCTCAAGCATCGGAAGAGTCAACTTTGAAGAAGTCAAAGGCTTTATTGAAACAATTATTCATCCATTTGTAAATGTAATCAGTCAAAGTGCAGTCAGAATTGGTCTGGTGCAGTATAGTGATGACCCAAGGTAAGCAATTGTTCATTTAGAATCACAGAATAGTTACAGCGAGGAAGAAGGCCATTCGGCCCGTCGAGCCCGTGCCGGTTCTCAGCTAGTCCCACTCCCCCACCCTTTGCCCATAGCCCTACAAATATTTTTCAGGTACTTATCCCACTCCCTTTCGAAAGCAGTGATTGAGTCTGCCTCCACCACCCTTTCAGGCAGTGCATTCCAGATCCTAACCACTCGTTGTGTAAAACTTTAGCAGTGATAGCCTAAAATTATCACTGAAATAATTAGCAATATGTGACTTCCACTGGTTTGACCGTTGACCTATCACCCCTATGCTCGCTGACCTACCGGCCCGGCAACGCCT
Organism: Pristiophorus japonicus; assembly: GCF_044704955.1. Taxonomy (NCBI): domain Eukaryota; kingdom Metazoa; phylum Chordata; class Chondrichthyes; family Pristiophoridae; genus Pristiophorus; species Pristiophorus japonicus. Next base: position 80,204,570 of record NC_091988.1, on the reverse strand, counting down.
TGATTTTTAAATTCTCATCCTTGGGTTCAAGTCCTCCATGGCTTCGCCCCTCTATGTCACTGTAATATGCTCCTGCCCCACAACTCACCAGTCCTGAGTTCTCAGTGGAGAGCTATGCTCAAAGGGAGCATTGGTTGGAGAATTGGTGCCACAGTGCTGTAGCAGTAACTATGACCTTTGGACCATGGATCCCTTCTGGGGGAACAGGATAAGAAGAAAAGTAAAGATTTGCATTTATATAGCGCCTTTCACAACCTCAGGACATCCCAAAGCGCTTTACAGCCAATTATATACTTTTTGGAGTGTAGTCACTGTTGCAATGCAGGAAACATGGCAGCCAACTTGCACACAGCAAGCTCCCACAAACAACAGTGTGATGATGACCAGATAACCCCCTGTTTGACGACGAGATTCAACACCACCTTCGGCTGCCTGAGGAAGAGAGTGTTCGAAGATCAGGCCCTCAAATCTGGCACCAAGCTCATGGTCTACAGGGCTGCAGTGATACCCGCCCTCCTATATGGCTCAGAGACGTGGACCATATACAGTAGACATCTCAAATCATTGGAGAAATACCATCAACGAAGTCTCCGCAAGATCCTGCAAATCCCCTGGGAGGACAGACGCACCAACGTCAGCGTTCTTGCTCAGGTCAACATCCCCAGCATCGAAGACTGACCACACTCGACCAGCTCCATTGGGTGAGCCACATTGTTCGCATGCCCGACACAAGACTCCCAAAGCAAGCGCTCTACTCGGAACTCCTATTCGGCAAATGAGCCCCAGGTGAGCAGAGGAAACGTTTCAAGGATATCCTCAAAGCCTCCTTGATAAAATGCAACATTCCCACTGACATCTGGGAGTCCCTGGCCAAACACCGCCCTAAGTGGAGGAAGAGCATCCAGGAGGGTGCTGAGCACCTAGAGTTCATCGCCGAGAGCATGCAGAAAACAAGCGCAGGCAGCGGAAGGAGCGTGGGGCAAACCTGTCCCACCCTCTCTTTCCTTCAACTGCTGTCTGTCTCACCTGTGACAGAAACTGTAATTCCCATGTTGGACTGTACAGTCACTTGAGAACTCACTTTTAGAGTGGAAGCAAGTCTTCCTCGATTTCGAAGGACTGCCTATAATGATGATGATGATGTTTAGGTGTTGATTGAGAGCTAAACATTGACCAGGACACCGGGGATACCTCCCCTGCTCTTCTTCATAATAGTGCCACGGGATCTTTTATGTCCACCTGAGGGAGCAGAAGACGGGGCCTCGGTTTAATGTCTCATTTGATAGATGGCATCTCCGACAGTGCAGCGCTCCCTCAGCACTGCACTGGGAGTGTCAGCCTAGATTTTGTGCTCTTGGGATATGGCCATCACTAGAAAAGCCAGTTTATATTGATCATCCCCAGTTGCCCTTCAGACGATGGGGGGGGTGGGGTGGTGCTTTCTTTGTGGTGATGGTACGCCCACAATGCTATTGGGCAGCGAGTTCCAGGACTTTGACCTAGCGATGATGGAACAGCGATATATGTCCACGTCGGGATGGTGTGCGACATGGAGAGGAATTTGGAGGTGATGCTGTTCTCGTGCGTATGCTGCCCTTGTCCTTCTAGGTAGTAGAGTTTGGGAGGTGTTGTCGTAGAAGCCTTGGCGAGTTGCTGCAATGCGCCTTGTATATGGTACACACTTCAGCCACAACAACAACTTGTATTTATATAGCGCCTTTAACGTAAAACGTCCCAAGGCACTTCACAAGAGTGTTATGAGATGCAAATTTGACACCGAGCCACCAAAGAAGAAATTAGGGTAGATTGGTCAAAGAAGTAGGTTTTAAGGAGCATCTTAAAGGAAGAAAGAGAGGTAGAGAGGCGGAGAGGTTTAGGCAGGGAGTTCCAGAGCTTAGAGCCCAGGCAGCTGAAGGTACGTACACCGACGGTTGAGTGATTATAATCGGATGCTCACGATGGCAGGATTTGAGGAGCACAGACATCTCTGGGGGGGTTGTGGGGCTAGAGGAGATTACAGAAATAGGGAGGGGCGAAGCCATGGATGGATTTGTAAACAAGGATCAGAATTTTGAAATTGAGGCATTGCTTAACCGGGAGCCAATGTAGGTCAGCGAGCACAGGGGTGGTGGGTGAGCGGGACTTGGTGCGAGTTCTGGATGACCTCAAATTTACGTAGGGTAGAATGTGGGAGGCCAGCCAGGAGTGCGTTGGAGTACATAGGATTACATCGGATATACAACACAGAAACAGGCCATATGGCCCAACCAATCCATGCCGCCGTTTATGCTCCACTCGAGCCTCCTCCTGTCTTTCCTCATCTAACTCTCAGCACAACCCTCTATTCCCTTCTTCCTCATATGTTTGTCTAACTTCCCCTTAAATGCATCGATACTATTTGCTTCAACCACATTCTCACCACTCTCTGGGTAAAGAAGTTTCTTCTGAATTCCCTGTTGGATTTCTTGGAGACTATCTTATATTGATGGCCTCTAGTTATGCTCTTCCCTACAAGTGGAAACATTCTCTCTGTATCCACTCTATCAAAATCCTTCTTAATTTTAAAGACCTCTATTAGGTCACCCCTCAGCCACCTTTTTTCAAGAGAAAAAAGACCCAGCCTCTTCATCCTTTCCTGATAGGTGTACCCTCGCATTTCTGGTATCTTCTTGTAAACCTTCTCTGCACTCTCGCCAGAGCCTCTATATCCTTTTCATAATTTGGCGACCAGACTGTATGCAGAACTCAGAAGTGTGTTCTAACCAAGGTTCGAATGGTCAAGTCTAGAGGTAACAAAGGCATGAATGAGGGTTTCAGCAGCGGATGAGCTGAGGCAGGGGCAGAGATGGACAATATTACAGTGGCTGGGTCATTGAATATATTTAAGGCGGAGATAGATAGATTTTTGAGCGATAAGGGAATAAAGGGTTATGGGGAGCAGGCAGGGAAGTGGAGCTGAGTCCATGATCAGATCAGCCATGATCTTATTGAATGGCAGAGCAGGCTTGAGGGGCCAAATAGCCAACTCCTGCTCCTATTTCTTATGTTCTTATTTTAGTTGGAAACAGGCGGTCTTAGTTATGCCGCGATATGTGGTCGAAAGCTCATTTCAGTGTCAAATATGACACCAAGGTTGCGAACAGTTCTGGCTCAGCCTCAGACAGATGCTCGGGAGAGGGATGGAGTTGGTGGCTAGGGAACGCAGTTTGTGGCAGGGACCAAAGACAATGGCTTCAGTCTTCCCAATATTTAATTGGAGAAAATTTCTGCTCATCCAAAACTGGATGTTGGACAAGCAATCTGACAATTTAGAGACTGTGGAGAGGTCGAGAGAAGCGGGAGTGAGGTAGAGCTGGGTGTCATCAGCGTACATGTGGAAACTGACGCTGTGTTTTCTGAGGATGTCGCCAAGGGGCAACATGTAGATGAGAAATAGAAATGAGCCAAGGATAGATCCTTGGGGGACACCAGAGGTAACAATGCGGGGGCGGGAAGAGAAGCCATTGCAAGTGATATTCTGGCTACAATTAGATAAATAAGAATGGAACCAGGCGAGTGCAGTCCCGCCCAGCTGGACGATGGTGGAGAGGCATTGGAGGAGGATAGAGTGGTCAACCGTGTCAAAGGCTGCAGACAGGTCCAGAAGGACGAGGATGGATAGTTTGCTTTTGTCACAGTCACAAAGGATGTCATTTGTGACTTTAATGAGAGCGTTTTGGTACTGTGGCAGGGGCGGAAACCAGATTGGAGGGATTCAAACATGGAGTTCCGGGAAAGACGGGCACGGGTTGGGGAGGCGACAACATGTTCAAGGACTTTGGAAAGGAAAGGGAGGTTGGAGCTGGGGCAGTAGCTTGCAAGGAGAGCGGGGGCAAGGGTTTTTTTGAGGAGATGGGTGATGACGGCATATTTGAAGGAGAGGGGAGCAGTACCTGAGGAGAGAGAACCATTAACAATGTCAGCTAACATGTGAACCAGAAAAGGAAGTTGTGTGCTCAGCAGTTTAGTGGAAATTGGGTCAAGGGAGCAGGAACTGGGTCTCATGGACAAGATGAGCTCAGAAAGGTCAAGAGGGAAGATCAAAGAGAAACTAGGGAAAGATGTGATTTCAGGGCTAGGGCAGGGAGGAACCTTAGAGGAAGTTTGGCCCGGTGGGCTAGGGGAAGGAAGGGAACTGGCAGAGGCAGCTGATCAGATTGTCTCAATTTTAGAGACAAATAAGTCCATGAACTCCTCGCACTTGTTGTTGGAGGTGAGTGTGGAGGAGACAGGGGAGAGAGGTTTAAGAAGACGGTTAACAGTAGAGAATAGTATCTTTGAATTCCAGAATGATCCTGGAATAGTGAGCAGTTTTGGCAGACAAGAGTAGGACCCGATAATGCTTTATGTAGTCCAGCAGATCTGGCGGCGAATGGGTAAACCAGATGTCCGCCACATCCATTCAAGTCTGCGCCCCTTGGACTTGAGGGAGTGAAGATGAGGGCCGTACCAGGGTGAACGGCTAGGGTGAGAAAAAGTAATGGTTTTAATAGGGAGTAGGGCATCAAAGGTGGTGGTGAGGGTGTGGTTGAGCAGATCGGTAGCTGCAGACATTTCGGGGTAAATGGAGGGTCAAAGGCTGGACAGTTGGGATTTTGTAAGTGCCATTGTAAGAGAGTTTGGAGAGAGTTTTTTCCAGGGGTGGACACAGAAGGAGGTAAGCTTGGGTGGGGGAAGGCTGATGTGGGTGGAGAGCGATACATGGAAATGCTCAGAGATGGTCCATATCTGCAATTGACACGGTGGGAATAGCAAGGCCATGAGAAATGGCAAGGTCAAGGGGATGACCGTTAATATGGATTGGGGAGTTCACATGGAGGGAGAGATTAAGGGAGGCTAGAGGTTAGTGAACTCAGAGGAAAGAGAGCATATTGAATTGAGATGGGGGTTGAAATCACCGAGGATGAGAAGTCGCTCGGTGCAGAAGCTGAGGGAGGAAAGCAGAGATGATAACTCAGTGAGAACATTTTACCGTATTTGGGTGGGCGGTGGAGAACAAGAATTTTAAATGAGAGGCGAGATCCTCAAAGGAGGAGAAGGTGACGGAGGAGTCGGGGGACAGACCAAGGTGTGATTTGCTGATGAGAGCCACACTGCCACCACAGCGGTCTGAGGTATTGCCAGACGGGGAGGCTACATTTAAGGGTAAGGTGTCATTCATCCCTCAGCCAAGGTTCTGACAGGGCTGCAGTGCATCTTGTAGATGGTACACACTACAGCCACAGTGCGATGTAAGTCTTTTCCAAAGATTCACCACCTCTGAGTGAAGAAATTCCTCCTCATCTCTGTCTTAAATGGCCGACCCCTTATCCTGAGACTGTGACCCCTGATTCTAGACTGTCCAGCCAGGGGAAACAGCCTACTTTTTACATTAATGATAAAATTCAGGACAACAGAGTCTGTGGAGGTCATTTTAACCACAAGAGTGGGTAGGTTTGGAGGAGAAGTTAACATTTTTTAAGTTTCAAACCCGACCCCAATCCGTCTTCAACCCACCCACTTCCAGTTTTAAGCCCATTGCTAATTGGTAGAATTGTATTTGCATTGCTGCTAATGTTCGATACCAGTTGGAAGCAAAAGAAAGACTTGCATTTATATAGCGCCTTTCACAACCTCAGGACGTCCCTAAGCGCTTTACAACCAATGAAGTACTTTTGAAGTGTAGTCACTGTAGTAATGTAGGAAACGCAGCAGCCAATTTACGCACAACAAGCTCCCACAAACAGCAATGTGATAATGACCGGATAATCTGTTTTTGTTATGTTGACTGAGGGATAAATATTGGCCAGGACACCGGGGGTAATTCCCCATACTCTTTTTCGAAATAGTGCCGTGGGATCTTTTACGTTCACCTGAGAGAGCAGAGTAAACATTTTGAGTCCATTAATTGACCTGATAAATGTGTGGAACCTTCTGCATTCTGATTTAGGCTTGTGATACACTCCTGATGTTCTGTAATTAGTGCACATCAGCAAGACATGTATCAGACCGAAGCTGTCCTCTTTGCCACTTTCCTGAAGGAGACAATTCAGGATTGTCTGTACGCACTGTGTTATCACTTTGTGATTTAGAATATGAGCACAGCAATTAACCATTTAACAGACCATCGTGACATACCTCAAAGGTTATCTCAAATGGGACGCTGGCCTTTATATCTAGAGGACTAGAATACAAGGGGGTAGAAGTCATGTTACAGCTATACAAAACCCTGGTTAGACTGCGCCTGGAGTACTGTGAGCAGTTCTGGGCACCATACCTTAGGAAGGACATATTGGCCTTGGAGGGAGTGCAGCGTGGGTTTACCAGAATGATACCTGGACTACAAGAGTTAAATTATGAGATTACACAAATTAGGGTTGTATTCCCTAGAATTTAGAAGGTTATGGGGTGATCTGATCGAAGTTTTAAGGATATTAAGGGGAACAGACAGGGTAGACAGAGAGAAACTATTTCCGCAGGTTGGGGAGTCTAGGACTAGTGGGGCATAGTCTAAAAATTAGAGCCAGACCTTTCAGGAGTGAAATTAGGAAACGCTTCTACACACTCTGGGCTAGAAATTTGGTTTTGGGTCATCGCGTTTTATTTTGGCGGAAAACTCCGCTATGATTTCAAGTTGAACTTTCAGGAAAAAATAGATCCCGGCGGGAAAAATCGGCGTTGCAGGAAGATTTGCGGACCGTCAATTTTCTGTAACTTTTCTCCGAGGCCGATACGGCTGCGAGCTGGGCCTAGGGGGTGGGGGGGGGGAGAAACTTGTTTTTCCAACAAAAAAAAATCACAAAACATTCATAAGACCTTTTTCTAGCGAATCGCTGCAAAAGAATTTTAAAATAATAACTTGAACTTACCTTTTTTGCAGGGTTTCATACCTGCCACCATTCCAAGGGCCGCTCCGAACAGGTTTTTCCTTGGCGTTTTTTTTTTGGTCCCATCTACGGATCACCGCTGTGACCATACTTGGGCGGAAGCACTTTTTCCAGTCTTGCGTGCCGCCGGTCCGCTCCCCAGCGGTATTTCAAAACCGCTGGCGCAAGACTTCAGGGGATTTCCCGCTGCACCGTTTTCTGCCTAAAACGGCGAAATATCGCCGAAAAACCCGGCGGCAGGCTGCCGAAAATCCAGCTCAAAGGGTGGTAGAAGTTTGGAACTCTCTTCTGCAAACGGTAATTGATACTAGATCAATTGTTAATTTTAAATCGGAGATTGGTAGCTTTCTGTTAACCAAAGAAATTAAGGGATTATGGGCCAAAGGCGGGTACATGGAGTTAGAGCGCAGATCAGACATGATCTCAGCGAACGGCGGAACAGGCTCGAGGGGCTGAATGGCCTCCTCCTGTTCCACTGCTCCTATGTTATTGATAGGGAGACTCTTGTAAGATGCTCTTTAAAATCTATCTCGTTGACCAAGCTTTTGGTCACTTGTCCTAATATCTCCTATGTGGCTTGATGTCAAATTTTATCTGAAAACACTCCCGTGATGCGCCTTGGAACATTTGACTACATTACAGGTGCTATATAAATGCAAATTGTTGTGTTGATAGTGCCACATATGCTGCAATCGAGATCCGGCCATAATGCGTAGAGATATTTGTGTCAGGGTAAACCTTTTTTTGGCTTGGTTCCTTCAAGTGATGTTGGCGGCGCACCTAGGTGAGTTTTGACTGTTGATGGCCTTCAGGAAGCATCTCAAGACCTTTCTTCAGCATGGCTCTGGAATTATTCATGTCTTTTGTTTCTTCTAAAAAGGGTTGAATTCTCTTTTGAAGACCACAGCAATGGATCCCAAATACTGGCTGCAGTCCATAACTTGCGTTATAAAGGTGGAAACACAAGGACAGGGGCTGGACTGAAACACATAGCAGATAACTTCTTTGGATCTGTCAAACTGAGGCGCAATGTGCCCAAGGTAAGTGAGAGAAAATTCATCGTTCTACATGTCCACAGATCCCTGAAGGTTGCAGGCCAGGTAGATAAGGTGGTTAAGAGGGCATACGGAATACTTGCCTTTATTGGCCGAGGCATAGAATACAAGAGCAGGGAGGTTATGCTCGAACTGTATAAAACACTGGTTGGGCCAGAGCTGTGTGCAGTTCTGGTCACTGCATTACAGGAAAGATGTGATTGCACTGGAGAGGGTGAAGAGGGAACTTATAAGGGTTTTGCCTGGACTGGAGAATTGTATCTATGAGGAAAGATTGGATAGGCTGGGAATGTTTTCTTTGGAACAGAGGAGGCTGAGGGGAGACTTAATTAATGTGTATAAAATTATGAGGGGCCTAGATAGAGTGGCTAGGAAGGACCTATTTCTCTTAGCAGAGGGATCAATAACCAGGGGACATAGATTTTAAGTAATTGGTTTAAGAAGGATTAGCGGGGATTTGAGGAGAGCTTTTTTCACCCAGAGGGTGGTGGGGGTCTGGAATTCACTGCCTGAAAGGGTGGTAGAGGCAGAAACCCTCAGCACATTTAAAAAGTACTTGGATGTGCACTTGAAGTGCCGTAACCTACAGGGCTATGGACCAAGAGCTGGAAAGTGGGATTAGACTGGATGGCTCTTTGTTGGCTGACGCGGTCTCAATGGGCCGAATGGCCTCCTTCTGTGCTGTAAATTTCTATGATTCTTTGTGTCTCTCTTGAAATATTTCATGCATGTTTTAGTCAGGTATTATCCCACTGCAGGAAGGGTGTTAGAGCCATGACAGGGCTACTGTAAAAATCCACTCGAACGATGGCAGGAGTAAGAGGTTATAATGGGGAAGAAATGCTTGGAACAGTTGGGTTTTTGTCTCTAGAACAGAGAAGGTTGAAGGCAAAATTCTGTTGAGCTTTTTGCAATTATGAAAGATTTTCAGAGGGATAAATAATGGAAGAAATGTCACTGGAGGTCATCTTACACAGGCACGATGGGCCAAATGGCTTCCTGCTGTGCCGTATCATTCTATGGTTGACACATTGGTAAGAAGGGTCATGGCCATAGAAATATAGAAACATAGAAACTAGGTGAAGGAGTAGGCCATTCGGCCCTTCGAGCCTGCACCACCATTCCATAAGATCATGGCTGATCATTCCTTCAGTACCCCTTTCCTGCTTTCTCTCCATATCCCTTGATCCCCTTAGTTGCAAGGGCCATATTTAACTCCGTCTTGAATATATCCAATGAACTGGCATCAACAACTCTCTGCGGCAGGGAATTCCACAGGTTAACAACTCTCTGATGCCTGGGATGGCTGGACTGACTGAGGAGAGACTGGATCAACTGGGTCTTTATATATTGGAGTTTAGAAGGATAAGAGGGGATCTCATAGAAATATATAAGATTCTGACGGAACTGGACAGGTTAGATGTGGGTAGAATATTCCCGATGTTGGGGAAGTCCAGAATCGGGTACACGGTCTGAGGATAAGGGGTAGGCCATTTAGGACTGAGATGAGGAGAAACTTCTTCACTCAGAGAGTGTCGGCGGCGGCGGCGGCAGGGCCCGTTCAGCCCCCCTCCCTCCCTCCCCTCTCCCCTCCCTCCTCTCTCCTCTCCCCCTCCTCTCCCCTTCCTCCCCTCTCCCCCCCTCCACTCCCCTCCCTCCCCTCTCCCCTCCCTCCTCTCTCCTCTCCCCCTCCTCTCCCCTCCTTCCCCTCTCCCCCCTCCGCTCCCCTCCCTCCCCTCTCTCCCCTCCCTCCCCTCTCTCCCCTCCTCTGTCCTCCCTCCCCTCTCTCCCCTCCCTCCCCTCTCCTCTCCCCCTCCTCTCCCCTCCCTCCCCTCTTCCCCACTCCGCTCCCCTCCCTCCCCTCTCCCCCCCCTCCTCTCCCCTCCCTCCCCTCTCCCCCCCTCCTCTCCCTCCCCTCTCCTCTCCCCCTCCTCTCCCCTCCCTCCCCTCTCCCCCCTCCGCTCCCCTCCCTCCCCTCTCCCCTCCCTCCCCTCTCCTCTGTCCCCTCCTCTCCCCTCCCTCCCCTCTCCCCCCTCCTCTCCCCTCCCTCCCCCCTCCACTCCCCTCTCCCCTCCCTCCCCTCTCCCCCCTCCTCTGTCCTCCCTCCCCTCTCCCCTCCCTCCCCTCTCCTCTCCCCCTCCTCTCCCCTCCCTCCCCTCTCCCCCCTCCGCTCCCCTCCCTCCCCTATCCCCTCCCTCCCCTCTCCTCTGCCCCCTTCTCTCCCCTCCCTCCCCTCTCCCCCCTCCTCTCCCCTCCCTCCCCTCCCTCCCCCTTCCTTTCCCCCCTCCTCTGCCCTCCCTCCTCTCCCTCCCCTCTGCTTCCCTCCCTCCCCTCTTTCCCCCTCTGCCCCTTCTGTTCCCCCTCTCTCCCCCCTCCCCTCTCCCCCTCTCCCTCTCTTCCCCCCCTCGCTCCACCCTTTCTCCCCCCCCACCCCCCTCTCTACCCCCTCCCCCCTTCTCCCCCCTCCACCCCCCCCTCTCTCCCCCCCACCCCTCACTGTCAGAAACAGAGCGACACTGACAGAGAGAGAGACACTGACAGAAAGAGAGACACTGACAGAGGCAGAGAGAGTGACACTGGCAAGGGGGTGGGGGGGGAGGGCAGCGTTCCAGCACGTTGTTGGAGGGCTCCCAGTGCTGCAGTTGGTGAGTAGAAATGTAATTTTTTATTTACTAATTGATTTTTTATTATTTTTTATTTTTATTTTTATTTTTTGATTGATTTATTGGTTGATTTATTGATTTATTTATCATTTATTATGGATGATGGCTCTTTATTTGTAAAAGTGAAGTGTTTAATGTTTGTAAACTTCCCTCCCCCGGCCCCCCATCTCTCGTTCCCTACGCCTGATTTATAAGTGTAGGCAAGGTTTTTCATGAGTGTACAAAAATCTACACTTACTTCATTCTAAGTTAGTTTGGAGTAAGTTTTCGTTGCCTAAATTTGCAAAACAGGCGTAAGTGGCTGGACACGCCCCCTTTTGAAAAAAAAATCTGTTCTAAAATGGAACTATTCTAACTCACTAGAACTGGAGCAAACTAAATGCCGAGAATTGCAATTTCTAAGATGCTCCATTCTAAACTAGTTGCTCCAAAAAAATAGGAGCAACTCAGGCCGAAACTTGAGCCCAATGAGTTAGAGAAGAAGCTGGTATGATAGTCTTGGTTTCAAAATAGTGAGGGTAAAAAATCAGGGAGTGCTTGTAGGATGAAATATGTGGTGCTTAGAAGGAACGGAAATTCAGAGGAGCACTGGTCATAGTATAATAGTCTCCAATAAATCCAATGGGGAATTCAGGAGAAACTTCTTTACCCAGAGAGTGGTGAGAATGTGGAACTCGCTGCTACAGGGAGTGGTTGAAGTGAATAGTATAGATGCATTTAAGGGGAAGCTCGATAAACACAGGACGGAGAAAGGAATAGAAGGTTATGTTGACAGGCTGAGATTAAGAGGGGTGGGAGGAGGCTCGTGTGGAGTGTAAACACTGGCATGGACATGTTGGGTTGAATGGCCTGTTCCATAGAATTACATGGAATTTACAACATAGAAATGGTCAGGTGTAAACCCTATGAAATATTGAGAAAATAAAGAAATGTTGCAATGGAGAAAGGGAGGTTGGTGACTGAGGTGAGAGTGGAATTATCTTATTAGACAAGAAGCCTTGAATATATCTAAATTCCAGGGAAAGAGAAGTAGCTGTCTGCTGGGGCACCACAGAGCCCTCTACCTTTCCTTTGCCTCCTTTCACAGTCGGATCGGAGAAGATGTCCAAGATATTGGTGAATTGGTACCAGTTTATTGTTTGGATTCTTAGCCATCGAGAACTGTTTGGAACTTCTTCACCCTTAGACTATACAAACTAACCAGTCGGGTGCCCTGTTTCTAGAGGAGATATTCACTCCCAGCAGACATGGGAGCAGATTTTCCTCTTGCTGTACTGGGGTGGAAAGGATTACCTAAATGCACATAGAAAAAAATTAGATAGGAGAATAACATGCCTCTGAGTGTCGGCTGTGGCTCAGTGAGTAGCACCCTCGCCCCTAAGTCAAAAGGTTGTGTGTTCGCGTCCCACTCCGGAGTCTTGAGCTTATAAATCTAGGCTGACACTCCAGTGCAGTGTTGAGGGAGTGCTGCACTGTCAGAGGTGCCGTCTTTTGGATGAGATGTTAAACCAAGGCACCGTCTGCTCCCTCAGGTGGATCCCATGGCACGATTTCGAAGAAGAGCAGGGGAGTTATCCCAGGTGTCCTGGGGCCAATATTTATCCCTCAATCAACAGAACAGAAAACAGATTATCTGGACATTATCACATTGCTGTTTGAGGGAGCTTGCTGTGTGCAAATTGGTTGCTGCATTTCCCACATTACAACAGTGACTACACTCCAAAAAATTACTTCATTGGCTGTATCGTGCTTTGAGACGTCCAGTGGTCGTATGAGGCACTATATAAATGTATATCTTTTTTTTTGCTAATGGTAGGGAAACCAATTGAGTTGTGTTAGGGTTCACTAAACTGTGCAGTCAGGTACAAAAAAATAATCAAAAGGCTAATGGAACATGAGCCTTTATAATTAGAGGGCGAGAATATAAAGGGGAAAAAGTTTTGCTACAGCTATGCAAAGTCCTGGTTAGACCACATATGGAGTACTGTGTACTGTTTGGGGCATATTGACCTTGGAAGGAGATTAACACAGATTCACCAAGATGTTACCATGACTCCAAGGGATGACTATGAGGGGAGATTATATAAACTAGGCTTATATTCCCTGTAATATCGCAAGTTTAGGGGTGATTTAATTGATGTTTTTTAGGATTTTGAACGGAATTGATAGCGTAGATAGAGAGAGACTTTTTCTCTGGTAGGGGAGTCTGGGATATAACCTTAAAATCAGAGCCAGGCCATTCAGGCAAGAAGATCTTCACGCAAAGGGCGATAGAAGTTTGGAACTCTGTCCCACACAGAGCAATAGATGCGAGCTCAATTAATCATTTGTAAATCTGAGATAAATAGCCAAGGGTATTAAGGGAAATGGAGCCAAGATGGCTGGATGAAGTTAGCGAAGAAAGAAACAAAAACTTGCATTTATATAGTGTCTTTCATGACCACCGGACGTCTCAAAGCGCTTTACAGCCAATGAAGTACTTTTGGAGTGTAGTCACTGTTGTAATGTGGGAAACGCAGCAGCTAATTTGCACACAGCAAGCTCCCACAAACAGCAATGTGATAATGACCAGATAATCTGTTTTCTGTTCTGTTGAAGTGCAGCACTCCCTCAACACTGCACTGGAGTGTTAGCCTAGATTTATGAGTCAGGTCCGAGAGTGGGACTTGGAACCCACAACCTCCTGACTCAGAGGCAAGGGTGCTGCCCACTGAGCCACAGCTGACATTGGGGTACAGATCAGCCATGATCTCGTTGACTGGGACTAAATGGCCTACTGCTGTTCCTATGTTAGTCACGTGTAATCCTCTTTTCTAACCTTCCTCTATGTGCTATGCTTCGGAGATCCTTTACACCCAGGCACAATGTGAATAACATTTTCTCCATTGTCTTGGGCACGCACCCTCAACCAGAGAACATACCAGTTGCATGGCAACGCTCAGCATTGAGCCCCAGCAGAAAAGGCGATCTTTGTAGTTCAATTTTAAAATTCAATTATGAAATTTTAAATTGTGAAAGGTTTTGATAGAGTAGACACAGAGAGAGTGTTTCCACTTGTGGGGAAGAGCATAACTAGAGGCCAACAATATAAGATAGTCACCAAAGTCACCAAGAAATCCAATAGGGAATTCAGAAGAAATGTCTTTACCCAGAGTGGTGAGAATGTGGAACTCACTACCACAGGGAGTGGTTGAAGCGAATAGTACAGATGCATTTAAAGGGAGGCTAAATAAGCATATGAGGGAGAAGGGAATAGAAAGAAAAAGACAGACTTGTATTTATATAGCGCCTTTCACGACCACCGGACATCTCAAAGCATTTTACAGCCAATGAAGTACTTTTGGAGTGTAGTCACTGTTGGAATGTGGGAAACGCGGCAGCTAATTTGCGCACAGCAAGCTCCCACAAACAGTAACATGATAATGGCCAGATAATCTGCTTTTGTTATGTTGACTGAAGGATAAATATTGGCCAGTACACTGGGGATAACTCCCCTGCTCTTCTTCAAAATAGTGCCATGGGATCTTTTAACTCCACCTGAGAGAGCAGACAGGACCTTGGTTTAAAGTCTCATCCAAAAGACGACATCTCCTACAGTGCAGCACTCCCTCAGCACTCGATAAGAACATAAGAAATAGGAGCAGGAGTAGGCCACCTTGCCGCTCAAGCCTGCTCCGCCATTTAATAAGATCGTGGCTGATCTGATCATGGACTCAGCTCCAATTGTACATCCCTGTCTGGCGTAAAAATAAAACGGGGAAGGTGGCTCAACCGTGGCTAACAGGGGAAATTAGGGATAGTGTTAAATCTAAGGAAGAGGCATATTAATTGGCCAGAAAAAGCAGCAAACCTGAGGAATTGGAGAAATTTAGAATTCAGCAGAGGAGGACAAAGGGTTTAATTAGGAGGGGGAAAATAGAATATGAGAGTAAGCTTGCAGGGAACATAAAAACTGACTGCAAAAGCTTCTATAGATATGTGAAGAGAAAAAGACTAGTGAAGACAAATGTAGGTCCCTTGCAGTCAGAATCAGATGAATTTATAACGGGGAACAAAGAAATGGCAGACCAATTGAACAAGTACTTTGGTTCTGTCTGCACTAAGAAAGGCACAAATAACCTTCCGGAAATACTAGGGGACCGAGGGTCTAGCGAGAAGGAGGAACTGAAGGAAATCCTTATTAGTCAGGAAATTGTGTTAGGGAAATTGATGTGATTGAAGGCCGATAAATCCCCAGGGTCTGATAGTCTGCATCCCAGAGTACTTAAGGAAGTGGCCCTAGAAATAGTAGATGCATTGGTGGTCATTTTCCAACATTCCATGGACTCTGGATCAGTTCCAATGGATTGGAGGGTAGCTAATGTAACCCCACTTTTTAAAAAAGGAGGGAGAGAGAAAACGGGGAATTATAGACCGGTTAGCCTGACATCGGTGGTGGGAAAAATGTTGGAATCAATTATTAAAGATGTAATAGCAGCGCATTTGTAAAGCAGTGACAGGATCGGTCCAAGTCAGCATGGATTTATGAAAGGGAAATCAAGCTTGACAAATCTTCTGGAATATTTTGAGGATGTAACTCGTAGAGTTAACAAGCAAGAACCAGTGGATGTGGTGTATTTGGAGTTTCAAAAGGGTTTTGACAAGGTCCCACACAAGAGATTAATGTGCAAAATGAAAGTACATGGTGTGGGGGTAATGTATTGACGTGGTTGGCAGACAGGAAGCATAGAGTAGAAATAAACGGGTTCTTTTCAGAATGGCAGGCAGTAACTAGTGGGGTACCACAAGGTTCAGTGCTGGGACCCCAGCTATTTAGAATGTACAATAATGATTTGGACGAAGGAATTGAATGTAATATCTCCAAGTTTGCAGATGACACTAAGCTGGGTGGCAGTGTGAGCTGTGAGGAGGATGCTAAGAGGCTGCAGGGTGACTTAGACAGGTTAGGTGAGTAGGCAAATGCATGGCAGATGCAATATAATGTAGATAAATGTGAGGTTATCCACTTTGGTGGCAAAAACAGGAAAGCAGAATATTATCTGAATGGTGACAGATTAGGAAAAGGGGAGATGCAACGACACCTGGGTGTCATGGTACATCAGTCATTGAAAGTTGGCATGCAGGTACAGCAGACAGTGAAGAAGGCAAATGGCATGTTGACCTTCATAGCGAGAGGATTTGAGTATAGGAGCAGGGAGGTCTTACTGCAGTTGTACAGGGCCTTGGTGAGGCCACACTTTGAATATTGTGTACAGTTTTGGTCTCCTAAACTGAGGAAGGACATTCTTGGTATTGAGGGAGTGCAACGATGGTTCACCAGAATGATTCCCGGGATGGCAGGACTGACATGAAGAAAGACTGGATCGACTAGGCTTATATTCACTGGAATTTAGAAGAATGAGAGGGGATCTCATAGAAACATATAAAATTCTGATGGGACTGGACAGGTTAGAATGTTCTCGATGTTGGGGAAGTCCAGAACAAGGGGTCACAGTCTAAGGATAAGGTGTAAGCCATTTAGGACCGAGATGAAGAGAAACTTCTTCACTCAGAGAATTGTGAACATGTGGAATTCTCTGCCACAGAAAGTTGTTGAGGCCAGTTCATTAGATATATTCAAAAGGGAGTTAGATGTGGCCCTTACGGCTAAAGGGATCAAGGGGTATGGAGAGAAAGCAGGAATGGGGTACTGAGGCGAATAATCCGCCATGATCATATTGAATGGTGGTGCAGGCTCGAAGGGCCGAATGGCCTACTCCTGCACCTATTTTCTATGTTTCCCCTCCGCTTCCCATAACCCTTTATTCCCTTATGCACTGGAGTATCAGCCTAGATTTATGTGCTCTTGTCCCTGGAGTCGGATATAGAGGGTTATGCTAATAGATTTAGATGATGAAAAGACTGGAGCAGATTTTGAGTGGACTGGTTGGGCCGAATGGCCTGTTTCTGTCCTATGTAATCCTATATCAATGTGTTCAATGGTTATGGCCGCACATGAGGGTACGTGTATTCCTTTCAGATGCTAAATTTGCCCCGGTGACAGGTTGCCATTTGAAACGTGGGGGCTGGTTTGAGAAGGTAGTAAATGCAAATGACGCAGAAAATTAAACACACCTTTAACACACACGTTCCGTTAAAGTCTAATATTTTATGTTTTAGATCGCCATCTTGATAACAGATGGAAAATCACAGGATAACATTGGTCGACCAGCCTTGAAGTTACGGAGCCAAGATGTGAAGTTGTTTGCAGTTGGTACGTTCTACACTCGCTTGGAAGACATTTGCGTGAGAGAAAGGAGGAATAATTTCTGACATTGAGCGCTTGTTACTTGTGACACTAAACATGTCAATGTACACTTCCTCCCCAACTCCAGGGATCAAGAATGCAGATAAAAAGGAACTTGACGATATTACCTCAACACCCACCGAAGATTATTCGTTCTTTGTGAATGACTTTAAAATCCTACGGACTCTGTCACTGCTGATTTCCCGGAGGGTTTGCTCCACGGCCGGAGGAGTCCTGGACGCACCTGGTGGTAAGGAGGAAGGTCCATCATGAAGGCTGCCTGACTGTTTGTTTTTAAT
This sequence comes from Pristiophorus japonicus, assembly GCF_044704955.1. Classification (NCBI taxonomy): domain Eukaryota; kingdom Metazoa; phylum Chordata; class Chondrichthyes; family Pristiophoridae; genus Pristiophorus; species Pristiophorus japonicus. The sequence goes on along the minus strand of NC_091988.1, from coordinate 80,187,362 downwards.
GTATTTCAATTGACTTTATTTTACACGACAAATTGTACACATTTATTGAGGTTGTCCACGATCAAATCCACCCCTAGACTTGGATTCTCTATCAGCACCGGCACCAGCTTCTGCCTTCTTGTCTGAACCAAGGAGAGCAGTCCGCCTGTAAGTGTCTCTGTCAGCTTCACCACGGCGATGAGCTGGACGGCCCTCATCCAGACCTTTAGGCCTCGGCCTGGCAGTTGCAGGATGGGTCTGGTGACATAGAGTTGCAGGAACAATTTCTGGAGGAAGGTGAAAGTAGTCATGCAGGTACTGGATGCCCTCGTTAGTCAAGTCATCATCATCATTGGCAGTCCCTCGGAATCGAGGAACACTTGCTTCCACTCTAAAAGTGAGTTCTCAGGTGGCTGAACAGTCCAATGCGGGAATTACAGTCCCTGTCACAGGTGGGACAGACAGTGGTTGAAGGAAAGGGTGGGTGGGGAGTCTGATTTGCCGCACGCTCCTTCCGTTGTCTGCGCTTGTTTTGTGCATGCTCTCGACGACAAGACACGAGGTGCTCAGCGCTCTCCCGGATGCTCTTCCTCCACGTTGGGCGGTCTTTGGCCAGGGATTCCCAGGTGTCCGTGGGGATGTTGCACTTTATCAAGGAGGTTTTGAGGGTATCCTTGAAGAGTTTCCTCTTCCCACCTGGGGCTCGCTTGCCGTGTAGGAATTCCGAGTAGAGTACCAGTAGAAGTGTCGCCAAGCAAACTGCTCCTTTAGAGAACCATGCGATTTCAAAGACTGCATGGCTTTCATTACGTGCAGGTTAGGGACGTTCTTGTCTGCCAGTTCTGGATACTTTGGCATATGTGCATCCTTCTTGGTCACCATTACATCCTCCTTGGTGTTTGATGTGTTCAGCAGGCCTGTGATGTGGGGCTCCTACCAGGACATTGGGAACATAGTGACACGATACGATTCCTGTTGGAATCGCTGGCAATTTGAATGTAGATTCTTTGCAATAGATCCAAGGTATTGGTCGAGCTTTCAATAGCCCAGTCTCTTCCCACGCCAGAATCCCACATGAGTGATGTCACTCAATCAGTGGTCCTCAAGTTGGAAGCGATCCATATTTTTAAAGTTGAACCAGTGTGTCGGGATACAACAGAGTGAGAGATTTTCTGCTGCTATTTTAAGTGTAGTCACAGGGATCTCATGTGCCCAGATACATTCATATCCAGATGAGACCACATCTGGAGAAATTGAGTAGATTGGGTCTGTACTCTCTGGAGTTTAGAAGAATGAGAGGTGATCTCATTGAAACATGTAAGATTCTAAGGGGGATTGAGGTTGTTTCCCCTGGCTGGAGAATCTAGAACGAGGGGGCACAGTCTCAGGATAAGGGGTTGGCCATTTAAGACTGAGGTGAACAGGGATTTCTTCATTCAGAGGGTTGTGAATCTTTGGAATTCTCTACCCCAAAAGGGCTGTGGATGCTCAGTCAAAGTTGAGATTGATAGATATTTAGACTGTAGAGGAATTGAAGGATTTGGGAATCGGGCAAGAAAGTGGAGTTGAGGTCAACGATCAGCCATGATCTTATTAAATGGCGGAGCAGGCTCGAAGGGGCCATATGGCTTACTCCTGCTCCTAATTCTTATATTCTTGCATTTGGAATGGTACATACAATTTGTTAAGTAGCCAATCTCAACCCAGTGTTCTGGAAGGTTCAATGGAAGTCGCTGTGTGACCGCTCTCCCTCACTCTCATAATGCTCTGTGTCAAATGAGGTTCTGTTGTACGGAAGCGAGTTTTTTGACAGGTTCTGGTGAGCATTGTTTGTGTCGTATTGTTGATGTGAGGAAGGTTTGGTTTCTGCCTCTACTTTCCCCCTTCTCTTTAGGTCCCCTGAGTCACGTGCTGCTTCCCAGGCAAGCGGGCAGGCCGGTGACCTCGGAGGCCTGGCTCAATACAGCTCTGTCACCATGGCAGTGCGTCACTCGCCCTGGCCCCTCGCATGGAAGGATCCCGCCCCGCATAAAACCCACTTCCTGTTGTAGGCTCTGCACACACGCTGCCTGCGGCCCTGAAGTGTCGCATCTTTTCATTCTCTGACACCAATCCCCCCTCCTCTTTAAGGTGCTGCTGTAGGCACCTCACATTTCGCCACTCGGCCCAATTGTTCACCTACATATCAGCTCGCTGACCTCATTCCAATAAGGACCAAAATCAGTTGGATCCCACTCTGAGCCTTCACCACCCACCACCCGAATAATGCTCGCTCGATTCACGCTCAAAATGAAAATGACCCCCCATGTCCTCTTAAAGCGGCCTCCCAATGAGGCGTTACACCCTTTATATGCAGGTAATCCTAACGCCTATTTCTGGCACGGGCACTGCATGCCGATTGTCATTTTTCCTTTCCCAATATGGCATATGGTGCACTTCCTGCCATATTGGGCCTTAGTAGCGCCCGAAAATAAAATGATAGTGTTTTTATTAAATTTTTTCTCGTTCTTTCAGTTACTCAAGTGCCCGGTGGCCCTTCAAGTCTGGTCTTCAGCGACAAGGGCTTTGAATCGATGCGAATTCGTTGGACTGTGGCAGTCGGGCCTGTGACTGGCTACAAAGTTCAGTACACTCCCCTCAATGCGCTGGGCCTTCCGATCTCAACCGAACTGCGAGAGGTGAGTATCGTACATTGAGGGGGGAGCTCCCAACCTGAGACAGAGTGATTCATGCCAGTTAGTTGACTTACAACAGCACCGAGCACAAATGAAGCTGAACTTAAACGTTGGAGAATTGTGCTCCATTCTGGGCACTCCCATTATAAGAAGAATATTGGAGCCATAGAAAGGATAGAGTGAAGATTCAGGGGAATAATAGGTGATAAAAAAAGACGTACCGTATATACTCGCGTATCATGCGACTTTTGAAGACCTAAATTGTAACCTAAATTTGGGGGGTAGCATGATACGCGAGATACAAAATTTGCGGGTGTGAAGTGCTGGCCAAGATTAGGCTGTTAGGCTGTTAAGCAGACCGTATCCATTTACGGTAAGTCAAATAGTACATATGTATATCAAATAAAGATGATTTTGATAAAACTGCTGTTTTACTTGCTGATACACACGTAATGTTTACGCTTTCCAAATCAGCTGAGAGGCTAACTACCAAAGGAAAACAGAAACGATTCTTAATGAAACTATTACCGGTATATTTATTTTTTTAAATGATTTAACAATCAAATCTCCATCTATCTCAGCCCATGCTTCTTTTACCCACAAACACAGTAGAGGCAAATCCGGAGCCTTCATATTCCCTCCCTTCGTAAATGATTTCTCTCCTTCCATCATCCAGTCATTCCATTTCTTTCTTATATTGTCTTTAAATGGCTTATTAATGGATACGTCAAGTGGCTGAACGACGTTAGTCAAGCCAGCTGGAATGATTGCTATATCGGTGTTCGATTCGCGAACAGCTTTCACAACAGAATCCACTCGATGTGACCTAAACATATCCCACACAAGTAAACTTTTTTGGCGTCGTAAACCACCTGCTCTTGATTCCCAAACTCTCTTCAGCCAAATCTTGCAGCCATTATCGTTCATCCATCCTTTCGGTTGTTAAGGTCTGTATTCGATCGTTGTTATGTGTTAGGGTACTTGTTACATGTTGGGTACTTGTTAAACTTGTTTGAAAGCCTAACCTAGTGTCATCTGGTATCTCAAAAAAGTGACTCGCATGATACATGAGATATATGATAAAATCATGTTTTGGGGACGAAAATTTAGGGGTCGCATGATACGTGAGATCGTAGGATACGCGAGTATATACGGTATTTATGCAGCACCTTTCACGACCCCATAGCATACCAAAGCGTTTTACAGACTATTAAATCATTTTGAAGTGTAGTCACTGTTGTAATGTGGAAAGTGCAGCAGCTAGTTTGCGCACAGCAAGCTCCCACAAACAGCAACGTGATAATGACCAGTTAATCTGTCTTTTGTGATGTTGGTTGAGGGATAAATATTGATCCAGGACACCGGGGAAAACTCCCCTGGTCGTCGAAACAGTGCCGTGCCATCGGTTTAACGTCTCATCCTAAAGACGGCACCTCTGACAGTGCAACGTCCCTCAGTACTGCACTGGGAGTGTCAGCCTGGATTTTGTGCTCAGGGCTCTGGAGTGGGACTTTGAACCTACAACCTTCTGACTCAGATTGAAAGTGTGACTACGGAGCCAAGCTAACTATGGTTATGAAGAAAGGCTCAAGTAATTATGGTTTTGTGTGCTGGAACAAAGAATGTTAAAGGGGAAAAATTAACAGAGGTCTTCAACAATTGATGAAGCGGTATTGACTGAGGATTACCACTCGAAGAATGAAGGGAGAAAGTTCGAAGAAATGTATTCACACAGGAGGGTATTAGAATATTTTTTTGTTCATTCACAGGATGTGGACATTGCTGGCAAGGACAGCATTTATTGCCCATCCCTAATTGCCCTTGAGAAGACAGTGGTGAGCCACCTTCTTGATTGCAACTGAGTGGCTCACCAGGTCATTTCAGAGGGCAGTCTGGAGTCACATGTAGGCCAGACCGGGTAAGGACAGCAAATTTCCTTCCCCGAAGGACATTAGTGAACCAGATGGGTTTCTACAACAATTCAGCAGTTACATGGTCACCATGACTGATACTAGCTTTTTAATTATTTAATTAACTAAATTTAAATTCCCCAACTGCCATGGTGGGATTTGAACTCATGTCTCCAGATCATCAATCCAGGCTTTGGGTCCAATAACATAACCACTATGCTACCATACCCAGCAGAACATAGAATGCTCTACCATAAGTAGCTATTGAGGCAGAGATTATGGAGGCCATTTTCAATTGGTGGTCACTCAATTCTCACCTGCAGGCTGACCCAATGCTTAATTGGCATGCTTTGTGCCCGTTCTACGCCCGAACAACGTTTGCAGTTTCTATGGCAAAGTCTCAGAAGGTCATTGAGTAGTCCTGGTGTGTGGCCCAAGCTGATTGAGGTCAGGTTCCCCTCATTGGCAAGTGAAAACTTTGTACCGGAATACAAAGGAATACCTGCAGCATTGTTCCTAGTCTCTGTATTAATGTGGTGGATAGTGGAATCACTGGGGTAGGGGCAGGTATGGGGAGGGGAGGAATGGGGGTGGTGGATGCTGTCACTATTCGTACTGAACCCTTTATGTATCAGGTGTGGCACAGTGGGTAGCACCCTCGCCTCTGAAGGTTATGGGTTCAAGTCCCACTCCAGAGACTTGAGCCCAAAAATTCAGGCTGACACTCCAGTGCAGTGCTGAGGGAGTACTGCACTGTCGGAGGTGTGCCGTCTTTCGGATAAGACGTTAAACCGAGGCCCCATCTGCCCTCTCAGGTGTCTATAAGAAACTCCATGGCACTATTTTGAAGAAGAGCAAGGGAGTTATCCCTGGTGTCGTGGCCAATATTTACCCCTCAACCAACATCACTAAAAACAGATTATCTGGTCATTCGTCATGTTGTGTGGGCCCTGGAACATCGTGGGCTACTCCGACCTGCGAGAGAACACCAGGTGTGCGATGGCTTCGAAATGGGTGACGTCATCAAAACACAGATCGCTGCTTGGAGCAGGGCAGGAACATCGGCGGGGCCCAGGTACAGCGGAGGTGAGGCGAATGTTTTTGTGGTGGAGGGGTAGCGAGAGATCATGGCGGAGGGCACGGGGCCCAGAAGAGCCGAGGGCCCAGGGGCAGCACGGACGCAGCAGAGCAAGTCTCCAGCCATCCTGGTTAACCCTTGCCATTGGATAAAGGCGTAGCTCCGTCAAGCCCGTGTGGTGGCTGGTGTGCAACGGTCACCACACATTAAAAAAATCCACACACAGGTATCTTCCACCCCTTCAATATGTAGTTCAGGACTGAAACATCGGGTCCTTCATTGAAACATCTGTGAACCCATATGGAAGCAAGTCATCCTTGTTCGAGGGACCGCCCATGAAATGAATGATGTTTGTAGGAGCTTGCTGTGCTTAAATTGGCTGCCATGTTTCCTACATGACAACAATGACTACAATTCATAAAGAACTTAGGCTGTAAAGCGCTTCGGGAAGTGCGGTGATCATGAAAGGCGCTATAGAAATCCAAGTCTTTTTTCATTCTGTGAGAAATTCACGTTGTGCCATCTTATCAAAGTCTTTAACAGGGATCTCTCGCTTTCAGCTCCATTTTTTAACTTAATGGACATACCTGGTGTAATGTATTTGCTTCATGGGTTCTTTGCTTAAGAATTCATAGCAACACATTGCTATTAAGAACTAATTGGTTTATTAACAAAGGTTTAACAATCACACTACACATTACCAGTTCATCCACTAGGCTCACAACTGCATACCTCATCGTGGATGACCGAGACCCAACTGACTGGGTTTTAATGAGTCTTGTGAACATCACGTGACTGGCTAAGCCACTCACAATGCAACAGCTCTACAACTATTTTGGTAGAACATTAATTCAAGTGTCCCCTTTGGTAAGGGCACAAAAATCCACAAATTAAATTAATTAACTAACAAACATTAAAGGGAACCTTGACAAATCAAATTAAATTAAAAATGTTGTTCCCTGTTGAAATGCGGCACTCCAGTCCCTCCGGTGACCACCTCTCACGGAAGGCTGCGAGCGTACCGCGTGCTCCATCTCCAGGGACACCCTGGCTTGGATGTACCCACGGAAGAGAGGCAGGCAGTCGAGCTGAATGACCCGCTCAACCACCCTCTGCCTGAACTGGTTAATGGCCACCTTGGTCAGGAGCAGTCCTACGAGGAGGCCTTTCGACCTGCCCACTCCCCTCTGCACAGGGTGCCCAAAGATCAGGAGCCTGGGACTGAAGTGCAACCAGAAATTGAGGAGCAGCCCCTTCAAATAATGGAATTGGAGCTGCACCCTCACATATTGTACATAAACATGGAACACGGACTCCTCCAGACCGCAGAAAATACAGGCGGCCTGGGAGTCCGTGAACCGACTTAAAAACTTATTGCACGGGACTGCCCCAAGCAGCAGCAACAGACCCACAAACCTGTGAGCATTCGCACAGGAGCATACATCACCTGGGAACCCTGACCAATAGCGGGTTACATGGCGGATGTATTACACTTGCTTTTTACTGACCGTCGTGTATTGATGTCTTGTGTTTTTTGAGCAGATTACTGTTCGAGCAGGGGAGAACTCGGCTTATTTGCAAGGACTGAAAGCTGCGACTGAGTATCTGGTCACGGTGATCGCTCAGTACACCAACAGCATTGGGGAATCCACCGCGGGAAAGGGGAGGACAAGTGAGTGCCGTGAAATGATTTAATTGGAAGTCTTGTTGTTCATAGCTACTCAGCTTTCTCCCCTCCCCACCCTGAAATCATTGGACCCAACCCAGTGTACGTGGATCGTATCTCACCATTCGTTGGGAAATTTTTATTCTCCTCCAGTGAGGTGTGGTCACAAGAGGTTACTTCCATTCCCTGTTCTCAACCCATGGAGCGGGGCTAAAAGGGTTAAATTATGAGGACAGGTAGCATGGACCAGGCTTGTATTCCAACAACAACAACAACCTGTATTTATAGAGTGCCTTTGACATAGTAAAACATCCCAAGGCGCTTCACAGGAGTGTTATAAGGCAAAACAAATAAATTTGACACCGAGCCACGTAAAAAGAAATTACGGCAGATGACCAAAAGCTTGGTCAGAGGTAGGTTTTAAGGAGAGTTTCAAAGGTGGAAAGAGAGATAGAGAGGCGAGAGGTTTAGGGAGGGAGTTCCAGAGCTTGGGGCCTAGGCAACAGAAGGTACGGCCACCAATGGTCGAGCGATTATAAACAGGGATGCTCAAGAGGGCAGAATTAGAGGAGCGCAGATATCTCGGGGGGTGGGGTGGGGTGGTGGGTGTTGTGAGGCTGAAGGAGATTACAGAGATAGGGAGGGGTGAGGCCATGGAGGGATTTGTAAACAAGGATGAGAATTTTGAAATCAAGGCATTGCTTAACTGGGAGCCAATGTAGGTCGGCGAGCACAGGGGTGATGGGTAGAATATGGGAAGCCAGCCACGAGTGCGTTGGAGTAGTCAAGTCTAGAGGTAACAATGGCTTGAATGAGGGTTTCAGCAGCAGATGAGCTGAGGCAGGGGTGGAGATGGGCAATGTTACAGAGGTGGTAATAGGCAGTTTTAGTTATGCCGTGGCTATGTGGCCAGCAGCTCATTTCAGGGTCAAGTATGACACCTAGGTTGTGAACAGTGTGGTTTAGCCTCAGACAGATACTCGGGAGAGGGATGGAGTCGGTGGCTAGGGAACGCAGTTTGTGGCGGGGACCAAAGACAATGGCTTTGGTCTTCCCAATAATTAATTGGACAAAATTTCTGCTTATCCTGTACTAGACGTCTGACAATTTAGAGACCGTGGAGGGGTCGAGAGAAGTGGTGGTGAGGTAGAGCTGGGTGTCATCAGCGTACATGTGGAAACTGACGCTGTGTCTTCAGATGATATCGCCAAGAGGCAGCATGTAGATAAGAAATAGGAAGGGACCAAGGATAGCTCCTTGGGGACACCAGAGGTAACGATGAGGGAGCGGGAAGAGAAGCCATTGCAGCTGATTCTCTGGCTACAATTAGATAGATAAGAATGGAACCAGGCAAGTGCAGTCCCACCCAGCTGGGCGATGGTGGAGAGGCATTGGAGAAGGATAGAGTGGTCAACCATGTCAAAGGCTGCAAACAGGTTGAGAAGGATGAGGAAGGATAGTTTGCCTTTGTCACAGTCACCAAGGATGTTATTTGTGACTTTGATGAGAGCCATTTCGGTACTGTAGCAGGGGCAGAAACCGGATTGAAGGGATTCAAACATGGTGTTCCAGGAAAGATGGGCACGGATTTGGGAGGCAACAACACGTTCAAGGACTTTGAGGGGAAAGGGAGGCGGGAGATGGGGCGGTAGTTTGCAGGGACAGTGGGGTCAAGGGTTGGTTTTTTGGTTATTCCCTTGAATGTAGATCATTAAGGGCTGATCACTGATTATAATCGCTAACCATCGTTGGCAGTGCTTTCAGTTGCCTGGACCCTAAGCTCTGGAATTCTCTCCCTAAACCTCTACCTCTCTTTCCTCTTTTAAGATGCTCCTTAAAAGCTACCTCTTTGACCAAGCATTTTGTTCACCTGCCCTAATTTCTTCTTATGTGGCATGGAGTCACATTTTTTATCTTATAAAGCTCCTGTGAAGCATCTTGGAACATTTTACTAGATTAAAGGCGCTATATAAATACAAGTTGTTGTTGATCTAATTGAGGTGTTTAAGATTATTAAAGGATTTAATAGGGTAAATAGAAACTATTTCCTCTGATGGGTGGCGAGTCCAGAATAATGGGACATAACCCTTAAACCATTCAAGAGTGATGTCAAGAAGCATTTCTTCACACAAAGGGTCATAGGGGAACCCTTTCTCCCCGCTTCCTGCCCCCCAAAAATGCTGTTGAGGCTGGGGGCCAATTGAAAATTTCACATTTGAGATTGATAGATTTTTGTTAGGGAAGAGTATTAAGGGTTACAGAACCAAGGCGGTTAGATGGAGTTAAGGTACAGATCAGCCATGATCTCATTGAACGGCATTGGCCTACCCCTGTTCCTATGTTCCCATAGCTACAGTTGCAGAAAGAAATAAAGACTTGCATTTATATAGTGCCTTTCACAACCTCACAACGTCCCAAAGCACTTTATATGACCAATTAATAACTTTTGAAGTGTGATATAGAAAACGGGACACACAATTTGTGCACAGCAAGTTCCCACAAACAGCAATGAGATAAATGACCAGATAATCTTTTCAGTGATGTTGGTTGAGGGAAAAATATTGGCCAGGACACTGGGCAGAACTCCTTTGCTCTCAGAATTATTAAGATTTACGGCACAGAGGGAGGCCATTCGACCCATTGTGTCTAGACCGGCCGCAAAAAAGCTACCCAGCCTAATCCCACTTTCCAGCTCTTGGTCCGTAGCCCTGTAGGTTGCAGCACTTCAAGTGCATATCCAAGTACTTTATAAATGCAGTGAGGGTTTGTGCCTCTACCACCCTTTCAGGCAGTGAGTTCCAGACCCCCACCACCCTCTGGGTGGAAAAGTTCTTCTCAACTCCCCTCTAAACCTTCTACCGATTATTTTAAATCTATGCCCCTTTCTTCGAAATAGTGCATGGAATCTTTTACATCCAGCTGTGAGGGCAGACGGGGGCCTCGGTTTAATCTCTCCCTGTAGTGTCCTACGCTGTGTAAAAGCATCTCTCATTGTTTTACTGTGTTTCTCTTTCAGAGGCCTTGTCCGGAGTGTCGAACTTCCGCGTAGTGACAGCAGGACATTTCAGACTGAAGTTGGCCTGGAAAGTGACTGGCATCTCTCTGCAAGGATACCGGCTGACCTTCAAGCCCAGAGGTTAGGGCAAACTGGTAGCACAGAGTGGACAGGCCGTGCTCTGTGTTTCTGTGTTTTTCCTTTTTTGGATTAGGGAGGGAGAATGGGCAAAAGTTTCAGGGACAAGTTCTCCAGCAGCTGAACTATTCAACTTCCAGTAACATTTTTATGAGACCGTGTTTGAGAAGCTCTCCCATTTGTTTCCATGATGACTGTAATGTATGCACCTGAGAGTATGCTCCCAGGTTTGTAGAGCTGTTGCATTGTGAGTGGCTTAGCCAGTCACATGATGTAACAGCTCTACAACTATTTTTAACTAAACTTTAAATCAAGTGCCCCCTTTTTGTAAGGGTACTGGAATCCTCAAATTAACAAATGAACTGGGAACTTTGCCAAGTTAAATTAAAATTCTGTTCCCGGGGTGATGATGCACTCCAATCCTCCGATGCCGCCTCTCGCGGAAGGCCGCGAGCGTACCGGTGGACACCGTGTGCTCCATATCCAGAGACACCCTGGCTCGGATGTAAGTGCGGAAGAGAGGCAGGCAGTCGGGCTGAACGACTTCCTTGACCGCCCGCTGCCTGGACCGGCTGATGGCCCCCTCGGCCAGGTCCAGGAGCAGTCCTACGAGGAGGCCCTCCGACCTGCCCGCTCCCCTCCGCACAGGGTGCCCAAAGATCAGGAGTGTGGGACTGAAGTGCAGCCAGAATTTGAGGAGCAGCCCCTTCAAATAACGGAAGAGGGGCAGCACCCTCACACATTACATATAAACGTGAAACACGGGCTCCTCCAGACCGCAGAAATTGCAGGTGGTCTGGGAGCCCGTGAACCGACTTAAAAACTTATTGTAACAGCTCTACAAAGCTGTGAGCATTCTCACAGGTGCATACATCGCAGCGACAACAGTGATTGTCCTAACGTGCATCTCAGTGTAATATGTGTGACTTCACTACGGCAGAAGTTTTATCTGTGTTCTGTCCTTGGTAGATCATGTGCTCCCAGTGGGAGGTTGTGCTTTGAAGGTTGCCAGGGTTGAGGAGTTGCACCTCAAAGGGGGCGATTTTAACCCTACTCGCTCTGCAGAAACCTGGTGGGCGGGCAGTTAAAATCGCCCTCTACAACATACCTTTGTAATTTTTCCACAAGATTCTATAGGCTGTTGCTCTGAGCACTCCCGTCCAGCTGATCCGAATCCGATTGTCTGTTGGTTCACCAGTTCTCAAATTCGCTCCATTTAATCATCTCAATGACTGTTGGATCGGCCCACTGTGTGGCAGTCTGACAACAGCTGCATTTTGCACGGGTGTGGACGGGACATTGATCCCGACGTGTGAAGGCATGTGGGAACGAGCAGTTTCAACACAACACACTGCCAACTGAGGGCGACAGGCAGGCTGTGTGACACAGGGGAGGGCGGGTTTAACTCTACTCGCTCAGCAGAAACCTGGCGGGCGGGCGGTTAAACTCGCCCAGGCTCTTAACCTGTCCGAAAGTCGCCATGATCGCAACATCTGCAGATTTAACCTGCTCTCCTGAGCAGGCAGCAAGGACACCCGTCCGGAGCCAACAGGGTCCTTCTTGACATGTGCGTGTCGTGGCCCAATGACATCATTGAGACCCGACTGTAATTTTACCTCAGACCCGAGCAGGGAATCCACCTGGAGTGAAAATCGGGACCTTAAAGTATTGTAGCTTAATCCCCCTGAGTCTGCAGTCTTGGTGAACATACGCTTTCATCTTTCCTTTTCCATGTTTGCCAATTTTCTCCACTTTCCAGCTGAAGATGCTGACTTCTGCTGGGCGTAAAATGCCGTGGACAGTGGGCGCCCTCTCTTATCTCGCCCGAGTGCTTGTTCCTCACGTGTAAGCCTAACCAGTGCCTGCCAAGGGCCTGTTTATCCTGGCAGCCCAGCCCACAATGACACCTCGTTCCTTCTCAAGCCCAAACAGACAGCAATATCAGGGAATGACTTGCAGCATGTTCCACTGTGACAAGTGAAGGTTTCCAATGGCAGAGACATGCTCTATATGTTTATATATGTATTGCTGAGGCCTTTGGCTGTTGCAAAGGATTACTGCAGAGTAACGATTCTCAGAGCTCTCTGTGCGGAGACTCCCTGCAAATATTGACACCATTTCTGGGAATTCTCCACAAATATTGACAAACTTCTCGGGATCCCCCTGCAAATATTGACACATTTCTGGGAACGCCCTGCGAAAATTGTTGCACTTGTTGGGAATTCCCTGTAATTAGTGATATATTTCCTGAGAAACTGCCAGGGACTCCCTATTCTAGCTTCCACAAAGACAGTTCAGCTACCCAAAGGGAAAGCGTGCTATCGACATAGGAAACATTTTCTTCAGTATCAAGCAAGTGGAGAAATGTGTCAGTAAGTCAAAAGATCATTCATTCTTCAGACACTGCACTAGTAGCACACAGCAAGCCCTGGGGTCTTCGAGACCCTCTTGACTCTGCAGCCCACACTTGGAAAATTTAAGGTGGGCACGAGGCGGAAAGTCATTCCCCACCATTTCCGGGGCACAACCCCCCCAACCGCTTCCGCCTGGCGAGAGACCTCAAGATCTCCCACTTTTAAACCGTGAAACTGGGAAACAAGGAAAAAGGGAGTGTTTGAAACTGGGATACGGTTGTGAGAAGTCCCCAGACTTGAATATTGTGCCTGGGGAGAAGCTTCCAACACCTCTCGGCTGTGGCACAGTGGGCAGCATTCTCACCTCTGAGTCTGTAGATTGTAGGTTCAAATCCCACTCCAGAACATAAATCTAGGCTGACACTCCAGTGCAGTGTTGAGGGAGTGCTGCACTGTCGGAGGTGCTGTCTTTCGGATGAGATGTTAAACCAAGGCCCCATCTGCTCTCTCAGGTGGATGTAAAAGATTCCATGGCACTATATTGAAGAAGAGTAGGGGAGTTATCCCTGGTGTCCTGGGCCAATATTTATCCCTCAATCAACATAACAAAAACAGATTATCTGGTCATTATCACATTGCTGTTTGTGGGAGCTTGCAGTGTGCAAGTTGGCTGCTGTAATTGCAACAGTGACTACATGTCAAAAGTACTTAATTGGCAGTAAAGTGCTTTAGGACATCCAGTGGCCTTGAAAGGTGCTATATAAATGTATGTCTTGCTTTTGTTGCATTCTACTGGACAGGTTACAAGAAAAAGCTTGACGTCCCATATGTGACCCTTCTGTCACCTCTGACTTCCAACCTCTCTGTCGCCACCTTTCATATGGCTCGGTTTGATCAGTGCCATTGGTCAGTGTTCCTCTGAACTCTGTCCGCCTGTGTCTCACTGGGGTGCGAAGGGGAGCAGCAGCTTCTGTTACATCATCGCTTATTGGATGTGCGCCTTACCAAGAGAGCGAGTCTGCACCTTCCTTTCTATGTAACTGTAGGCATTTGATTCTAAACCAGAAGAGAGGAAAAAAAGCAAGAGCCACGGAAGGTAATATTTTGTGTTTGGGCTGTTGGGAATGATCGCCTGGAGGGATTGCTTATTCCAGGAGGCTTGGCTCAATTATCCGGGGTGCGTGCAAACACTATGTGTGGCCTGCATTGATGCCTTGCCAAAGGAAAGGAGCAATTAATAAAAAGGCTAAAGATTCAGGTCCAACACTGGCTGCCTCCATGCCAGGTGTGTCATGACAGGAGAGAAGTGTACTGCTTAAAAAAAACACACACACCACTTTCTATTTCAAAGCTTAAAGCCGCTACAGCTTAACATTGTGCCGCACACATATAAATCAAAAACTCATTATAACAGAGAGGGTGATTTTAATCCTACTCGCTCAACAGAAACCCGCCATGATTGCAACATCTGCAATTTTGAATGGGCTGGGCCTATACTCTCTGCAGTTTAGAAGAATGAGAGGTGATCTCATTAAACATTTAAGATTCTGAGGGGGGATTGACAGGGTAGATGCTGAGAGGTTGTTTCCCCCGGCTGGTGAGTCTAGAACCAGGGGTCACAGTCTCAGGATAAAGGGTCGGCCATTTAAGACAGAGGTGAGCAGGAATTTCTTCACTCAGAGGGTTACGAATCTTTGGCGTTCTCTACCCCAGAGGGCTTTGAATGCTGAATCGTTGAGGATATCCAAGTCTGAGATAGATAGATTTTTGTACTCTAGGGGAATCAAGGGATATGGAGATCAGGCAGGAAATTGGAGTTGAGGTTGAAGAACATAAGAAATAGGAGCAGGAGTAGGCCATACAGCCCCTCGAGCCTACTCCGCTATGATCACCCATGATCTTATTGAATGGCAGAGCAGGCTCGAATGGCCGACTCCTGCTCCTAATTCTTATGTTATTTTAACTTGCTCTCTTGAGCAGGCAGCAAGGACTCACGCCCGGAGCCAACAGGGTCCTTCTTTACATGTGTGTGTTGACGCCCGATGACATCATTGAGACCTGACTGTAATTTTAACTCATGCCTGAGCGGGGAATCCATGGGGAGTTACAATCGGGTATATCAGTTTGTCGCCGTTCTATAACCAGAGAAAACTTCGCTTGTGGTGGAGTGTTAGAAAGCGGAAGGAGTCACTGTTGTCGGCATTTCTTGTTCGTGTTTAAAGGCACTTGTCTTGTGGTAAAACCACAGTTGTAGTGCAATGTGGGTAACCGCTCACCGCAGGCCGTTACCATAACCGTTTTGGTAATAGCAAAAGTAGATATGCAAATGTGGGGTATTTAAAAAAAATATATAATTTTCTAATTGGGTTGCCGAGGTGAAAGGTCAAATCACCAAGATTGAAAAGAGTCAGGGACAAGGTAAGGCAGTGATTTAGAGGTACCTAACTTGGGTTTTAAAAGCCTTTAAAGAAAAGAAAGAACTTGCATTTATATAGCGCCGTTCATGACCTCCGGATGTCCCAAAGCACTTTGCATTCAGTGAAGTACTTTTGGAGTGTAGTCACTGTTGTAATGTGGGAAATGCGTCAGCCAATTTGCGTACAGCAAGCTCCCACAAACATTATGTGATAATGACCAGATTATGGTGATGTTGATTGAGGGATAAATATTGGCCTGGACACCGGGGATAACTCCCCCTGCTCATCGTCGAACCAAAAGACGGCACCTCCGACAGTGCTGCATTCACTGGATTTTGTGCTCAAGTCTCGGGAATGGGACTTGAACTCACGACCTTCTGACTCAGATTCGAGGGTGCTAACCAGCTGACACTCCGGCTTTGACCTTTCCCCTTTGACCCGCGAGTTCCTCAGTGCTCTGCCCTCCTTCCTGCTCCACTCCTGCTCATTATAGCTCATCTCCTTCACTCATCGACCAACCTGATCCATTCCTTGGCTGCTCACTCCACTCCCGTCAGCTTCCTTCACATGAGGTGCCTTTGACACATACCTCCACCCTTGTTCTGGCAGCGCAGCAGCTAAAACATTTCTTCTTGATCTCCTGTGTCCCCTTCAGTCGGGTGATTGTGTTTGTATTTCCATTCTTCAGCCAAACACATGGCTCCTTCATGATGGTGCAAGTCCAGCCAGCAACTTTTACCTTTGAATTCTCTGCTTTTGAAGAAGGAAAGGACTTGCATTTATATAGCACCTTTCACAACTTCAGCCAATGAAGTACTCTTGAAGTGTAGTCACTGTTGTAGCTGTGACTCAGTGGGTAGCACTCTCTCGCCTCTGGATCACAAAGTTGTGGGTTCAAGTCCCACTCTAGGGACTTGAGCACAGAAATCTAGGCTGACACACCAGTGCTGAGATGCCGTCTTTCGGATGAGATGTTAAACCCAGGCTCCCTCTGGTGTGCCGGAAACCTTACCGTGCGCAACTTGGCAGATGCGTTTCCTACGTTACATCAGTTCAAAAAGACCTCATTGGCGGTAAAGCATTTTGGGACGTCCTGAGGCCATGAATGGCGCTAAATACATGCACGCCTTTCTTTCTTGTAGGGAAACGCGGCAGTCAAATTGTGCACAGCAAGGTCCCACAAACAGTGACGTGAGAAATGACCAGATCAGCTGTTTTTTAGTGATGTTGATTGAAGAATAAATGTTGGCCAGGATACCTGGCTGTGCGATCTTTTACATCTGAGAGAGCAGACGGGGCCTCGGTTTAGCTTCTCATCACTCTGACATTCTTGGCCTGACTTTCGCCTTTGACTTCGCATACTCCCTCATTGTTAAAGCTGTTTTCCAAGAAGCTTTGTTCAGTGCCAACCGTTCCATTTCTGTCAATAATTGTTAACTTTCTCTAAAGTTCAAGGCTTGGAGACTGCTTCGTATAAGGGAAGGCTTCTTCTAACCCTTTGATTTGCCGCACTCCTGAACAGGATACAAAGAATTTTAAAAACATGTTGCTTCGTAGACGATCTTGCTCTCATCTCTGTCCTTGAATGGCGTCAGTGGATGGAATCCGCATTGCGACTCTGGGAGAACGAACATGATCTTCAGTGCGCGACAACTACAAGAGGAATGCAGGGAACAGCATCAACCCTTGTTCATGGCCTTCTTTGACCTCACAAAGGCCTTTGACACTCAACCACGAGGTACTATGGCGCGTCCTCCTCTGTTTCGGCTGCCCCCATTCTCCGCCTGCTCCATGATGACATGCAAGCCATGATCCTGACCGATGGATCCACCACAGACCCAATCCACATCCGGACCGGGGTCAAGCAGGGCTGCGTCATCGCACCAACGCTTTTCTCGATCTTCCTTGCTGCAATGCTCCATCTCACTCTCAACAAGCTCCCTGCTGGAGTGGAACTAAACTATAGAACCAATGGGAACCTGTTCAACCTTCGCCGCCTCCAGGATAGATCTAAGGTCGTCCTATCCTCTGTCATTGAACTACAGTGTGCGGACAACGCTTGTGTCCGCACACACTCAGAGGCCGAACTCCAAGCCATCGTCAACACCTTCACTGAGGCGTACGAAAGCATGGACCCTACGCCAAACATTCGTAAGACAAAGGTCCTCCACCAACCTGACCCCGCCACACAGCACTGCTCCCCGGTTATCAAAATCCACGCCGCAGCCTTGGACAACATGGACCATTTTCCATACCTCGGGAGCCTACTGTGCACAGCAAGGTCCCACAAACAGCGATGTGAGATAATCAAAGGTAGATGATGAAGTTCAATACCGCCTCCAGTGTGCCAGCGCAGCCTTCGGTCGCCTGAAGAGAGTGTTTGAAGATCAGAACCTCAAATCTGGTACCAAGCTTATGATCTACAGCGCTGTAGTGATATCCACCCTCTTGTATGTCTCAGAGACGTGGACCATATACAGCAGACATCTCAAAGTGCTGGAGAAATACCACCAATGCTGCCTCTGCAAGATCCTGCAAATCCCCTGGGAGGATAGACTCACCAATGTCAGTGTTCTCGCTGAGGCCAACATCCCCAGCATTGAAGCACTGACCACACTCGACCAGCTCCATTGGGTGGGCCACATCGTCCGCATGCCAGACACAAGACTCCCTAAGCCAGCGCTCTAATCGGAGTTCCGACATGGCAAGCAAGTCCCAGGTGGGCAGAGGTCTCGTTTCAAGGACACCCTCAAAGCCTCCTTGATTTGGTGCAACATCCCAACAACACCTGGGAATCCCTGGCCAAAGACCGCCCAAAGTGGAGGAAGGGCATCCGGGAGGATGCTGAGCACCTCAAGTCTCATCGCCGAGAGCATGCAGAAATCAAGTGCAGACAGCGGAAGGAGCGTGTGGCAAACCAGGCTCCCCACCCACCCTTTCCTTCAACCACTGTCTGACCCACCTGTGACAGAGACTGTTATTCCTGTATTGGACTGTACAGTCACCTGAGAACTCACTTTTAGCGTGGAAGCAAGTCTTCCTCGATTTCGAGGGACTGCCTATGATGATGATGATGAATGCCTCGCTCACTCTTGCAATGTTTCCTGTCTCCTTTCCTTTATTTTATCGATAAATTCATGGCCTTTGCTCCTCTTACCTTTTCTCCCCGGCTCTGAAGGTGTTAACTTTTGGTGGAGTGTGGGATTGACAGAGGCTCAGGCCAATTTTCCCAGGAAATTGAGGGATATGGGGATTGGGGCACGAAAGTGGAGTTGAGGTAGAAGATCAGCCACGATCTTATGGAATGGTGGAGCAGGCTCAAGGGGCTGTGTGGCCTATTCCTGCTCCTATTTCTTATGTTTTTATAACATGGCTATTGTTTTTGCGTAGTGCCAGTAGGCTATTGGAGCAGGGAGGGCGCAACCAAACCTGATCCTATCCTCCGCCGACATTTACAGGTGGAAAAGAAAGAAGGAAAGACTTGCATTTATATAACGCCTTTCACGACCACTGGATGTCTTAAAGCACTTTACAGCCAATTAAGTACTTTTTGAAGTGTAGTCACTTTGGTAATGTGGGAAATGCGGCAGCAAATTTGCGCACAGCAAGCTCCCACAAACATCATGTGATAATGACCAGATTATGGTGATGTTGAGTGAGGGATAAATATTGGCGAGGACATTGGGGATAACTCCCCCTCCTCTTCTTCACAATAGTGCCATGGGATCTTTTACATCCACCTGAGAGTGCAAACGGGGTTTAACGTCTCATCCGAAAGATGGCACCTCCGACAGTGCTGCATTCGCTGGATTTTTGTGCTCAAGTCTCGGGTATAGGACTTGAACTCACGACCTTTTGACTCAGAGTTGAGGGTGCTAACGAGTGAGCCACAGCTGACACTCCGGCTTTGACCTTTCCCCTTTGACCCGCGAGTTCCTCAGTGCTCTGCCCTCCTTCCTGCTCCGCTCCTGCTCATTATAGCTCATCTCCTTCACTCATCGACCAACCTGATCCATTCCTTGGCTGCTCACTCCACTCCCGTCAGCTTCCTTCACATGAGATGCCTTTGACACATACCCCCACCCTTGTTCTGGCAGCGCAGCAGCTAAAACATTTCTTCTTGATCTCCTGAATACCCTTCAGTCAGGTGATTGTGTTTGTATTTCCATTCTTCAAACACATGGCTCCTTCATGATGGTGCAAGTCCAGCCAGCAACTTTTATCTTTGAATTCTCTGCTTTTGAAGAAGGAAAGGACTTGCATTTATATAGCGCCTTTCACAACTTCAGCCAGTGAAGTACTCTTGAAGTGTAGTCACTGTTGTAGCTGTGACTCAGTGGGTAGCACTCTCTCGCTTCTGGATCACAAAGTTGTGGGTTCAAGTCCCACTCTAGGGACTTGAGCACAGAAATCTAGGCTGACACACCAGTGCTGAGATGCCGTCTTTCGGATGAGATGTTAAACCCAGGCTCCCTCTGGTGTGCCAGAAACCTTACCGTGCGCAACTTGGCAGATGCGTTTCCTACGTTACATCAGTTCAAAAAGACCTCATTGGCGGTAAAGCATTTTGGGACGTCCTGAGGCCATGAATGGCGCTAAATACATGCACGCCTTTCTTTCTTGTAGGGAAACGCGGCAGTCAAATTGTGCACAGCAAGGTCCCACAAACAGTGACGTGAGAAATGACCAGATCAGCTGTTTTTTAGTGATGTTGATCGAAGAATAAATGTTGGCCAGGATACCTGGCTGTGCGATCTTTTACATCTGAGAGAGCAGACGGGGCCTCGGTTTAGCTTCTCATCACTCTGACATTCTTGGCCTGACTTTCGCCTTTGAACTCGCATACTCCCTCATTGTTAAAGCTGTTTTCCAAGAAGCTTTGTTCAGTGCCAACCGTTCCATTTCTGTCAATAATTGTTAACTTTCTCTAAAGTTCAAGGCTTGGAGACTGCTCCCTTTAATGGAAGGCTTCTTCTAACCCTTTAATTTGCCGTACTCCTGAACAGGATACAAAGAATTGAAAAAACATGTTGCTTCGTAGACGATCTTGCTCTCATCTCTGTCCTTGAATGGCGTCAGTGGACGGAATCCGCATTGCGACTCTGGGAGGAGCATTGTCCACTAAGGGGTACAACGGACATGATCTTCAGCGCGCGACAACTACAAGAGGAATGCAGGGAACAGCATCAACCCTTGTACATGGCCTTCTTTGACCTCACAAAGACCTTTGACACTCAACCGCGAAGGACTATGGCTGCCCCCATCCTCCGCCTGCTCCACGATGACATACAAACCATGATCCTGACCGATGGATCCACCACAGACCCAATCCACATCCGGACCGGGGTCAAGCAGGGCTGCGTCATTGCACCAACACTTTTCTCGATCTTCCTTGCTGCAATGCTCCATCTCACTCTCAACAAGCTCCCCGCTGGAGTGGAACTAAACTATACAAGAAATGGGAACTTGTTCAACTTTCACCGCCTCCAGGCCAGATCCAAGGTCATCCCAACCTCTGTCATCGAACTACAATATGCGGATGGCGCTTGCCCGGCCTTGGACAACGTGGACTATTTTCCATATCTCGGGAGCCTACTATCAGCATGGGCAGATGATGAGGTCCAATACCGCCTCCAGTGTGCCAGCACAGCCTTCGGTCGCCTGAGGAAGAGAGTGTTTAAAGACCAGGACCTCAAATCTGGCACCAAGCTTATGATCTACAGCACTGTAATGATACCCACTCTCCTGTATGGCTCAGAGACGTGGACCATATACAGCAGACGTCTCAACGCACTAGAGAAGTACCACCAATGCTGCCTCCGCAAGATCCTGCAAATCCACTAGGAAGATAGACACACTAACGCCAGTGTTCTCGCTGAGGCCAACATCCCCAGCATCGAAGCACTGACCACACTCGACCAGCTCCGTTGGGCGGGCCACATCGTCTACATGCCCAACACGAGACTCCCTAAGCAAGCGCTCTAATCGGAACTCCGACATGACAAGCAAGCCTCAGGTGGGCAGTGGACACGATTCAAGGACACCCTCAAAGCCTCCTTGATAAAGTGCAACATCCCCACCGACACCTGGGAATCCCTGGCCCAAGACCGCCCAAAGTAGAGGAAGAGCATCGGGGAGGGCGCTGAGCACCTCAAGTCTCATCGCCGAGAGCATGTAGAAATCAAGCGCAGACAGTGGAAGGAGCGGGCGGCAAACCAGGCTCCCCACCCACCCTTTCCTTCAACCACTGTCTGTCCCATCTGTGATAGAGACTGTAATTCCCCGCATTGGACTGTACAGTCACCTGAGCATTCACTTTTAGAATGGAAGCAAGTCTTCCTCGATTTCGAGGGACTGCCTATGATGATGATGAATGCCTCGCTCACTCTTGCAATGTTTCCTGTCTCCTTTCCTTTAATTTATCGATAATTTCATGGCCTTTTTCCTCTTACCTTTTCTCCCCGGCTCTGAAAGGATTAACTCTTGGTGGGGTGTGGGATTGGCAGAGGCTCTGCCCAACTTTCCCAGGGAATTGAGGGATATGGGGATTGGGGCACGAAAGTGGAGTTGAGGTAGAAGATCAGCCATGATCTTATGGAATGGTGGAGCAGGCTGGAGGGGCCATGTGGCCTATTCCTGCTCCTATTTCTTATGTTCTTATAACATGGCTATTGTTCTTGCGTAGTGCCAGTAGGCTATTGGAACAGGGAAGGCGCAACCGAACCTGACCCTATGATCCGCCGACATTTACAGGTGGAAAAGAAAGAAAGAAAAACTTGCATTCATACAGCGCCTTTCACGACCACTGGATGTCTCAAAGCGCTTTACAGCCAATGAAGTACTTTTGCAGTGTTGTAATGTAGGAAACGCGGCAGCCAATTTGCGCACAGCAAGCTCCCACAAACAGCAATCTGATAATGACCAGATAATCAGTTTTAGTGATGTTGAGTGAGTGATAAATACTGGCCAGGACACCAGGTATAACTCCCCTGCTCTTCTTCAAAATAGTGCCACGGGATCTTTTACGTCCCCTTGAGAGAGCAGATGTTGCCTCAGTTTAATGTCTCATCTGAAAGACGGCACCTCCGACAGTGCAGCACTCCCTCAGCACTGCACTAGAGTGTCAGCCTAGATTTTATGCTCAAGTCCCTGGAGTGGGACTATGAACCCACAACCTTCTGACCCAGAGGCAAGAGTGCTACCCACTGAGCCATAGCTGACGCTATCATCAGCAAATCACACCTTTGTCTGTCTCCCTACTACCTCCGGCACTTTTTCCTCCTTTGAGCATCTCACCTGAGTGGAGAACTATCTGGAGCCATTGGATAATGAACTCTCTCTGATCGTACTTGCATTGTAGGCAATTCAGAGAAGGTTCATGAGGTTGATTCCTGAGATGAAGAGGTTTTCTTATGGAGAAAGGTTGAGCAGGTTGGGCCTATACTCATTGGAGTTTAGAAGAATGAGAGGTGATCTTATTGAAATGTATAAGATTCTGAGGGGACTGGACAGGGTAGATGCAGAGAGGATGTTGTCCCTCGTGGGGGAATCTAGAACTAGGGGCCATAGTTTCAGAATAAGGGGCCACCCATGTAAAACGGAAATGAGGAGGAATTTCTTCTCTGAGGGTTGTGAATCTTTGGAATTCTCTACCCCAGAGGGTTGTGGAGGCTGGATCATTGAATATATGTAAAGTGGAGATAGACAGATTTTTGAGCGATAAGGGAGTCAAGGGTATGGGGAGCGGGCAGGGAAGTGGAGCAGATCAGCCATTATCTTATTGAATGGCAGAATAGGCTCGAGGGGCCAAATGGTCTGCTTCTGCTCCTAATTCTTATGTTTGTATGTACTCGACGCAGCTCAATGCTAATTGTCGCGCTCAGCTGTGATCAGCGCATCTTTTCAAATAACCACTGCTTTTGGCGAGAAGATAATTAATTTCTGTGTTTTTTTTAAATATAATTTTTTTCTTGAAATGTTGCATAATGGCTCAACATAAATTCAGGTGAAAGAACAAAAGTCATTTTGTTTATACAGCAGCCAATGCCTTACTTTTGCCGAGCAGTTGGGGAGGGGGCCGGAGCAATGGGAATGGGAAGACTAACCGTTCAGTCGAGATCAGCCGTGATCTGATTGAAAGGTGGGACAGTCTCGAGGGGCTGAACGGCCTCCTCCTGTTCCCACGAGACAAAGCCACGTTTAACTCGGGGATGCATTGGTTTCTGATCTGCGTGCGTTCAGCACTCTCAACAACAACAACAACTTGTATTTATATAGCGTCTTTAATGTCCCAAAGCGCTTCACAGGAGTATTATGAGATATAAAATTTGACACCAAACCGCATAAGTAGAAATTAGCGCGGGTGACCAAAAACTTGATCAAAGTGGTAGATTTAAGGAGCGTCTTGAAGGAGGAAAGAAAGGTAGAGAGGCGAAGAGGTTTAGGCAGGGAGTTCCAGAGCTTGGGGCCTAGGCAACAGAAGGCACGGCCACCAATGGATGAGCGATTATAATCAGGGATGCTCAACAGGGCAGAATTAGAGGAGTGCAGATATCTCGGGGATGGGGCGGGGGTGGCGGGGGTGGGGATTGTGGGGCTGGAGGAGATTACAGAGAGAGGGAGGGACAAGGCCATGGAGAGATTTGAAAATGAGGGAGGGGAATTTTGAACTCTTGCAAGTTAGGACTTAATAACTTCTGAAAGTCGGTGTTGTCGCCCTTTATCAGAGAATCATAGAATAATTACAGCACAGAAGGAGGCCATTTGGCCCATCGTATCCGTGACGGCAACAAAGAGCTATTCAGCCTAATCCCACTTTCCAGCTCTTGGTCCGTAGCCCTGTAGGTTACCGCACTTCAGGTGCACATCCAAGTACTTTTTAAATGTGGGGAGGGTTTCTGCCTCTACCACCCTTTCAGGCAGAGTTCCAGACCCTCACCACCCTCTGGGTGAAATTTTTTTCCTCAGTCCTCTACTCCTTCTACCAACTACTTTAAATCCATGCCCCCTTAGTCCCACTCTCCTGCAAATGTTCTTCCCTTTTCAATTACTTATCCCATTCTCCTTTCAAAAGTTACGATTGAATCTGCTTTCAGACCTTCATGAAGCATTTTCTGTCACAACAGTAAAGGTGGCATTGATTTAAAGTGGAAGAAAATTTGCAAAGCTATGGGGGAAAGATCAGGAGACTGGGACTAAATTGGATAGCTCTTTCAAAGAGCCAGCACGGGCACAATGGGCCGAATGGCCTCCTTCTGTGCTGTACAATTGAATAATACCAAACTAAAGTACGTTGATATTAATTTAATTGTTTTTTGTAAAGTGCGTCCTGAAGCCGAGACTCCTTCTCTGGGGGTCGCAGGTGGACACAGTTAATGTGAGATGAATGTGTTTGTCTGTGGAACCAGATCACAGATTTGAGGTGACAGCCGAGAGCTGTAATTTTGTGGGAGAGATGCAATAGCTTTTCCTAATTTAAGGAAAGAGCCATTGTGTAAACATTGCTTTACACTTGGAGGCAGGATTAGCAGCTTTGTTGTGGGTGGATTGATGAAAAGCCCATGGAGTCTCTGTTGTCGGCATTTCCTGTAAATGTTTAAAGGCACTTGGATTGTCCTGCGGTAAAGGCAGGGTTGCAGTGCAGTGTGGTAACCGCTCAACACAGGCCGTTACCATAACAACCGCGTTGTTTTGCTCATATCAACAGTAGTTTAAAAACATGTATTTTTTTATGTGTTTGGGCTTCCGAGATGAAAGGGTCAATGACCAAGATTGAAAAGTGTTGGGGAGAAGATGATTTAGCGGGGCCAAACTTGGGGTTTAAAAGCCTTTAAAGAAAAGAAAGAACTTGCCTTTCTATTGCGCCTTTCATGACCTTGGGACGTCCCAAAGCGCTTTACAGCCAATGAAGTGTAGTCAATGTGTAATGTAGGAAACCCGGCAGTCAATTTGTGCATAGCAAGCTCCCACAGACAGCAATGTGATAATGAGCTGATAATCTGTTTTTTAGTGATGTTGGTTGAGGGATAAATATTGACCCAAGACATCGGGGATAACTCCTACACTCTTCTTTGAAATAGTGCAGTGGGATCTTTCACAACCACCTGAGAGAATGGATGGGGCCTCGGTTTATCGTCTCATCTGAAAGTCAGCACCTCCGACAGTGCAGCGCTCCCTCAGTACTGCACTGTTAGTTTGCAGTCGGAGGGAATAGTTGAGATAGTTTCAGAGTTCTGAGGTGCAGTAAAATAGTGAATTAAATGGTGCGATGACCCTGGAGTTTAACACATTGAGGCTGTAGGGAGGGCGGAGAGCGAGCAGGCCTGTATATCTAGCAATCAGTGTTCAGCAAGTTCAGTGTTGTCCTCCCAGAGAAAATTCTGTATTCGGAATTCATCTTTCTACTGCAACCAACTGATCTCCAAACAGATTCACTGAGCTAAATTGTTTGGCGTTGGGTTTCTGAAGGGAGTCCTCCAGATGTGCTGTCGTATCTGCAGTGGGAGTTTGGCAGAATCTCCAGAGAAATGTATAAAGAAAGAAAGACCACCGGATGACTCACAGCACTTTACAGCCAATGAAGTACTTTTGGAGTGTAGTCACTGTTGTAATGTGAGAAATGCGGCACTAACCTGTGCACAGCAAGCTCCCACAAACAGCAAGATCATAATGACCGGATAATCTGTTTTTTTGTTATGTTGATTGAGGGATAAATATTGCCCAGGACACCGAGGATAATTCCCCTGCTCTTCTTCGAAACAGTGCCGTGGGATCTTTTACATTCACCTGAGAGGAGACGGGGCCTCGGTTTAACGACTCAATTGAAAGACGGCACCTCCGACACTGCAGCACTCCCTCAGCACGGCACTGGAGTGTCAGCCTAGATTAATGTGCTCAAGTCGCTGGAGTGGGACTTGAACCCACAACCTCCTGAAGTAGGCTGAGCTTTACAACCCTGCATCACAACCCTCTGCTCCCGAGCCAGAAGTGCTCAAGCCTGAGTGACACTTGGGGTCGTCAACTTTGGTCGCACCTATTCCTGGAGGGTTCATCACGTGACCTTCTGCCCCGCTCGCTCAAACAGACATTTTTTTCCTCCATCTCCCAACATTTTTACAACGAATAAATGAAAGTGTTAAAGGAAACTGAAAAAAAACCACACACTTGTTTTGATGTCTGGGTGAGTTTCTCCCTGCAGCAGTATCCAGGATAAATCATTCGTTTCCTGGAGGCTCCAGGACAACCCTACAGACACCAGTTGCCAAAACGTAGAAAACTGCTCCCCCAGGCCAAATAAACTGAGCAGCCAATGAAATACTTTTGGATGTAATCATTGTTTTTATATAGATGACATTTTTTTTTAAATGCATTCGTTCACGGGATGTGGCTGTTGCTGGCAAGGCCGCATTTATTGCCCGTCCCCTAACTGCCCTTGAGAAGGTTGTGGGAGCCGCCTTCTTGAACCTCTGTCGATTGTGGTGAAGATCCTCCCACAGTGCTGACTTTGTCATAGCGGTTTGGTAAGAGTCCGTGCAGCACAGCTGGTCTCCAGTTGTCTTGGTTAATCCTTGCCACGGGACCAAGACCTAGCTCTGTCAAGCCCATGTGGTGGCTGATGTGCAATAGCCATTACACGTTAAAAAAATCCACGCACAGGCATCTTCCACCCTTCAATATGCAATATGTTGTTTTGAACCTGGAATATCAGCTGTGAACTCATCCTTTTTTGGTGTGGAAGCAAGTCATCCTCGATTCGAGGGACCTTCATTGGTTGTTTTCTACGTTTTGGCAACTGGTGTCTGTAGGGTTGTCCTGGAGCCTCCAGGAAATGAATGATTTATCCTGGATACTGCTGCAGGGAGAAACTCACCCAGACATCAAAACAAGTGTGTGTTTTTTTTTCAGTTTCCTTTAACACTTTCATTTATTAGTTGTAAAAATGTTGGGAGATGGAGGAAAAAAAATGTCTGTTTGAGTGGGCGGGGCGGCAGGTCATGTGATGAACCCTGCAGGAATAGATGCGACCAAAGTTGGCGACCCCCACTGTCACTCAGGCTTGAGCACTTCTGGCTCGGGAGCAGAGGGTCGTGATGCAGAGTAAAGCTCGGCCTACATCAGGAGGTTTCCTGGGCCATTTCAGAGGGAAGTTAAGAGTCAACCACACTGCTGTGAGTCTGGAGTCACACATACAGGTCAGACCGTGTAAAGATGGCAGATTTCCTTCCTCTAAAGTTCATTAGTGAACCAGTTGGGTTTTTCCGTCAATCCGGTAGTTTCATTGTCATCGTTACTGATACTGGCTTTTTAATTCCAGATTGATTTAATTTACTGAATTTAAATGCCCCAGCTGCCGTGGTAGGATGGGTGGGGAGTTCTGCTAAAGTTATAATAGAAGATCAGGACAAACCCTGACAGAATTCAGGGTCGAGTTACATCGAGTCTATAGCACAGAAACAGACCATTCAACCCAACTGGTCTGTGCCGGGGTTTATGCTCCACTCAAGCCTCCTCCCACCCCTCTTCATCTAACCTGATCTATGATTCTATACCTTTCTACTCTTGTGAGCAGATAACTTCCCCTTAAATACATCGATACTATTCGCCTCAACCACTCCCTGTGATAACGAGTTCCACATTCTCACCATTCTCTGGATAAAGACGTTTCTCCTGAATTCCCGATTGGATTTACTCGTGACTATCATATTTATGGCCCCTAGCTTTGGTCTCCCCCAAAAGTGGAAACATTGCTCTAAGTCTGCCTTAACAAACCTCTTCATAATTTTGGTCGTGTCTATTTGTAACACTAGATTTCTGAAGGGTGCCCTTGGAGGACAAGACACACCCAACAGTTTGTCTACAGTGTGTAATTTGATCCAGTCTTGTCAGACTACAGGATTTGGAAGCGTAGTTAGCTTTGTGAAGATCCCCCTATTATCCTCCAAATAAAACAGATCCGATTTGTGTTGGAAACGGTCCAGTCTCTGGATCAACTGCCTTTTCTCCTTGTTGTGTATCTGTAAAGCATGCACTCCCATGTTCCGCCATCAGGGAGCTCATCCCCTGAAGTCCCAAGGGATCCCAGCATCCCTTGGGAGCACTGTATATAAACCGGCCCCTAAGGCCTGTTCCTCACTCTGGAGTGTCTTATTAAAGACTGAGGTCACTGTTACTTTAACCTCCCTGTGCGCAGCCTCATCTGTGTTAGGAACACAATAACTGGCGACGAGAGTACGAATCCAACGCAAAGATGCAGCAAACTGTGGGCATCCTGGAGAAGTTCTCGGAGGGTGAGGACTAGGAAGCCTATGTCGAACGGCTAGACCAGTACTTTGTAGCCAACGAGCTGGACGGAGAAGGAAGCGCTACAAAAAGGAGAGTGGTCCTCCTCACAGTCTGCGGGGTACCATGAAGAATCTTCTGGCTCCAGTGAAACCCACAGATAAGTCGTATGAGGAGCTGTGTACACTGGTTCGGGAGCATGCTGATGGCGAGGTATCGGTTCTACACGTGCCAGCGATCTGAAGGTCAGGAACTGGCGAGCTACATCGCCAAGCTAAGGCAACTTGCAGGACAATGTGAGTTTGATGGCTACCTGGAGCAAATGCTCAGAGACTTTTTTGTACTGGGCATTGGCCACGAGATCATTCTACGAAAACTTTTGACTGTAGAGACACCGACCCTCAGTAAGGCCATTGCGATAGCATAGGCATTTATGTCCACCAGTGATAACACCAAACAAATCTCTCAGCACACAAGTGCTCGCAATGTTCATAAATTAACTGGAACTGCGAGCAGAAATGTACAGGGCAGATCCCATGAGTCTGCAACTGCCAGCAGGCCTCAGGTGACCCAGATGACTCAGAGTCCCCAACAAAGGATGAATGCAAGGCAATTCACACCTTGTTGGCGTTGTGGAGGCTTCCATTCAGCCTATTCATGCCGCTTCAAAGGGTATGTTTGCAAGAGCTGTGGAACAATGGGGCACCTCCAACAAGCTTAGAAATGAGCTGTAAGCTCTGCAAAACCTGCCAACCACCATGTGGCAGAGGAAGATTGGTCCATGGTGGATCAAAGCAATTTCGAGCCTCAGAGAGAAGAGGCAGATGCTGAAGTACACGGGGTGCACACATTTTCGACGAAATGTCCACCTATAATGTGAAACATAAAATTGAATGGCTTACCCGTAGCCATGGAACTGGACACTGGCGCTAGCCAATCCATCATAAGCAAAAAGACGTTTGAGAGACAGTGATGCAACAAGGCATTCAGACCAGCCCTGAGCCCCATCCACACGAAACTGAGAACGTACACCCAAGAGCTTATCACTGTCCTGGGCAGCGCCATGGTCAAGGTCACCTACGAGGGCACGGTGCACGAACTGCCACTCTGGATTGTCCCGACGATGGCCCCACACTGCTTGGAAGGAGCTGGCTGGGCAAAATCCGCTGGAATGGGAATGACATCCGAGCACTATCACATGTCGATGAGGCCTCATGTACCCAGGTTCTTAACAAATTTCCTTCCCTTTTTGAGCCAGGCATTGGAAACTTTTCCACGGCGAAGGTGCGGATCCACTTGGTCCCAGAGGCACGACCCACTCACCACAAGGCGCAAGTGGTACCTCATATGATGAGGGAGAGAGTGGAAATCAAGCTGGACAGGCTGCAACGCGAGGGCATCATCTCCCCAGTGGAATTCAGCGAGTGGGCCAGCCCGATTGTTCCAGTACTCAAAAGTGATGGCACAGTCAGGATTTGCGGCGATTATAAAGTAACTATTAATCGTTTCTCGCTACAGGACCAATACCCGCTACCTAAGGCAGATTACCTATTTGCGACTCTGGCAGGAGGCAAGGCGTTCACCAAGCTCGACCTGACTTCGGCCTACATGACGCAGGAGCTGGAGGAGTCTTCGAAGGGCCTCACCTGCATCAACACGCACAAGGGACTGTTCATCGACAACAGATGCCCGTTTGGAATTCGGTTGGCTGCAGCGATCTTCCAGAGAAACATGGAGAGCCTACACAAGGTGGTCTTTCAGGACGACATATTGGTCACAGGTCAGGACACCGCCGAGCACCTACAAAACCTGGAGGAGGTCCTCCAGCGACTGGATCGCGTAGGGCTGCGGCTGAAGAGTTCGAAATGCGTTTTCATGGCAACAGAAATGGAGTTTTTGGGGAGAAAGATCGCGGCGGACAGCATTCGGCCCACAGACGCCAAGACAGAGGCTATCAGGAACGCGCCCAGGCCACAGAACGTCACGGAGCTACGGTCGTTCCTGGGACTCCTCAACTATTTTGGTAACTACCTACCGGAGTTAAGCACCCTTTTAGAGTCCCTACATGTGTTATTGCGCAAAGGTGAGAACTGGGTATGGGGAAAAAAACTAAGTAATTGCTTTTGAGAAAGCCAGAAACATTTTATGCTCCAACAAGCTGCTTGTACTGTATAACCCGTGTAAAAGACTTGTGCTAGCATGTGACGCATCGTCGTACAGAGTCAGGTGTGTGTTAAAACAAGCTAACGTTGCGTGAAAGTTACAACCTGCCGCCTATGCTTCCAGGAGCTTGTCTAAGGCCGAGAGGGCCTACAGCATGATTGAGAAAGAGGCATTAGCGTGTGTGTTTGGGGTAAAGAAAATGCATCAGTACCTGTTTGGCCTCAAATTTGAACTGGAAACCGATCACAAGCTTCTCACATCCCTGTTCGCTGAAAACAAGGGGATAAATACTAATGCCTCAGCCCGCATACAAAGGTGGGCACTCGCGCTATCAGCGTATAACTATACCATCCGCCACAGGCCAGGCACCGAGAACTGTGCGGATGCTCTCAGTCGGCTACCATTGCCCACCACAGGGGTGGAAATGGCGCAGCCTGCAAACTTGTTGATGGTGGCGCAGCCCGCAGACTTGTTGATGGTCATGGAAGCGTTTGAAAATGATAAATCACCTGTCACGGCCTGCCAGATTAGGACTTGGACCAGCCAAGGTCCTCTGCTGTCCCTAGTAAAAAACTGTGTACTGCATGGGAGCTGGGCCAGCATCCCCGTTGAAATGCAAGAGCCAATCAAACCGTTCCAGCGGCGAAAGGACGAGCTGTCCATTCAGGCAGACTGCCTGTTGTGGGGTAACCGCTTAGTGCTACCAAAAAAGGGCAGGGAGACGTTCATCTCAGATCTCCACAGCACACACCCGGGTATAGTAATGATGAAAGCGATAGCCAGATCCCACATGTGGTGGCCTGGTATCGACTCTGACTTAGAGTCCTGTGTACGGCAATGCAGCATATGTGCTTAGTTGAGCAATGCCCCCAGAGAGGCACCACTAAGTTTGTGGTCCTGGCCCTCCAGACCATGGTCGAGGATCCATGTCGACTATGCAGGCCCGTTTCTCGGTAAAATGTTCCTAGTTGTGGTGGTTGCTTTTTCAAAATGGATTAAATGTGAAATAATGTCGGGAAGCACCGCCACCGCCACCATTGAAAGCCTGAGGGCCATGTTTGCCACCCACGGCCTGCCTGACATACTGGTCAGTGACAACGGGCCATGTTTCACCAGTGCCGAATTTAAAGAATTCATGACCCGCAATGGGATCAAACATGTCACCTCGGCCCCGTTTAAACCAGCCTCCAATGGGCAGGCAGAGCGGGCAGTACAAACCATCAAACAGAGCCTCAAACGAGTCACAGAAGACTCACTCCAAACCCGCCTGTCCCGAGTACTGCTCAGCTACCACATGAGACCTCACTCACTCACAGGGGTGCCCCCGGCTCAGCTACTCATGAAAAGGACACTTAAAACCAAACTCTCGCTGGTTCACCCCAACCTGCATGATCAGGTAGAGAGCAGGCGGCAGCAACAAAATGTAAACGATGGTCGCGCCACTGTGTCACGGGAAATTGATCTGAATGACCCTGTGTATGTGCTAAACTATGGACATAGTCCCAAGTGGATCACGGGCACGGTGATAGCTAAAGAAGGGAATAGGGTGTTTGTAGTCAAACTAGACAATGGACAAATTTGCAGAAAGCACCTGGACCAAACGAGGCTGCGGTTCACAGACTGCCCTGAACAACCCAGAGCAGACACCACCTTTTTCAAGCCCACAACAAACACCCAAAGGATCAAAGACACCACGCCGGACCAGGAAATCGAACCCATCACGCCCAACTGCCCTACAAGGCCAGGCTCACCTAGCAGCCCTGCAGGGCTAACAACACGCCAGCCCAGCGAGGGCACAGCCAACACACCAGAACAGACATTTGTACCGAGGCGGTCCACCAGGGAAAGAAAGGCTCCCGACCGCCTCACCTTGTAAATAGTTTTCACTTTGACTTTGTGGGGGGGAGTGATGTTGTGTATCTGTAAAGTATGCACTCCCATGTTCCGCCACCAGGGAGCGCATCCCCTGAAGTCCCAAGGGATCCCAGCATCCCTTGGGAGCACTGTATATAAGCCGGCCCCTAAGGCCTGTTCCTCACTCTGGAGTGTCTTATTAAAGACTGAGGTCACTGTTACTTTAACCTCCCTGTGTGCAGCCTCATCTGTGTTAGGAACACAATAGACCTCATTCGCAGTCCGCACATCACTTGACCAAAGGCAGCTGTGATGCATGGCAGAGTGCACTTGCGTTATAAGCAGGAGACCCAGGGGTGCCTCTTCCAGAACCGAGAGCTGCGTTTGATTGAAGTGAAATATGAGATAGAAAGAGTCTGTGCTTCTGGGGGGAGAAATTGGGGTCGTTTGCACCTCCCATTAGCGCTCCCGGGCAAACGTAATTTTGCCCAGGCACTTTGCCCTCAACGACTCCTGCTAAATTCCACGGCTGCGGTAACTGATAGCACCCCACTCTGCAGGCGATGACGGCGTTATCACTGTGTGCTGCACCCCGTTTTTGGACCGGAACAAAAATTGGCCTGCGCCCCCTGAATCTGCGCCGGGCGATGACAGCGACAGTTTCAGGGAACGTGAACGGAGTAGTGGGAGGCTCGCGGTGCGCAAGTTAAAGGGGAAGTGGTGGGCGGGTCAATAAAAACATGCAGACTTACTTGTCGCCACTTGTTGCCACTTTGAACGCGGGGTCTGTGCCGCGATCTGGCAGCCCGGCTGGTGCCACGGCACCCCGCTCCCCGCTGGTCCAGGCAGGGCCCTGCAGAGTTGGCAGCATGGGCCCTTCCCTTTAATGAAGGGGAGAGTCCCTCCTACCAAGC
The DNA here is from genome assembly GCF_044704955.1 of Pristiophorus japonicus. NCBI lineage: Eukaryota > Metazoa > Chordata > Chondrichthyes > Pristiophoridae > Pristiophorus > Pristiophorus japonicus. Next base: position 80,153,941 of record NC_091988.1, on the reverse strand, counting down.
GGCCTAGTGCGTAGCGCTGCGCCCCGCTCCCATCCCGTTCACCCCCTTAGCGCCCCAGAGAGGAAATGGAGCACGTTTTTTTGCGCTCCTCTTCCTCTCGGGGGGGGCAGTAACTCCAATTTCGAGAGGGGGGGGCGGGACTTCCGCGCCCGGCACAAAACGTTCCGCCTTGCAGAGGTTACTGCCCCCAAACAGGACGCAGCAGAATTTCTCGGCCTTGGTCTTTTGGTGGGTGGGTGGGAAACGTTCACCGGCTTTTGGGCATGTTGACGGGGGCGTGAGGGGGCCGAGCCCCAGCCTGAGCTCCGCCGGCTCACGATGGGGCTCTGGTTCAGGCCCGGTGCCGGTGTGGGGTCCTCGTCCGTGGGTCCTGAAACTCATCGGCTGGACGTGGCTTCACTTCTGGCGTCTTTTTAAATAAGATGTTTGGTATCGGTCGGCCTATCCATAGGGCGCACGTGTGCAGTTGCAGATTGGTCTTCACCAACATTCCCTATAAGCCGTGTAGCTCACTGCCGGTCCCACGCAGCCCGGGAACTGGCCTTTGCAACGTTATAGTTCGCGCACGCGGGAAACTATGAATGGGCCACTCAGTCCCTTAAAGGCGCCCCCCCCCGCCCAAAATAATTACGGGGAACATTGGTGTAATGTATGCACTTTTCGTGGAGCTGTTGCATTGTGAGTGAGTCAGTCACGTGATGTTCACAAGACTCAATAAAACCCAGTCAGTTGGGTCTACTTCACGATGAGGTATGCAGTTGTGAGCCGAGTGGATGAACTGGTAATGTGTAGTGTGATTGTTAAACCTTTGCTAATAAACCTACTAGTGCTTAATAGCAATGTGTAGCTATGAATTTTTAAGCAAAGGACCCATGAAGCAAATACATTACAGTTGGTTTTCAGGTTTCCCTGGCGGTGTTTGGTGCATGCTCAGAGGGATCACAACACCATGACAGTAATCGCTCTCCATAATCTTAAAAACCCCGATCTGGTCAACCCTCAACCTTCCCTGTTCCAGAGAAACGAGCTCCAGCTGTTCAGTCTTTCCTGATAGTTATATCCTCTCGGCTCTGGTATCATTCTGGTCAGTCTTTTTTTGCACCTTCTCCAGCGCCTCTATAACATTTTGATAATAACTGTACGCAGTTCTCCCAAGTGTGGTCTAACCAAAGTCCTGCACAAGTTGAAAATAACTTCTCTCTCCCTAGAAATGCTGGGGTCCTTACACTTTCTGTAAAAAGATGCATTTTGTGTTCACTAAGGTGAGGTGTGTTTAGCGTTTGTGAATGGATTTCCCTCATGTCCTCTCTCTCCTCCCCCTCCCACAACCCACCCCCAGTTTATTTTGGCTCCATTGTTCTTTGCGGCTGCGCAGAGTTGGGAAAGACCCCCCGTGGGCCGCTCACCGGCTTCTCCGTTGTAAGCCCCGTGCATGCAAGGAAATTTAAAGGGACCATGCACTAATAGAGACAGGTCGCGCAGAGCAAAGCGCAGCTCATGGGGAACATTGATTGCCACTCTTCACCTCGCCCCTCACGTTAAAGCTGCCACTCCCCTCCCCCCCAACCCCAGCAGTTGAACTTGGCACACTCTTCCCCCCCCCGCCACCCCACCCCGTAGTGAGCCAGTTAAAGTGGGCACTCTTCCCCTCTTCCCCCCCTGCCGTTTAAGTTGGCACACTTCCCCAACCTCCCATTTCAAGTTGCCCCCGCTGTTCTTTCCTCACTCACTTCAGATTGCCATTCTCAGCTTTTCCCCTCCCCTTACCGCCCCTTCCTCCAAAATTCCATGCCAAGCCTCTACCCACTTCCTTCTCCCCTTGATTACCACCCCCTTCCTCCTTCCCCCATCTCTCAGTGCAATGTATTTACGGCCCCTTCCCCCCACCGCGTCCCTTCGGCCTCGATTCGACCCGAGCTGCCCGCTGTGTTCCACAGGCAGAGACTCCTGTGCTCCCGAGAATCCCCGCCCACAGTACGGACCTGGGAAAAGAGGGCTCGATCTGTGTGGAGTTACACCACCAAACGCTGACTTCATTTGCGTGCAGAGCAATAACTAACGGGTATGTGCTGCACATTACAATAATAATTACTGTCAGTTTTATGATTATAGCATTACAAGAAAGAAAATTTGTTTATTATACTTCTATACACATTTCAATAACACAGTCTGCCAGATGAGGACAGACAACCAACAGCAGGCAGCTGCGCAGTCACACTTAGTTCTATTGTCAGGAACAGTAGCTGTAATGTCCTTATTCAATGGCACAAAACCCACACGAGGCACATTCTATGGACAAGGTCACTCCATGACCTGACCCTTTATTCACAGGATCAAGAAGTGATGACCCTGCGTGGGACCTCCCTTTATATACCTGGATGACCAGGTAAGGAGTGTCTCTCACAAGTTCACCCTCTGTGGCATTGCTTAAGTATATACAGTATTGCAGTGGTGTTACATAGAGGTTACATACATGATATCACCTTCCCCCCAAAGTCTTATTGGGATCAAAGGTTAAGTCTTTCAGGTGTTCTACGCTCCCTCGTGGAGCACCGCAGTTGGGGCTCTGGTTGTTGAACCTTGGCGTGAGTGTCTGTTAGCTGTGGTGATTCCGGCCTGTCCGGGCTGACCGCCGGGACTGTGTATGCTGCTGAATGTTCTTGTTGCTCGTTCACTGGTGGTGGTGTGAGCACCATCTCATGATCTTCCTCGGGTTCCTCAGTGTCTATGCTGAACCATTTTTTTACTTGGTCCAGATGCTTACGGCATATCTGCCCATTGTTAAGTTTAACCACGATGACCCTGTTCCCCTCTTTGTCTATTACAGTACCCTCATTTGGGCCACACGGCGTGATTGAGGACAAATACGGGGTCATTTATTTCTATACATCTCCCCCTTGAATTTCGGTCATGTTACTCATTTTGGGACTGGCGCTTGCCCTCAACTATGTCGGTCAGGACTGGGTGAATGAGGGACAACCGAGTTTTGAGTGTTCGTTTCATAAGTAGCTCAGCGGGCGGGTCCCCCGTGAGCGAGTGCGGTCGGGACCTATAGGCCAGCAGGAGGCGCAATAGGCGGCATTGAAAGGAGGGTCCTTGAATCCTGAGCATGCCTTGTTTAATGATTTGGACCGCACGTTCCGCCTGGCCATTGGAGACCGGCTTGAACGGTGCTGTCCTGACATGGTTGATGCCATTGCCCGACATGAACTCCCGGAATTCGTAGCTCGTGAAACAGGGGCCATTATCGCTAACAAGGATGTCTGGCAAGCCGTGGGTTGCAAAGACCGCACGTAGACTCTCCATAGTGGTGGATGTCGTGCACGAATTCAAAATGATGCACTCGATCCATTTCGAGTACGCATCTACCACAATGAAAAACATTTTTCCCATGAACGGGCCTGCGTAGTCTACATGAATACATGGTGGGCCAGGGCCACGGGCTGAGTGGGGCCTCCCTGGGGGCATTACTCAGCTGGGCACATGTCGTGCACCTGCGAACACAGTGCTCCAGATCGGAATCAATTCCCGGCCACCAAACATGTGACCGGGAAATGGCCTTCATCAGCACGATGCCTGGATGCTCACTGTGGAGTTCCCTGATGATGCCTCCCTGCCCCTCTGGGGCATGACTATCCGGCTGCCCCATAGTAGGCAGTCAGCTTGGATGGAGAGCTCATCCATCCACCTGTGAAACGGTCTGACCTCCTCAGGGCATGCTCCGTATGTGGGCGCCCAATCCCCAGTCAGGACACATTTCTTAATCAGAGATAGGAGGGGATCTCTGTTTGTCCAGATTTTGATCTGGCGGGCTGTGATGGGGGAGCCTGCGCTGTCAAAGGCACCAACGACCATGACCATCTCAGCACTTTGTTCTGCTGCCCCCTCGGTGGTGGCCAGTGGAAGCCTGCTGAGCGCGTTAGCGCAATTTTCAGTGCCGGGCCGGTGCCGGATGGAGTAGTCATAGGCAGCCAGCGTGAGAGCCCATCGCTGTATGCGAGCTGATGCGTTGGCATTGACAGCCTTGCTGTCTGACAACAGGGATGTTAATGGCTTGTGGTGCGTTTCTAATTCGAACCTCCTGCCAAAAAGGTACTGATGCTTTTTTTTACACCATAGACATATGCAAGTGCCTCCTTCTCAATCATCCCCTATCCCCGTTCTGCTTGGGAGAGTGACCTGGAAACATAAGCCACAGGTTGTAGTTGGCCCTCAGCATTACTCTGCTGCAACACGCACCCAACACCATAGGACGATGCATCACATGTCAAAACCAATTTCTTACTGGGGTCGTACAGAATCAATAACTTATTTGAACAAAGTAGGTTCCGCGCCCGATTGAAAGCCCGTTCTTGACAGTCCCCCCAAAACCAATCACAACCCTTACGCAGGAGCACGTGAAGCGGCTCCCAACAACATGCTTAAGTTCGGCAGAAAGTTCCCGAAATAGTTCAAGAGTCCCAGAAATGAACGCAACTCCGATGTGTTGCCAGGCCTGGGCGCTTGTCGAATCGCCCCTGTTTTGGATTCAGTGGGCCGAATCCCATCTGCAGCAACCTCCTGCCCAGGAATTCAACCTCAGGAGCCCAAAACACATATTTGGACTTCTTGAGTCGCTGGCCTACCCGGTCCAGTCGGCGTAGCACCTCCTCCAGATTGTGGAGGTGTTCCTCGGTGTCACGACCCGTGATGAGGATGTCGTCCTGGAATACAATCATTCCAGGAATGAATTTGAGCAGGCTTTCCATGTTTCTTTGAAAAATCGCGACCGCTGATCGAATGCCAAATGGGCAACTGTTGTAAACGAACAGTCCCTTGTGCGTAGTGATGGTGGTCAGTAGTTTGGATTCGTCGGACAGTTCTTGGGTCATGTAGGCTGAAGTGGGATCCAACTTGGTAAATAGCTTGCCGCCTGCCAGCGTGGCGAAAAGGTCCTCCGCTCTCGGGAGCAGGTATTGGTCTTATAGGGGCACCCGATTGATCATGGCCTTGTAGTCGCCACAGATCCTGACAGAACCATCCGCTTTTAGGACGGGAACGATGGGGCTTGCCCAGTCGTTGAATTTAACGGGCGCGATGATGCCCTCTCTCAGCAAACGGTCCAATTCGCTCTCAATTTTCTCCCGCATCACACACGGCACCGCTCTGGCTTTGTGGTGCACTGGTCTGGCGTCCGGGGTGATGCGTATCACTATTTTGGTACCTTTGAACGTCCCAAAGCCAGGTTGGAATAGTGACTCAAATTGTTGTAGGACTTGTGAGCACGAACTTCGCTCCACAGATGACATTTCGTGCACATCCTCCCATTTCCAGTTCATCTCAGCTAACCAGCTCCTCCCCAACAGTGCAGGACCATTGCCCGGGACAATCCAGAGCAGCAGCTGGTTCACTGATCTATTGTGTGTGACCGCCAACATTGCACTGCCTAGTATTGGAATGATTTCTTTGGTATACGTCCGTAGTTGTGTCTCAAAGCGTTCTAGTTTGGGTCTACTGGCTCTGAGTGGCCATAGCTTTTCGAATTGTTGAACGCTCATGAGCGACTGGCTGGCCCTCGTGTCCAGCTCCATGCGTACAGAGATGCTGTTTAATAAAACCTTCATCATCATTGGTGCCGTTTTGGTATATAAGCTGTGAATGTTTGCCACATGAACCTGCTGAACTTCAGCATCCATTGATTTGCCCCAAGAGTCATCCTGCCTCACAGACCCCTCTTTAGGTCCATCCGCCTCATAAATTAGCCTGGTTACAGGCTTCCTGCACATTCGAGCTAAATGGCCACTGAGGTTTCTGCAGACAAATTGTTGAAACCTGCAAGTCCTGGCAGAGTGTTTGCCCCCACAGCCCCAGCATGAGCTGAGCAAAGGAGCTATGACCCGGCATTCCTCGCTGATTGTCCCTTTGACTGCTCTTGAGTACCCTGTTAGTGGGTGTCAATGGCCCCATCTCTGACCGCATTGTCCACTGTGATGGCGTAAATGTCCGTTCAGACTGCTATTGTCTCTGTTGAAAACCTACTCTGGGGTCTATTGCTGCCTGGGGTGTGTCGAACTGCCCATGCCTGCCTGCGGGGCTCTGAGTCGCATTTATAATATTGACTCCCTGATCCCCCGCCGCGTTGGATGCAGAATTGCGTGTGTATATTATTTTGGTTTCCTCCTCCCCCGCCATGAAAGTCTGAGCCATCAACGCCGCTGCTTCCAAAGTCAAGTCCTTGGTCTCAATTAACTTTCGGAAAATCCCCGCATGACCGATACCCTCAATAAAGAAGTCCCTTAACATCTCTCCCCTGCAGGCATCTGTGAACTTAAAGAGGCTGGCCAAACGGCGGAGGTCCACAACGAAGTCCGGTATGCTCTGTCCTTCACGATGTTGGTGGGTATAGAATCTGTGTCGGGCCATGTGTATGCTGCTCGCCGGTTTGAGGTGCTCACCGATTAGTTTGCTGAGCTCTTCAAAGGTTTTGTCCGCCGGTTTTTCGTGTACTAGTAGGTCCTTCATGAGCGCGTATGTCTTAGATCCGCAGCTGGTCAGCAGATGGGCCCTTCGCTTGTCGCTGCATCTCCCGGCCATTCTTTCGTGACAAAGCTTTGCTGGAGCCTCTCAATGAAATCGTCCCAGTCCTCACCAACACAGTACCGTTCCTCTGTGCTACCGGTGGCCATTCTCGTGGGTCGTTGATTCCCGTTTCTCGTCGCCAATGTAATGTCCTTACTCAATGGCACAAAACCCATATGAGGCACATTCTATGGACAAGGTCACTCCATGACCTGAACCTTTATTGACAGGACTAAGAAGTGATGACCCTGCGTGTGACCTCCCTTTATATACCTGGATGACCAGGTAAGGAGTGTCTCCCACAAGTTCACACCCTATGGTCAAGGTGTGCATTGCTTAAGTATATACAGTATTGCAGTGTTGTTACATAGAGGTTACATACATGACAGTAGCATTTCCAGTCCTTTGCGCTCGGAGTTTCGCCCGGAGCGGTGTGAAAGGCGACAGTGAGGTCTCCAGCGCCCGCTGTGATCCTCGGGGCGGGTTTTGCGATAGCGCGGAGCAGCACCGCCGGGGAGAGCTGCGCCCGGTGTGCAATGCCCCAGGTTGCCACACCGGCGCGGGTATTGAGCTCCTGCCTGACCCGTCCGCCCCGCAGTGCGCCCGCAATTTACCGCCTGGGAAACCAGAGTGGGCCAGCCATGCCGGCAGCGGTGAGGCAGGTAATGTGCTGTAACAGTCAGTGCGAGTAATTTTTGTTTTTAATTTTTGTGCGATTTGTGTTATGGTGGCATGGGCAATGTTTTAGGAATGTTTTTGTGAGTTATTTGATTCCCCCCTCCCCCTTGCCCCCCCAGGCCTCTCTCGGAGCGCTCCCGGCCCGGTTCTGTAGCTCGGGAGTTTCCCATGTTTGCGCCACGAGAGGTGTACAAGACCTCCCTTAGCGCTGCGCCCCCTGACACACTAAAGCACATACTAAAGCGCAAATTGTTCCCAGCAGCTAAACTTCCTGCCCCGCTGCCATTATCGCTCCCAGAAACAGAAAAGCCTAAAATGCAGCCCTTGGTGTCAGTGCTCCATCACCGTTCTCCTCACTCGAACACCCAACCTGCCTGATTATCCAGCAACACTTGGCGGGACAAAGCCTCGCACCTCTCTACAAATCCCACCAACACCAATCTCTTCCTCTCTGACATCAACCATCGTGCATTAAAGAGAGGCAGCCACTGCCGAAACTGCACTATGGCTTCTCATAGGGTCCTAGAAATTTACGGTGCAGTAAATGTCGCCAGGATTGGAGAATTTTAGCTATGAGGAAGGATTGGATGGGCTGGGTGTTTTCTCTGGAGCAGAGGAGGCTGAAGGGAGATTTATTTGAGGGCTTTAAAATTATGAGGGGCCTGGATAGAGTGGATTGGAAGGACCTATTTCTCTTAAGCAGAAGGGTCAATAACCAGGGGGCATAGGTTTAAAGTAATTGGGGGGAGGTTTAGAGAGGAGTTGAGGAGAAATTTCTTCACGCAGAGGGTTGTGGGGTTGTGAGGCACTCACTACCTGAAAGGGTAGTCGGGGCAGAAACCCTCATCGCATTTAAAAAGTACTTGGATGTGCACTGGAAATGCCGTAACTTACAGGGCTATGGACTGAGAGCAGGAAAGTGGGATTAGGCTGGATAGCTCTTTGTCGGCCGGCACAGACACGACGGGCCGAATGGCCTCCTTCTGTGCCGTAAACTTCTATGATTCTATGAGTCGGCGCTGGCCGACTAAAAGCTATCCAGCTTGATCCCACTTTCCAGCTCTGCGCTGAGCTTGCTGATGTCAATGACAATGCTATACTTAATGTACCAAAATAGCAGACAGGAATAGACCAACTGGTCCATCCAGCCTGTCCCACACAGCTGTGATGTCCTATTCGTCACACTACAGACACTCCACACCCACCTAGCATCACGTAATCTCCTGAGAGAGGCAACAAAACTGATTTAAAAAAAAACCTAGGCCAGTTGGTGAATAAATAATGGAACATTCCTCTCCCACCCCCTTCGGCAATCAAAACTATTCCAAGAGATCACATTGGGGAAAACGGGAAAAACCCTCACTAGCTTTCCCATAATCAACTTCATCGTCACAGTATCACCAAATTAAATGGTGGCAATAGATGTAATGTATTTGCTTCATGGGTTCTTTGCTTAAGAATTCATAGCAAAGCATTGCTGTTAAGAACTAGTTGGTTTATTAATAAAGGTTAACAATCAGACTACACATTACCAGTTCATCCACCAGGCTCACAACTGCATACCTCATCGTGGATCCCCTGAACTCAACTGGCTGGGGTTTTATTGAGTCTTGTGAACATCATGTGACTGGCTAAGTCACCCACAATGCAACAGCTCTACAACTATTTTCATGTCAAACTTTAAATCAAGTGTCTCCTTATTAAAGGGGCACTTGAACCAACAAATTAACAAATTAAACTTTTGAAAAACTATGGTCAACTTTAAATTTGGTTGCCGGGGGTGATGATGCACGCCAGTCCCTCCGGGCCCACCTCTCGCGGAAGGCCGCGAGCGTACCGGTGGACACCGCGTCTTCCATCTCCAGGGACACCCTGGCGCGAACGTAGCTGTGAATAGAGGCAGGCAGTCGGGTTGCCCGCCCGCTGCCTGGACCGATTAATGGCCAGCTTGGCCAGGCCCAGGAGCAGTCCTACCAGGAGGCCTTCCGACCTGCCCGCTCTCCTCCGTCAACAGCTCTACAAACAATACATTTATATGTTGTCGATAAAGGAATATTGTTAGGGGAGAATGAGAGATCCGTACATTTTTTTCCGTCTTAAGGTTGGTTGGTGGACGCACACTAACAGAATGACAGTGGAGACCTGATGCTTCCCCAACTGGAAGGTGCACCCTTTCTGATCCCTACTGTGCACCCCTCGGGCACTTAGATTTTACTTCAAAGGCTGGGGGGGGGGGGAGGTGGGGGGGACAGGTGTGGAGATAGAAAAGAGATACTGAGCTTTGTACTTAAAATAATAACTGAGAAACCGTTGCGTCACGGTGAAAATCTTTTATCTCTGCTACTGGAATAGTGACTGAAAACTGGCCAAGAAACGTGTCGGGTCTCGTCTAGGTGGCAGGCTGACTCTGCAATTTACAACCCTGATGTTGTAGTAAAGAGGCCTTACTACATGGACTGGATTCAACACTGTCTTACACAGGATTACATTACGTAGGATATACGGTACAGAAAGGGGCCGTTCGGCCCAACCAGTCCATGGCGGCGTTTATGCTCTACTCGAGCTTCCTCCCCTCTCTCCTCATCCAACTCTATCAGCATAACCCTCTATTTCCTTCTCCCTCATATGGTAATCCAGCCTCCCCTTAAATACATCGATACTATTCGCTTCAACGACTCCCTTCATAAATAGAGTACAAAAGTGTGGAATTATGATGAACCTGTATAAACCGTGTGTCCAATTCTGGGCACCGCACTTTAGGAAGGATGTGAAGGCCTTAGAGAAGGTGCAGAAACCATTTACAAGAATGATTCCAGGAATGAGGGACTTCAGTTCCATGGATAGACTGGAGAAACTGGGGTTGTTCTCCTTAGAGCAGAGAAGATTGAGAGGAGATTTGATAGAGGTGTTCAAAATCATGAGGGATCTGGACAGAGTAGATAGAGAGAAACTGTTCCCATTGGGGGAAGGGTCGAGAACCAGAGGACACAGATTTAAGGTGATTGGCAAAAGAACCAAAGGCGAGGTAAGAAAAACATTTTTACGCAGCGAGTGGTTAGGATCTGGAATGCACTGCCTGAAAGAGTGGAAGAGGCAGACTCAATTTTATCTTTCAAAAGGGAGTTAGATAAGCATCTGAGGGAAAAAAAAATTGCAGAGCTACGGGGAAAGGGCAGGGGAGTGGGACTAACTGAGAGTCAGCATGGGCTCGACGGGCCGAATGGCCTTCTTCCGTGCTGTAACCATTCTGTGATTCTGTGATTCTCTGAGTAGCGAGTTCCACATTCTCACCACTCTCTGGGTATAGAAGTATCTTCTGAATTCCCTATTGGATTTCTTGGTGACTTTCTTATATTGATGGCCTCTAGTTTTGCTCTTCCCCACAAGTGGAAACATTCTCTCTCTATCCACTCTATCAAAACCTTTCATCATTTTAAAGACCTCTTACCGGGTCAATCCTCAGCCTTTTTTCAGGAGAAAAGAGACCCAGTCTGTTCATCCTTTCCCGGTAAGTGTATCCTCGCACCTCTCGCACATCTGCTGGCTGTAAACCTTCCCCGTAAAATGAGGCTCGGGGAAATCTAAACAAGTATTTTTGTCAGTAGGTACTAATCCACAGTAAACTGTTAACAAATACTGCTGGTACATGGAGTGCAATGTGGCAAAGTGTGCTGGAAGTGTGCTCTTGAGGATGAGGTGACGGGACATTAAGGGGCAGTGGAGAAAAAGCTGTCATTTGCATCCAATCCGTGCTATAATTGACACCAAGCCACATAAGGAGATATTGGGACAGATGACCAAAACGCTTGGTCAAAGAGGAAGGTTTTAAGGAGCATCTTAAAGGAGGAGAGAACAGTAGGGAGGTGGAGCGGTTTAGGGAGGAAATTCCAGAGCTCAGGGCCTCGGTAGCTGAAGGCACGGCCTCCGATGGTTGAGCGATTAAAATCGGGCCAGAATTGGAGGAGCTCAGAGATCTTGGAGAGTTGCAGGGCTGGATGAATTTAGTGATGGGGAGGGGTGAAGCCATGGAGGGATCTGAAAACATGGATGAAAATTTTAAAATCGAGGCGTTGCCAGACCGGGAGCCAATGTAGGTCAGCGAGCACAGGGGTGATTGGTAAACAGGACTTGGTGCAAGTTAGGATTATGGCCAGCAGAGTTTTGAATTATCCCAAATTTATGGAGGGTAAAATGTGGGAGGCCAGCCAGGAGTCTGTTGGAATAGTCAAGTTTAGAGGTAATAAAGGCATGGATGAGGGCTTCAGCAGCAGATGAGCTGAGGCAGGGGCGGAGACGGACGATGTTACAGAGGTGGAAATAGGCGGTCTTCAAGGATTTGGGTTAGATCCATCTCCGTCTGCTGAGATGAAGTTCTGCTGGCTCACGTAAGCTGGGAGAGTCCTTTAGGAATTGGGTTGGGAGCAGCTTCAAGCTAATCGGCCACAGCACAAATCTGGCAATGGTTCTTACTGTGAATCATGAGGATGGTTGTTGTGGTGCAATGGCAGAGGAAGTCTTGGTTGGGTGATTGAAGTTATAAAATAGCCAACACTGTGCCAGATAACTAAAAGATCAGACAATAAGATGAATAAATAAATCACTTTATTTCCATACATAGCAGGGATCTGTGGAAACGCAATGGTCATTTGAGGCTTTAATGAGTGAAAGAATTGACTGCTTTTCCTCAAGATCAGTCTCTACTAACCCTGTGGTTTATGTTGGAAAACCTCCAATTTAGGCAATGACTCTGCATTACTCGACCCCAGTGTTGCCAACTCTGGTTAGATGTATTCCTGGAGGTTCGATCATGTGACCTTTGATCGCATGATTTTGCTCACGGTTTGCAAATGTTATTCGTTGCTGAGGGTGTGCGGCGATTTGTTTTCTGCTGTCAATCCCTGGACTTTGAGTTTAGCCATGTCTCCTTGCATTCGCTGTATTCCACCTGGCTATTGCCAGCACTATTGCCATTTTGCTTCTAGTTTCTGAGTGTATTGTTCAAACGTCTTTAGATGAGCGGCTGTTCGGTACTTCTCCTGGCCTGTTGCCAGGCTCTCCAATCCATCCAGGGTGACAGAGCCACAGGAATTGCTCTACTTCATGGTGCCTTTATAGCTCTTTTGATCTGCTGTGATCTGTTTGTCACTCTTCAACGCATCACGGAAAATAAAGAACGACTTTAAAGTAAAGTTACATAGAATATAAGGCGCAGACATAAGAACATCAGAACATAAGAAATAGGAGTAGGCCATACGGCCCCTCTAGCCTGCTCCGCCATTCAATAAGATCATGGCTGATCTGATCATGGGCTCAGCTCCACTTCCCCGCCCGCGCCCCATAACCCCTTATCCTCTTATCGTTTAAGAAACTGTCTATTTCTGTCTTAAATTTATTCAATGTCCCAGCTTCCACAGCTCTCTGAGGCAGCAAATTCCACAGATTTACAACCCTTTGAGAGAAGAAATTTCTCCTCATCTCTGTTTTAAACGGGCGACCCCTTATTCTAAGATCATATGCTCTAGTTCCAGTCTCCCCCCCCATCAGTGGAAACATCCTCTCTGCACCCACCTTGTCAAGCCCCCTCATAATCTTATACGTTTCGATAAGATCACCTCGCATTCTTTTGAATTCCAATGAGTAGAGGCCCAACCAACTCAACCTTTCCTCATAAGTCAACCCCCTCATCTCTGGAATCAATCTAGTGAACCTTCTCTGAACTGCCTCCAAAGCAACTACATCCTTTCGTTAATATGGAAACCAAAACTGCATGCAGTATTCCAGGTGTAGCCTCACCAATACTCTGTATAGCTGTAGCAAGACTTCCCTGCTTTTATACTCCATCCCCTTTGCAATAAAGGCCAAGATTCCATTGGCCTTCCTGATCATTTGCTGTACCTGCATACTATCCTTTTGTGTTTCATGCACAAGAACCCCCAGGTCCCACTGTACTGCAGCACTTTGCAATCTTTCTCCATTTAAATAATAACTTGCTCTTTGATTTTTTTTCTGCCACAGTGCATGACTCACACTTTCCAACATTGTACTCCATCTGCCAAATGTTTGCCCACTCACTTAGCCTGTCTATGTCCTGCTGCAGATTTTTTGTGTCCTCCTCACGCATTACTTTTTCTCCCATCTTTGTATCGTCAGCAAACTTGGCTACGTTACACTCAGTCCCTTCTTCCGTCGTTAATATAGATTGTAAATAGTTGGGGTCCCAGCACTGATCCCTGCGGCACCCCACTAGTTACTGGTTGCCAACCAGAGAATGAACCACTTATTCCGACTGTCTGTTTTCTGTTAGTTAGCCAATTCTCTATCCATGCTAATATATTAGCCCAACCCCGTGAACTTTTATCTTGTGCAGTAATCTTTTATGTGGCACCTTGTCAAATGCCTTCTGGACGTCCAAATACACCACATCCACTGGTTCCCCTTTATCCACCCTGTTTGTTACATCCTCAGACACAGGCCATTCAGCCCAAACAGTCCATGCCGGCGTTTATCTTCCATTGAGCCTCCTCCTGTCTTTCCTCAGCATAACCCTCTATTCCCTTCTCCCTCACCTGCTGATCTGGCCTCCCCTTAAAGGCATCTATACTATTCGCTTCAACCATTCCCTGTGGTAGCGAGTTCCATATTCTCACCACTCTCCAGGTAAAGAAATTTCTTCTGAATTCCCAATTGGATTTCTTGGTGACTATCTTATATTGATGGCTTCTAGTTATGCTCCTCCCCACAAATGGAAACATTCTCTCTGTGTCCACTCTATCAAAACCTTTCATCATTTTAAAGATCTTTATTAGGTTACCCCTCTTTTTATGCGAATAGAGCCTCAGCCTATTCATCCTTTCCTGATAGGTATAACCTCACACTGACCTTATTGATTTGTCTATTATATGGTACCTTATAGAAGACCTTTTAGAAATCTCGGTATGTTACATCTACTGCATTACCCTTGTCAACTCTTTCTGTTACTTCTTCAAAAATTTCAATGAGGTTGGTTAAGCAAAACTTTACCGTTTGAAATCCATGCTGACTATTCATTATTATATTTTTCTATTTTCTCCTTTAGTAGGGATTCCATTATTTTTCCTACTACCAATGTTGAGCTGATGGGTCTACAGTTCCCTGGACATAAAGTTATTGAGGGATAGGGCCAAAGGCGAGTATGTAGAGTTAGGTCGCAGATCAGCCATGATCTCATAGAATGGCGGAACAGACTCAAGGGGCTGAATGGCCTCCTCCTGTTCCTGTGTAGATGTTGCACTACTTTTACTTCTATACCTGCTCTAGTTCATTCCCCATTACCAGATTCGGTAGCGAATCCTTCCTTGTTGGGCTTCTTACATACTAGGTTAGAAAGGAGTTGTCTACACATTATAGGAACTCCTAACCCTTTTCCCATTTACTTATCTCTTCTGGACAATTAATATTGGGGTAATTGAAATCCCCCATTATAACTATTCTATGTTTGTTGTTTTCCATAATTTGCATATATCTTCCTTCAATTCCCTTCCATTATTAGTGTGATTGATCTTTTATCATCTTTTATTTCTATCCACATGGATTCTATTTCTGTGTTACTGATGGCTGCGTTACTTTTTTCTACTGCCATTTTGTCATCCGTAATAAGTACAATTGCCTGCAGTTATATAGTGCCTTTCATCACCTCTGGACGTCCCAAAGTGCTTTACAGCCAAAAGTACTTTTAAAGTGTCATAAGATCGGGAGTGCTGCAGCCAATTTGCACACAGCAAGCTCCCACAAACAGCAATGAGATAATTTTAGTGATGTTATTTGAGGGATAAATATTGGCCAGGACACCGGGAGAACTTCCCTGCTCTTCTTCGAAGTAGTGCCGCGGGATCTTTTGCGACCATCTGAGAGAGCAGACAGTGCCTCGGTTTAACGTCTCATCCGAAAGACGGCACCTCCGACAGTACTGGAGAGGCAGCCTGGAACTTGTACTCAAGTCCCTGGAGTGGGACTCGAACCCACAACCTTCTGATTCGTAGACGAGAGTGCTAGCAATACGCCTGACACTTGTATCAGCCTGGACAGGGACGAGTGCCAAGTATTGTCAACTATTAATGTATTGACCTGTTGAGCACCCATGTTGGCAGATTTATATGGGAACGTAGCCGCCAAGCGGAGCTACTGGCCTCAATGGCCGTGATGTAATATAAATCAGGGAGCTTGGAGTCTTTATTCAGTGGGCACACTCTGCGGGCGGCAAACCTAAACCCTTGGCACTGGGCGCCACCTCTGACTCTCTAAAGCTGACAGTGGGGCAAGTGGTGAGTTGAGGGGAAATCATTTGTTATCCTGAAAGGGGTATAACAACAGTGTTCATTTCCTGGTCTTCTTTCCACCACTTGTCTGTTCCTTCCCTCTGAAATTAGCAGCCCATCAATAGCACCGTGAATCTGTGAAATTGACATGTTAATTAGGCATGCTAAATTTTCAGTGCTACTTCGATTAAACCTGCTCTTCTTGCTAAATTCCAAATAAGCTAGAATCAAAACTCGTCGCATAGTCTTAAAACATTGCAGGTTCAGTCTTGAAGTTCACCCTGACCTCCAAATACCTCTTCCTATCACTCATTTGCTCCGTCCTTACGAAGACTGATCATAACTTTTCCTGCTGTTGTAGAACCTAAAAGAGTGGAATTCTTCAGCTCCCTCTTTCTGTTCATCGACAGGTGTTTCTGAATCCAAGCTTTGGGGGTCCCTCTTTCCAGGTTTGCTGGTGTCCTTGCCTTGAGCCCTTTGCAAGGCTTTATCAATTCCAAAGAATCAGCCTGGTCGGCGAAGCAGGCAGTGTTCATCGCAAAATCTTGCTCAGAAAACCCCAATAGTAAGGGGCCGAAATTGCCCGTTTATTTAAGACCCATTACCTCCTCTCGGGGGGCCTGTCCGCGATTGTCCTCGGGCACATTCTCAGGATAGGGGTCGGCCATTTAGTACTTAGATGCGGAGGAATTTCTTCACTCAGAGGGTTGTGAATCTTTGGAATTCTCTGCCCAGTGGGCTGTGAAGGCTGAATCATTGAGTGTATTCAAAGCTGAGGTCAATAGATTTTTGGACTCTGGGGCAATCAAGGGATATGGGGATTGGGTGGGAAAGTGGAGTTGAGGCCGATGATCAGCCATGATATTGAATGCCGGATCGAGGGGCCGTATCGATGACTTCTGCATCTATTTGTTATGTTCTTGTGCATGAAAGTGCCACTGATACACTGGGTTTTACGATGGATGGCTTAAAATGCAGTTGTAAAACCGATTAAATCGATTCTAATTGAAATGTTTTTTATTTCCCGGCTTGTCGCACCCCTGCCCCGCTCTCCCAAACCCCCCACAGGAGACGCAGACACACAGCTGGAGGAGAAGACCCTGAGTGCCAACACCGCCTCCTATACCCTGGAGGAGCTGCTGCCAGACACAGAGTACATCATCACCATTCACCCCATCTACCCCAGGAACACCGCTGCACCCACCTCCATCTCTGGCAAGACGTGTGAGTACCTGCAGCGTCCTAACAGCTACCTCCCAGCGAGGACCAGCGTGGTCCTGGCGGCCCCTTGGCGCAGTGTATTTGCTTTGTGGGTTTTTTGCTTAAGAATTCACAGCAACACATTTGCTGCAAAGGACTAGCTGGTTTATTAGCAAAGGTTTAACAATCAAACTGAACCCTACCAGTTCATCCACCAGGCTCACAACAGCACGCCTCATCGTGGAGAACCTGAACTCAGTTAACTGGGGTTTTATTGAGTCTTGTGAACATCACGTGACTGGCTAAGCCGCTCACAGTGTAACAGCTCCACAAGCCTGTGAGCATGCTCACTGGTGCATACATTACACTCGGCATGCTTTGAACGCGTGCTGTCGGAAAATAAAATAATCTGGAACTGTGGCTGGATCTCCAGCACTGTGTGAGTGTACAAAGGGGTCTGGGGGTCCTCATACATGAAACACAAAAAGTTAGCATGCAGGTACAGCAAGTAAGTAGGAAGGCAAATGTTGGCCTTTATTGCAAGGGGGATAGAGTATAAAGGTAGGGAAGTCCTGCTACAACTGTACAGGGCGTTGGTGAGACCACACCTAGAGTACTGTGTACAGTTATGGTCTCCGCATTGGAGGCAGTTCAGAGAAGGTTCACGAGGTTGATTCCTGAGATGAAGAGGTTGTCTTATGAGGAAAGATTGAGCAGGTTGGGCCTGTACTCATTGGAGTTTAGAGGAATGAGAGGTGATCGTATTGAAACATATAAGATTTTGAGGGGGCTTGACAGGGTAGATGCTAAGAGGATGTTTTCCCTCGTGAGGGATTCTAGAACTGGGAGCATAGTTTCAGAATAAGGAGTAGCCCATTTAAAACGGAGATGAGGAGGAATTTCTTCTCTCGAGGGTCGTGAACCTTTGGAATTCTCTGCCCCAGAGAGCTGTGGAGGCTGGGTCATTGAATATATTTAAGGTGGAGATAGACAGATTTTTGAACGATAAGGGAGTCGAGGGTTATGGGGAGCGGACAGGGAAGTGGAGTTGAGGCCAAGATCAGATCAGCCATGATCTTATTGAATGGTGGAGCAGGCTCGAGGAGCCAAATGGCCTACTCCTGCTCCTATTTCTTATGTTCTTTGGTGTCTCTGTGGGTGTTTGCTATCCTCAAGACAATCTGTGTGTGGATCATTAGTGGTGATGTGTGTGAGCGTTCTGTATCTGTATATCCAGTGTTAAATTGCCTCCATCCTCCCCTGCATAGCTGCTTCATAGAATGATACAGCACAGAAGGAGGCCATTCGGCCCATCGCGCCTGTGTCGGCTCTGTGAAAGAGTTATCCAATCAGTCCCACTCCCCTGCTCTTTCCTCATAGTCCTGAAAATGTTTTTCTTTTCAAGTATATATTCAATTCCACTTTTCAAAGTTACTATTGAATCTGTTTTCACCGCCCTGTCAGGCAGTGCGTTCCAGATCATAACAACACTCTGAGTGCAAAAAAAAAATTCCCTCAACTCCCCCTGGCTTTTTTTTGCCAATTATCTGAACTCTGTGTCCCCTGGTTACCGACCCTCCTGCTAGTGGAAACAGTTTGTCTCTGTCTGCTCTGTCAATACCAGACAATCCTGGAATGACGGCAAACCTTAATGACATGGTGTGTTATTGGGCGCCTCAGACCAGGAATGCCCCAGATTCACTGAGAACATCTTTTTTCTGGAGAAGGGAAGCCTGTCTATCCCTTTTTCCCATATTTCTCAATCCCAGAAATACCTCTAGCTTTCAGAAGCCTCTCAAAAACCCCTTTACTTTGTCTTTGACCACTCCCTACATTTGCCCTCCATTTCCCAGCTTGGCATCCATCTTGCTGAGTATTCTTGAGACATTGGGGGTGAAATTCAGGGTCTAAGAAAGACCCACTACTGTCCGTTAGCGGCGGCCATACGTGGGAATCCAGTTACCTCCTTTGGGGTCAACTGGCCGACCCGACCCAAGTTCAGGTCAGGGATTTTTTGGCCTGGAGCTGATACCGCCCGATTCTGCTGGCCGGCAAAAGCGTGTCATCAGAATGCGCACTGCCGCTTTCCCTCGCCGTAAAATTCTTCTGACCAATATTCAGCTGTGGAAATCGATCCCTTGCCGCGTGGTGCCCCTGGCAGGTTTCTCTGTCAGTGCACCTTATCTAGAGTGAGTGCGGCCCTTCAAGGGGAGGGCCCACTGCCGTGGCTGCCATGTATTGGTTTTTGCTGGTCGACTTCCCGATCGGCAGGCAACTCAGTGCCCCTGGGTTCACCCGGGCTACCAACGGGCAGCCTGTCACCACCCTCCCCCTCTTGGGTACCAGGCCGCTGGCCCGGCTGAAACCCTCCCTGGTGGCCCAGTGGCCGAAGATAAAAACAATGACAGAATCTCTCCTCTTTAATGGAGGGGGGAGCGTGGCGATGCACACGCGCTGTGACGTCACGCAACTCCACCGCTGATTGACAGCGGCCGAGTCTCTGGTCTGGCCTATATTCAGCCACTCAGCCTATCTTTGAGTCTATGGCCCGCCCCCATTATGACACATTTCCTCTGGGACTTTGTCAAAGTCCTGAAAATGGCTCTTCCGACCGCATCAAGGATCCGTGCGGTACGTACAGAGAAAAAAATAATCGGTGTGGCAGTGTTCTCGCGCTAACGAATTTCGGCCCCATTTTCTTTAACCTGAGGATCTCTGACAGAATGTAATGTTGTTTTTTAGTTATTCGCTCACAGGATGTGGTCTTCGCTGGCAAGGCCGGCATTTATTCCCCATCCTAATTGCCCTCGAGAAGGTGGTGGTGGGCCGCCCTCTTGAACTGCTGTAGCAGTTTGTAGCAGTTTGGTGCAACTGAGTGACTCGCTAGGCCATTTCAGAGGGCAGTTAAGACTCAACCACATTGCTGTGGGTCTGGAGTCACATATAGGCCAGACCGGGTAAGGACGGCAGATTTCCTTCCCTGAAGGACATTAGTGAACCAGTTGGGCTTTTACAACAATGAGTTTCATGTCACCATTATTGACACCAACTTTTTAATCCATATTTATCTAATTAACTGAATTTCCGTTCCTTCTAAGCACCACATATCTCATCCTACAGGCTCTCCCTGATTTTTTTATCCTCACTATTTTGAAACCAAGACTCATCACACCAGCTTCTCCTCTAACTCACTGTTTCTCAGGACCTCCTGTTTCCTATTATAACTGGCTCTTTCCTAAGTCTTTACAACTGTGGCATCTCTTCACTCTCTCAGTCTTTCTGTCTTGCTACTATCTGCTGGTTTTCAACAACCAACTTTTAGCTTCATCTCGCGACCATTTCGCAAGTTATCTCATCTTCTCTTCAACTCTTTCCAATCTCTGTTCCTTTCTATTCCTTTCTCCCTCATGTGCCTATCTAGCTTCCCTTTAACCACATCTATACTGTTCTCCTCAACCATTCCCTGTGCTAGCAAGTTCCACATTCTCACCGCTCTCTGGGTAAAAAAGTTTCTCCTGAATTCCCATTGGATTTATTCGTGGCTATCTTATCTTAAGTAAATAACACCAGAAGTAGCAGTAGTAACAGTAGTAGTTACGGTAGTATTACTAGCAGTTGTGATAGTTTTACTCCTATGGGCATAAAAGGAGATGGATATTGAATCAGGAAAGGGAGAGGTTAGGAGGGAGTTTTGAGGAGATTCTTAAAGCAGGAGAGAGAGTTGAAAAGGCGGAGGAATTTAGGGAGGGAATTCTATAGAGTAGGACCTGGGCGGCTGTAGCGAAATGTAAAATGAAACCTGTTTTGTGCTTTCAGTGCCTCTGGAATCGGTGCAGCAACTGACCGTTCAAAACATGACTCCACAGAGCGCGCGAGTCATGTGGAGAGGAGTGAGTGGGGCTACAGGCTACCGACTGAAGTGGGGCCCATCCACAGGTGAGAATCTCTGACGGGATCCGGATACTAAAGAGAAAATCCTCTTTTTCTTTGTTCTTCAGTCGAGCGGTTCAGGCAAGGCGGTCAGGCCTGGTTACCCTGCCCTAGATTGTGATCCAGTAAGCCCTGCTGCAAAAGGATGGGATTCGGGCAGGCTAGCGATGCCTTCCTTGGTCGAATAGCCACCTGTCTGTTGGGTAATGTACATCCATGGGATTGTACCCAAGCCAGACAGGGCAGGAATGGTATACAATTGGGAGGGGTGGGATGGGGGAGAGGGATAAATTGTGCTTGAACTCGGCCTGTTAAAGACAATGGGTGAGAAATTTGCTGAGACATCGCTCCTCGCACGGGTCGGGATAGGGGCGTTAAAGGGTTTGCAGCCGCGAGTACCGGCATTCGCGCCACTCGGCAAGTTCACTGTGCCGGAACCGGTGGCGTAGAGGAGTATCGCCCGGGAGTATCAAACCGCTTTTGAAATTTGTTTTCGCTGAACCCGTAGCGCCCCCTAGTGACCTCGCCAGAGAAAGCTGGCGTGCAGAGCTGTCTCACGGCGGTGAGGGAAGGAATGACTGCGTGAGGTAAATGTGATTGATATTTTTTTTTCTTTTTGCGATTTACTTTTATTTGGGGTGAGTAATGTATCGGGAATGTTTTTTGTGTTTTTTGTCACGATTTTTTTTGTTGCAGGGAGGCCTCCCTTCAGGCACTACGAAGCCGGCCCTTTAGCTAGGGATGTCCAGTTGCTCACCCGGCCTAGCGCCCTGAGAGAGGTGTGGAATGCCTCCCTTAGCGCTCCGCCCCACTCTCAGGGCGCACCTGCTGAATTTTATGGCTGGCGACGCAAACCGCCCGACATTAACGCCTCAAAAAACCGTCAACCTAATTTCCAGCCCGATCTGTTAAAAAGGGAGCAATCCTCTCAGCCAAGTTGCATATTTGCGAGGAGCATAAAATGAGCCAAACATGTGCCAACAGAGAGGAAATAATGCTTCCTTTTTACTTGCGGTTTTGGTGTATTGAGGCATAGAACTTTCTCGTCGTTATGCCCCAGTTAAAGATAGCAACTGTGAGCCTGTGAGAATACCAAAGCTCCATTGTCTGATGAACGACAGGAGCCTGGAGTTGGCACACAATTCAGAGAGGCTGGTTCAGGCTCTCGTGAAGTTTGAAAACTGGAATGTTGCTGCTTCAGCTCCTTCGCAACAAGGAGAACAGAACATAACCCTTGTACTCACAATACAAACCCTTCTGTTCTCTTCCAGCAATCCACTATCCCCTTCATCCGGTCTTGTCAGAGATAAGCCCAGATTCAGCAGCAGCTACTTTTTGTTTACTTTTGTTGTGGGCATCGCCGACAAGGCTCAGCATTTATTGCCCATCCCTAATTGCCCTTGAGAAGGTGGTGGTG